>NW_027415062.1:0-336529 GCF_964106895.1 Numenius arquata
ACCACCAATACCCTTGAGGTAACTTACAGGGTCCCATAGTTGCTGTCAAATTCGCACCTAAAAACTTTCCTGCCTGATACCATCCATACTCCCACGAATATCCTTCTCCTTCAGAAACACCACTACTTTTATATGCAACTAGTTGGGTTTTGTCGCAAAAGTCAATATACGTTGCCTTTATCCCTGTTAGATCCCAATTCCCCACATCAACAGTTGTCTTATTAATCCAGAACTTGCTCCATCCCCAGGCTATTGTCTTATTCACCGGCCCCCTGTGTCTATATTCCCCGTGTTCCCAGGTACAATTGTTACTGCTAATTAATACCACAAGCTCTTCTTTCAATAGTTGTAAATCAAATCTGGGTCCTAAGGGGTAGACATTATCATCGTATTCACAATATCCATTCAACTCATTTCCCCCTTTTGCCCAAAATTTGGGCCAGGTTCCGTTGGCATAGTTCCAATTGCTTGCTGCCACCCCATATAGAGGTAATTTCATTTCTCCTTTAGGTAAGGTGGTACATACCCAACAATCTGACAGATTAGTAGCTTTTACCAATGTTTCCAGACTTCGTGTATATGTATTCGTATCCCATGTCCCTCCCCCCGAAATACAAAGTCCCGGCATGTTGACGACTATCAAGGTTACTGATGTCCATCTTTTCGTTGGAGGCGAAGCTTCAGGGGTCCGGTCTGCGTTGATGTCCATTGGGGTTCCGGAGCTCTCTTGACGCGAGTCCAATGGATCCAAGCGGCTTGTTCCTTAATCTTTATGGCCGTGTGAGTGGTCAGCAGTACCTGGAAGGGACCTTCCCACTTTGGCCTCAGTGGTGAATCTGTAAAAGACTTAACATATACATAATCTCCAGGTTCGATCTCGTGTACTGGTCCATCCAGCCCACGAGCTCTTGTTCCCAGAACCAGTTTTTCTACCTCTCGGAGCTGTTTTTGTAAATTTATCAGGTAACCTGTCAATATTTCATTCCCCAACTCTGTGGATATCCTTCTTTGGTTCTGGGTTTTGTTCTTATCCTGAGAAGGGCTAATGGTAATGACTGGGGCCAGGCCAAGTTAGCTTCCTGGCCTAATTTCACAATCTGCGTTTTGATCAAGTGATTCATCTTTTCTACCTGACCACTTGATTGTGGGTTGTGTGGGGTGTGAAGTTGCCAGTCTATACCCAATAATCTGCTTACTTTTGAAACAACCCTTGCAGTGAAATGAGATCCTCGGTCCGAGGAAATTACTGCGGGAACCCCAAATCTCGGTATAATTTCTTGCAACAATGCTTTGACCACTTCTCTTGTTTTATTGGTTCGGCAGGGAAATGCCTCTGGCCATCCTGAAAAGGTATCAGTTAGCACCAATAGGTATCGAAACCCCCCTTTTCTTGGAAGTTCTGAAAAATCAATTTGCCATTGTTGTCCCGGATAGTTTCCCTTCCCTATCTGGCCAAATTGGACTCTGGGGCCTGTCCTAGGGTTGTTCTGTAAACATACCTCACGCTGCTGAGTGACTTGTTTGACAGTGGCATATAGATTCCGAGCGCATATTAGCCTATTCAGGTATCTGTGAAGTGCCTCTGTTCCCCAATGGGATTTTCTATGTTCTGCCATGACTACAGCCCATAGTAACGAGAAAGGCACTATTATTTTTCCCTGTGGGGTTTTGGCCCATTTCCCTTCAATTTTCCCATTTAAGTCTTTGATCAATTTGTGATCATCCCTAGAATATTTAGGTTCGTCGTCAATTTGTATCTTACCACCTGGGACCAAGGATTGTATTTCTGCATTACCCATTTCTGCTGCCCTTTTGGCTTCTCGGTCCGCCAGTGCGTTGCCCAGTTCCATAGCGGTGTTCCCTTTTTGGTGGGCTTTGCAGTGCATGATAGCCACTTTGGCAGGCAGTAATACTGCATCTAAGAGCTTGAGAATTTCTTCAGCATGTTTGATGTGTTTCCCTTGTGTAGATAAGAGTCCTCTTTCTCTCCAGTCCGCCCCGTGAGCATGCACCACCCCAAAAGCATATTTAGAGTCTGTCCAGATATTTATCCGTTTTCCTTTGGCCAATTCCAGCGCTCGGGTTAGTGCTATAATCTCAGCCTTTTGGGCTGATGTATTTGGGGCCAGGGTCTTGGATTCTATTACCTTCTCTGTGGTGGTTACCGCATAGCCAGCTTTGCGTATCCCCTGTTGAATGAAGCTGCTCCCGTCGGTGAACCAGGAATCTTCTGCATCCTCCAATGGTTCTTCTTTCAGGTCTGGTCGACTGGAGTACACAGCCTCGATTGTTTCCAAGCAGTCATGGGTCACTGATTCTCCTTCGGTTCCGCTGAGGAAAGAGGCTGGATTGACAACATTAGTTACTGTTATTTCTACATCATCTTGCTCTATCAGGATAGCCTGGTACTTAAGAA
The DNA here is from genome assembly GCF_964106895.1 of Numenius arquata. Taxonomy (NCBI): domain Eukaryota; kingdom Metazoa; phylum Chordata; class Aves; order Charadriiformes; family Scolopacidae; genus Numenius; species Numenius arquata. The sequence continues at coordinate 2,417 of NW_027415062.1, forward strand.
ACCTCTGAGGTGAAAGCCAATGCCCCCCTTTTACTTCCAGTACTGCTGAGACGGTATGTGAAACCATAACTGTGATTTTCTGGCCTAGGGTGAACTTACGGGCCTCTTGGATGTTTATTACCACTGCTGCCACCGCTCGGAGACAGCTAGGCCACCCTTTACTTACTCCGTCGAGCTGTTTGGAGAAGTATGCCACCGCCCTTCGATAGGGTCCCAGATTCTGAGCTAGGACTCCTAAGGCCATTCCTTGCTTCTCATAGGAAAACAACCAGAAAGGTTTAGTAGTGTCAGGTAATCCCAGGGCAGGTGCTTCCATTAACCTCTTTTTTAACTGATGGAAGGCTCTGTCTGCTTCCTTATTCCGCACAATATTCTTTGAGTTAGATTTTAATAACTCGTATAGAGGTTTTACCAAGAGTCCGTAGTTATATATCCAGAGACGACACCATCCTGTCATTCCTAGGAAGGTCCGAAGTTCCTTAGGCATCTGTGGTCAAGGTGTCTGGCAAATGGCCTCTTTCCTCTCCTTCCCTAGTGTCCGTTGGCCTGCGGTTATTTCATATCCCAGATAGGTCACTTGCTGCTGGGCTATCTGTGCCTTCTGTGGAGAAACTTTATAGCCATTAAGTCCAAGAAAATTTAACAGGCTCACAGTCCATTTTATGCATGTTTCTCTGGTGTCAGTGGCGAGTAACATATCGTCCACATACTGCAAAACCACTCCTGTCCCAAGCGGGCGTTTCCACTGCTCCAAATCTTTAGCTAGCTGATTTCCAAAAAGTGTTGGGCTATTTTTAAAGCCCTGTGGTAGCACAGTCCATGTAAACTGTGTTTTCCTCCCAGATTCTGGGTTTTCCCATTCGAATGCAAATAAAAGTTGGCTCTCTGGGCTCAAAGGCACGCAGAAAAAGGCATCCTTTAGGTCCAAAACGGTAAACCATGCCAATTCAGGTACCAGTTTAGTTAGAAGAGTGTATGGATTTGCCACTACCGGATGTAAATCCTCAACAATTCTGTTGATAGCTCTGAGGTCCTGCACTATGCGATAGCTACCATCCGGCTTCTTGACAGGTAATATTGGAGTGTTATACTCTGATTCACATTCTTTCAGCAGCCCATACTCGATAAACCGGTCTATAGTTGGTCGGATCCCCTCCCTGTCCTCTATCCTAAGGGGATACTGTTTGACTCTCACCGGTCGTGCTCCTTGTTGAGGCTTTATCACTACTGGGGAGGCATTTTTTTGCTCTCCCCGGCACTCCCGAGGCCCATACCCCCGGATAAATTTGGGCTTTAATCTCCTCAGGCACTCCTGTAGAAATGGGAGTTCCTATTAGGGCCAAACTTAGTATTTCAATTAGTCGATCTTCCCTTATCCGGAGTTCCATTTTCCCTTTTTTGAATTTAATTTCTGCTCCCAATTGTTCTAATAAATCTCGCCCTAGCAGGGGTTTCGGGGAATTTGGCAGATATAAAAATTTGTGTATCCCCAATTGTTTTCCCAATTTGAACTTAAGAGGTTTGAGAAAATATGCCTTTTCACTCTGGCCAGTGGCTCCTGTTACTGTTATAAAATCAGTATCAAGAGGGGTCAGAGCTTGATTTAAAACCGAATACGTTGCTCCTGTATCCACCAAAAATTTTATTTCTTGTTGCTTTTTCCCTAGCCTTAGGGTAACCAGGGGATCCGCTAGGGTAGATTCCCCCGGTCCCCGTCAATCTTCTTTATAATGGGCCTGAATTTTCTCTTTTTGTCTTTTTGGACACTCATTCTTCCAGTGCCCCCTCTGCTTACACCATGCGCATTGATCTCTTTCTAATGGTTTCCTAAAGTTCCCAGTTTTTATTTCCCCCCCGCCATGTATTGCTGCCACCAGTGCCCGTCGGTCCCTTCTCCTATCCTCCTCCTCTCGGTTGTTAAATACTCTCCATGCCTCATCTAACAGAGTCTCTAGATTCCTGCTGTCAGTTGTTCTCAGTTTTTGCAGCTTCCTCCGGATATCATTAGCAGACTGTCCTAAAAAGAGAGACACTAACTGCTGGATTCCTATCTCTGATCCAGGGTCCAAGGGGGTGTAGCGTCTCATTGCATCTCGTAATTTATCCAAAAACTCCGAGGGACTCTCCTTCGGCCCTTGTCTTACAGCATACAGCATCGACCAGTTAATAGCTTTCGGGATAGCCCTCTCCATCCCCCTTATAACCCAATCTCTATAACTTTGTAGTGCTTCTGAGTGAATGCTCCTATTTGGGTCCCAATGAGGGTCCTGCAAGGGGAAATAATCTTTAATGTCTCTTCCTGAATCTTTCAGGTGGTCCGTGGCTATATCTTGAGCAGCTTTCAAAACCAGTTGTTTCTCGGTTTCTGTCAGGTGATCTAATAATAACTGGACATCACTCCAGTCAGGATTGTGCTGCTTTACCAGAAACTGAAAATGTTTAGTAACCCCTACGGGATCATTCCGATAATTCTTTGCCACGCTTTTCCAGGTTTCTAAATCAAATGAGGAAAAAGGGACTTTTATCAATACAGGTAGTCCTTCCGGACCCACAGCTTCCCTTAAGGGTGCTTGAATCACTATTCGCTCTGTTCCCTTCCGAGTACGGGACGATACCGGGCTGTCAGGTGGGGTTTTGGAATCAGTTTCAGTTTCTCCGTCTCCTTGGGAAGCCTTTACCCCCCCCCAACGGTCCCCTATTGCCTTAACCGGTGGTAAGTAAGTTTCAAGAAAATCGTCTTCTTTAGAATCCCGAATCTTTTCAGGCTTTGTGCATCTCTGCCCTATGCTACAGGCCGAACAACATCTTTTTATATTGGTTTTCATTTCTTCCCTTTTTTCTTTCTCTAAGGCTAATACCATCGGGTCTTGTGGAGGTAACAGCCCGCAGTCCCGTTGGTACTCTGGGTGGTTCCAAAGGGTGAAAAACATGTCCGCATATATGACTTCATCCCACTTTCCTTCCCTTCTAAGGAACAGCATTAATTGTAATATAGTGTTGTAATTAAGAGTCCCGTTAAAGGGCCATTTCTCTTGATCATCTAACTTGTAAAGGGGCCACCACTGATTACAGTATTTAATTAAGGTTTTCTTGTTCACGCTGCCACCTGGTGAGCCTCCGATCTCCTTCCAGTGTGCTAAAATACACCCTAGGGGACTCCTTTTCAGTATCTCACTTCCTTGATTATTGCCCATTTTATGTCCTCCTTACCCCCTTAGTTCAGAGGTGACCCTGATCTCCGTGTGTCACTTGGGTGTTATTCTTGTTCCCCTCCCGGGAAACGGTACAGCTATATCCCTGCCGCTACCTTTATCTCCAGGGGTAGGCTATGTCTCCACAGATTACTTGTTCCAACTCTCCCGCCCGCTCGATCTTCTCCCACTCAGTCCAGCTACCACACTGTGAACACCAAAAATCGTCCTCCTGATCTACCCAAGCCTCTGTATTACAAGCAAAGCACTTTAAGACAAAAATAGGATCACAAACGTTATCTGAATGTCCAGGACAATGCCACGCAATATTCTCAGTATTAGGTTCACAGTCTGTCATACGCTTCGTTCGTCTCCGGCCGCTCTCCTCGCGGAGAACACGGAACCGCGGATCGGAACTCCGCACTCGCTCCGCAGCAGTGCCGCGTCTCAATCACTCATTTCACTCATACAACAATTTCCACCTTATATCAGACAATAACACGATAGCGGAAATAGCGGTAATAGCGGTACCTTATGACAAATACAACAAGTAGCCAGCAGTATTGCAATTCTACATACTAACACAAAAACCCGAAACCGAGGGATCCCACACCAACCATTAGCCCAAGCTTGAGCATACCCCGGGGCGAGTACACCGACTCTTTACCACGCGTAGGACGTCTCCTCACGACTTACAGGTCCCCCCCTTAAGAAACCCTGAACATACCTGGTCCACAGGAGATGGTCCTTGTCTGTCCCCGCGGTGATCTGGATGAGTTGGGGGGACCTTCCGAGAAATCTCGGGGGCGCCCAGAGGAGTCCCGTCCTCAGCAGGTCCCGCAGCCGGACAGAGAGGGTCCCATCTGGGGTGCCAAATTGACGCGCGGAAACAAACCTTACAACTCGCAGAGAGTTATAAAGCAGGTATGTTTATTGCGGCGCCGGGTGCAAGGGGGATTTCTCCTCCAAACTTGCACACCGGTTTGTGAAACAAGCGTCTATTTATGGTGAAAAGCGTACATATTCATTAAGGTGGGCTGGGTTATTCTAATTAATTCTAAGAAAAGGCGTTACTATTCTAATTATTTCTAAGAACTCATTATCATAAATCTCCTCCCCTTGCCGCATGCGCACTGCCGCCTGGTGGTCGTGGGCCGGGGTCTTCTGGAGGAAGGCTCGCAGTCTTCTTCACCGGGTACCTTCACCTTTGTCCCAGAAAGCTTGGGTTGGCCGGATCCCAAACCGCAAAACTAGTCCCGACCAGATGGACACCTTTCCCAGACAGTTGGGTCCCTCCTTAGCATGCAGGCTGCTCCCGCTATCTTATACACAAGGCCATTTCTTTATCTTGGAATGCTGGGCTCCGAGCTTTGTTCTTTCCCAGGCTGTACTAAATTCACACTAACAACCTTTAACCATTCGTTTTCTGAATCAAGTCCCCCCTTTTCTTTCACCTTTGTAAATTCTTTTACAATTGCCTGTAACACACTCTCCCTCTCCATCTGATTTCTAAAATACTTCCCTGATTCCACCCGTTCACGGAGCTGGTGCTTCTTCCATTGAATGTATTCGTCTTTGGCCCCCCTGGTACAACACATAAGACATCTAATTAATGCACACACTAAAGTTCCTAACATAAGTATTGCTACTAGAAGGAGAAACAGTCGCTTAAGCCAAGCCAAGTTAGGTAACCACGAGGTTAACTTTTCCCAAAGGTCGGAAAACCCGAATGTGGTGTCATCTTGCGCAGTCAGATGCAAAATCTGAGTTTTAGCTATGAGATTTTGTAAGTCTTTCTCTATTCTTCCGTTTTGGTTTACATATGAGCAACAGCTTTGATTAATCACTGCACATAAGCCTCCCTCTTTCCAAGTTAATAAGTCTAATGCCATTCTATTTTGTCCCACCACATTTGCTAATGACTGGACTTCTTGTTGAAGTGCCCGTATAGCATCGATTGTAGATTTCTCAAGCACTTCTATAGTGGCCGATATGTTTACAATTGCTTTCTCCAATTCACTGACGCCCAGGAACGGTATAAGCCACCTTACAAAGCTATGGGATCTTGTTCCCCTCGTCACGAGAGGGTTTTCTACTCCCCGAATTCTCCTCCAAGGTGTTCTCAACATACCTGAGGGGATTTCAGACTGATTAAACACCGTATCCTGGCTAGTTAGATAGCCTATCGTGCAGGTTCCCTTCCATCCTGCGGGCAGCTGTTTTCTGCTATATCCATCTCCACACAACCACCAATACCCTTGAGGTAACTTACAGGGTCCCATAGTTGCTGTCAAATTCGCACCTAAAAACTTTCCTGCCTGATACCATCCATACTCCCACGAATATCCTTCTCCTTCAGAAACACCACTACTTTTATATGCAACTAGTTGGGTTTTGTCGCAAAAGTCAATATACGTTGCCTTTATCCCTGTTAGATCCCAATTCCCCACATCAACAGTTGTCTTATTAATCCAGAACTTGCTCCATCCCCAGGCTATTGTCTTATTCACCGGCCCCCTGTGTCTATATTCCCCGTGTTCCCAGGTACAATTGTTACTGCTAATTAATACCACAAGCTCTTCTTTCAATAGTTGTAAATCAAATCTGGGTCCTAAGGGGTAGACATTATCATCGTATTCACAATATCCATTCTGCTCATTTCCCCCTTTTGCCCCAAATTTGGGCCAGGTTCCGTTGGCATAGTTCCAATTGCTTGCTGCCACCCCATATAGAGGTAATTTCATTTCTCCTTTAGGTAAGGTGGTACATACCCAACAATCTGACAGATTAGTAGCTTTTACCAATGTTTCCAGACTTCGTGTATATGTATTCGTATCCCATGTCCCTCCCCCCGAAATACAAAGTCCCGGCATGTTGACGACTATCAAGGTTACTGATGTCCATCTTTTCGTTGGAGGCGAAGCTTCAGGGGTCCGGTCTGCGTTGATGTCCATTGGGGTTCCGGAGCTCTCTTGACGCGAGTCCAATGGATCCAAGCGGCTTGTTCCTTAATCTTTATGGCCGTGTGAGTGGTCAGCAGTACCTGGAAGGGACCTTCCCACTTTGGCCTCAGTGGTGAATCTGTAAAAGACTTAACATATACATAATCTCCAGGTTCGATCTCGTGTACTGGTCCATCCAGCCCACGAGCTCTTGTTCCCAGAACCAGTTTTTCTACCTCTCGGAGCTGTTTTTGTAAATTTATCAGGTAACCTGTCAATATTTCATTCCCCAACTCTGTGGATATCCTTCTTTGGTTCTGGGTTTTGTTCTTATCCTGAGAAGGGCTAATGGTAATGACTGAGGCCAGGCCAAGTTAGCTTCCTGGCCTAATTTCACAATCTGCGTTTTGATCAAGTGATTCATCTTTTCTACCTGACCACTTGATTGTGGGTTGTGTGGGGTGTGAAGTTGCCAGTCTATACCCAATAATCTGCTTACTTTTGAAACAACCCTTGCAGTGAAATGAGATCCTCGGTCCGAGGAAATTACTGCGGGAACCCCAAATCTCGGTATAATTTCTTGCAACAATGCTTTGACCACTTCTCTTGTTTTATTGGTTCGGCAGGGAAATGCCTCTGGCCATCCTGAAAAGGTATCAGTTAGCACCAATAGGTATCGAAACCCCCCTTTTCTTGGAAGTTCTGAAAAATCAATTTGCCATTGTTGTCCCGGATAGTTTCCCTTCCCTATCTGGCCAAATTGGACTCTGGGGCCTGTCCTAGGGTTGTTCTGTAAACATACCTCACGCTGCTGAGTGACTTGTTTGACAGTGGCATATAGATTCCGAGCGCATATTAGCCTATTCAGGTATCTGTGAAGTGCCTCTGTTCCCCAATGGGATTTTCTATGTTCTGCCATGACTACAGCCCATAGTAACGAGAAAGGCACTATTATTTTTCCCTGTGGGGTTTTGGCCCATTTCCCTTCAATTTTCCCATTTAAGTCTTTGATCAATTTGTGATCATCCCTAGAATATTTAGGTTCGTCGTCAATTTGTATCTTACCACCTGGGACCAAGGATTGTATTTCTGCATTACCCATTTCTGCTGCCCTTTTGGCTTCTCGGTCCGCCAGTGCGTTGCCCAGTTCCATAGCGGTGTTCCCTTTTTGGTGGGCTTTGCAGTGCATGATAGCCACTTTGGCAGGCAGTAATACTGCATCTAAGAGCTTGAGAATTTCTTCAGCATGTTTGATGTGTTTCCCTTGTGTAGATAAGAGTCCTCTTTCTCTCCAGTCCGCCCCGTGAGCATGCACCACCCCAAAAGCATATTTAGAGTCTGTCCAGATATTTATCCGTTTTCCTTTGGCCAATTCCAGCGCTCGGGTTAGTGCTATAATCTCAGCCTTTTGGGCTGATGTATTTGGGGCCAGGGTCTTGGATTCTATTACCTTCTCTGTGGTGGTTACCGCATAGCCAGCTTTGCGTATTCCCTGTTGAATGAAGCTGCTCCCGTCGGTGAACCAGGAATCTTCTGCATCCTCCAATGGTTCTTCTTTCAGGTCTGGTCGACTGGAGTACACAGCCTCGATTGTTTCCAAGCAGTCATGGGTCACTGATTCTCCTTCGGTTCCGCTGAGGAAAGAGGCTGGATTGACAACATTAGTTACTGTTATTTCTACATCATCTTGCTCTATCAGGATAGCCTGGTACTTAAGAAACCTCTGAGGTGAAAGCCAATGCCCCCCTTTTACTTCCAGTACTGCTGAGACGGTATGTGAAACCATAACTGTGATTTTCTGGCCTAGGGTGAACTTACGGGCCTCTTGGATGTTTATTACCACTGCTGCCACCGCTCGGAGACAGCTAGGCCACCCTTTACTTACTCCGTCGAGCTGTTTGGAGAAGTATGCCACCGCCCTTCGATAGGGTCCCAGATTCTGAGCTAGGACTCCTAAGGCCATTCCTTGCTTCTCATAGGAAAACAACCAGAAAGGTTTAGTAGTGTCAGGTAATCCCAGGGCAGGTGCTTCCATTAACCTCTTTTTTAACTGATGGAAGGCTCTGTCTGCTTCCTTATTCCGCACAATATTCTTTGAGTTAGATTTTAATAACTCGTATAGAGGTTTTACCAAGAGTCCGTAGTTATATATCCAGAGACGACACCATCCTGTCATTCCTAGGAAGGTCCGAAGTTCCTTAGGCATCTGTGGTCAAGGTGTCTGGCAAATGGCCTCTTTCCTCTCCTTCCCTAGTGTCCGTTGGCCTGCGGTTATTTCATATCCCAGATAGGTCACTTGCTGCTGGGCTATCTGTGCCTTCTGTGGAGAAACTTTATAGCCATTAAGTCCAAGAAAATTTAACAGGCTCACAGTCCATTTTATGCATGTTTCTCTGGTGTCAGTGGCGAGTAACATATCGTCCACATACTGCAAAACCACTCCTGTCCCAAGCGGGCGTTTCCACTGCTCCAAATCTTTAGCTAGCTGATTTCCAAAAAGTGTTGGGCTATTTTTAAAGCCCTGTGGTAGCACAGTCCATGTAAACTGTGTTTTCCTCCCAGATTCTGGGTTTTCCCATTCGAATGCAAATAAAAGTTGGCTCTCTGGGCTCAAAGGCACGCAGAAAAAGGCATCCTTTAGGTCCAAAACGGTAAACCATGCCAATTCAGGTACCAGTTTAGTTAGAAGAGTGTATGGATTTGCCACTACCGGATGTAAATCCTCAACAATTCTGTTGATAGCTCTGAGGTCCTGCACTATGCGATAGCTACCATCCGGCTTCTTGACAGGTAATATTGGAGTGTTATACTCTGATTCACATTCTTTCAGCAGCCCATACTCGATAAACCGGTCTATAGTTGGTCGGATCCCCTCCCTGTCCTCTATCCTAAGGGGATACTGTTTGACTCTCACCGGTCGTGCTCCTTGTTGAGGCTTTATCACTACTGGGGAGGCATTTTTTTGCTCTCCCCGGCACTCCCGAGGCCCATACCCCCGGATAAATTTGGGCTTTAATCTCCTCAGGCACTCCTGTAGAAATGGGAGTTCCTATTAGGGCCAAACTTAGTATTTCAATTAGTCGATCTTCCCTTATCCGGAGTTCCATTTTCCCTTTTTTGAATTTAATTTCTGCTCCCAATTGTTCTAATAAATCTCGCCCTAGCAGGGGTTTCGGGGAATTTGGCAGATATAAAAATTTGTGTATCCCCAATTGTTTTCCCAATTTGAACTTAAGAGGTTTGAGAAAATATGCCTTTTCACTCTGGCCAGTGGCTCCTGTTACTGTTATAAAATCAGTATCAAGAGGGGTCAGAGCTTGATTTAAAACCGAATACGTTGCTCCTGTATCCACCAAAAATTTTATTTCTTGTTGCTTTTTCCCTAGCCTTAGGGTAACCAGGGGATCCGCTAGGGTAGATTCCCCCGGTCCCCGTCAATCTTCTTTATAATGGGCCTGAATTTTCTCTTTTTGTCTTTTTGGACACTCATTCTTCCAGTGCCCCCTCTGCTTACACCATGCGCATTGATCTCTTTCTAATGGTTTCCTAAAGTTCCCAGTTTTTATTTCCCCCCCGCCATGTATTGCTGCCACCAGTGCCCGTCGGTCCCTTCTCCTATCCTCCTCCTCTCGGTTGTTAAATACTCTCCATGCCTCATCTAACAGAGTCTCTAGATTCCTGCTGTCAGTTGTTCTCAGTTTTTGCAGCTTCCTCCGGATATCATTAGCAGACTGTCCTAAAAAGAGAGACACTAACTGCTGGATTCCTATCTCTGATCCAGGGTCCAAGGGGGTGTAGCGTCTCATTGCATCTCGTAATTTATCCAAAAACTCCGAGGGACTCTCCTTCGGCCCTTGTCTTACAGCATACAGCATCGACCAGTTAATAGCTTTCGGGATAGCCCTCTCCATCCCCCTTATAACCCAATCTCTATAACTTTGTAGTGCTTCTGAGTGAATGCTCCTATTTGGGTCCCAATGAGGGTCCTGCAAGGGGAAATAATCTTTAATGTCTCTTCCTGAATCTTTCAGGTGGTCCGTGGCTATATCTTGAGCAGCTTTCAAAACCAGTTGTTTCTCGGTTTCTGTCAGGTGATCTAATAATAACTGGACATCACTCCAGTCAGGATTGTGCTGCTTTACCAGAAACTGAAAATGTTTAGTAACCCCTACGGGATCATTCCGATAATTCTTTGCCACGCTTTTCCAGGTTTCTAAATCAAATGAGGAAAAAGGGACTTTTATCAATACAGGTAGTCCTTCCGGACCCACAGCTTCCCTTAAGGGTGCTTGAATCACTATTCGCTCTGTTCCCTTCCGAGTACGGGACGATACCGGGCTGTCAGGTGGGGTTTTGGAATCAGTTTCAGTTTCTCCGTCTCCTTGGGAAGCCTTTACCCCCCCCCAACGGTCCCCTATTGCCTTAACCGGTGGTAAGTAAGTTTCAAGAAAATCGTCTTCTTTAGAATCCCGAATCTTTTCAGGCTTTGTGCATCTCTGCCCTATGCTACAGGCCGAACAACATCTTTTTATATTGGCTTTCATTTCTTCCCTTTTTTCTTTCTCTAAGGCTAATACCATCGGGTCTTGTGGAGGTAACAGCCCGCAGTCCCGTTGGTACTCTGGGTGGTTCCAAAGGGTGAAAAACATGTCCGCATATATGACTTCATCCCACTTTCCTTCCCTTCTAAGGAACAGCATTAATTGTAATATAGTGTTGTAATTAAGAGTCCCGTTAAAGGGCCATTTCTCTTGATCATCTAACTTGTAAAGGGGCCACCACTGATTACAGTATTTAATTAAGGTTTTCTTGTTCACGCTGCCACCTGGTGAGCCTCCGATCTCCTTCCAGTGTGCTAAAATACACCCTAGGGGACTCCTTTTCAGTATCTCACTTCCTTGATTATTGCCCATTTTATGTCCTCCTTACCCCCTTAGTTCAGAGGTGACCCTGATCTCCGTGTGTCACTTGGGTGTTATTCTTGTTCCCCTCCCGGGAAACGGTACAGCTATATCCCTGCCGCTACCTTTATCTCCAGGGGTAGGCTATGTCTCCACAGATTACTTGTTCCAACTCTCCCGCCCGCTCGATCTTCTCCCACTCAGTCCAGCTACCACACTGTGAACACCAAAAATCGTCCTCCTGATCTACCCAAGCCTCTGTATTACAAGCAAAGCACTTTAAGACAAAAATAGGATCACAAACGTTATCTGAATGTCCAGGACAATGCCACGCAATATTCTCAGTATTAGGTTCACAGTCTGTCATACGCTTCGTTCGTCTCCGGCCGCTCTCCTCGCGGAGAACACGGAACCGCGGATCGGAACTCCGCACTCGCTCCGCAGCAGTGCCGCGTCTCAATCACTCATTTCACTCATACAACAATTTCCACCTTATATCAGACAATAACACGATAGCGGAAATAGCGGTAATAGCGGTACCTTATGACAAATACAACAAGTAGCCAGCAGTATTGCAATTCTACATACTAACACAAAAACCCGAAACCGAGGGATCCCACACCAACCATTAGCCCAAGCTTGAGCATACCCCGGGGCGAGTACACCGACTCTTTACCACGCGTAGGACGTCTCCTCACGACTTACAGGTCCCCCCCTTAAGAAACCCTGAACATACCTGGTCCGCAGGAGATGGTCCTTGTCTGTCCCCGCGGTGATCTGGATGAGTTGGGGGGACCTTCCGAGAAATCTCGGGGGCGCCCAGAGGAGTCCCGTCCTCAGCAGGTCCCGCAGCCGGACAGAGAGGGTCCCATCTGGGGTGCCAAATTGACGCGCGGAAACAAACCTTACAACTCGCAGAGAGTTATAAAGCAGGTATGTTTATTGCGGCGCCGGGTGCAAGGGGGATTTCTCCTCCAAACTTGCACACCGGTTTGTGAAACAAGCGTCTATTTATGGTGAAAAGCGTACATATTCATTAAGGTGGGCTGGGTTATTCTAATTAATTCTAAGAAAAGGCGTTACTATTCTAATTATTTCTAAGAACTCATTATCATAAATCTCCTCCCCTTGCCGCATGCGCACTGCCGCCTGGTGGTCGTGGGCCGGGGTCTTCTGGAGGAAGGCTCGCAGTCTTCTTCACCGGGTACCTTCACCTTTGTCCCAGAAAGCTTGGGTTGGCCGGATCCCAAACCGCAAAACTAGTCCCGACCAGATGGACACCTTTCCCAGACAGTTGGGTCCCTCCTTAGCATGCAGGCTGCTCCCGCTATCTTATACACAAGGCCATTTCTTTATCTTGGAATGCTGGGCTCCGAGCTTTGTTCTTTCCCAGGCTGTACTAAATTCACACTAACAACCTTTAACCATTCCTTTTCTGATTCACCAGAAAGCCCTATTTTCAATCCCCCGTTGGAATCCTGTCCTTAGGACCCTTCTTCCTGCTAAAAACCCAGCGGGAGAAGACACCATTGCCCTCCTTTGTAATGACAAGGGAGTCTTTAATATCCCTGGATTTCTCCCCATAGATCCAGAGGCAAACCGTGGCCCAGTGTGTTGACTCTTGTTACTTCTGGAGGAAGACAGTGCAATTTGGGTGCACCTGACCTCGCCTGATGGAGAAAAGGGTCAAGAGAGTCCGGGATGAGGTGGAAAAAGCCAAAGGCGAGGTAAAAAAGCTGCTGGGGGGGTTTGTTTCGTTGCCCAATGTCATAGAGGGGGATGTGATGTCCTAGAGGGAGGGCTGTGATGTCCTAGAGGGTGTTGTGTTGTCACAGGTTGGGGTGGTGAGGTTAGAGGTTTGGGGTGTGACGTCATAGAGGGGGGTTGTGGTGTCCTAAAGAGAGGGTAGTGACGTCATATAGGCGTTGTGATGTCATACAGGGAGGGTTATGACATCACAGGTTGGGGTTGTGATGTCACAGGGTGTGGTTGTGATGTAGAGGGGTTGTGATGTCATAGTGGCATTGTGATGTCACAGAGTGGGGTTGTGATGTCACAGTGGGGTTGTGGGGGTTTGTGAGGTCATGGGTGTTGTGACATCATAGGTTGGGGTTGTGATGTCATAGAGTGGGGTGATGACATCATAGAGTAGGGTTGTGACATCATAGATGGGGTTGTGACATCATAGAGTGCGGTTGTGACGTCATAGTGGGGTTTGTGATGTCACAGAGTCGGGTTGTGACGTCATAGAGTGGGATTCTGATGTCATAGAGTGGGGTTACAATGTCATAGAGGGGGTTGTGATTTCACAGAGTTGGGTTGTGACGTCATCGGGGATTGTGATGTCATAGATGGGGTTATATCATAGAGGGGGTTGTGACGTCATAGAGTGTGTTTGTGGCGTCACAGTGGGGTTTGTGATGTCAGAGAGTCGGGTTGTGACATCATAGAGTGGGATTGTGATGTCATATAGAGGTTATGATGTCATAGAGTGGGGTTGTGATGTCATAGAGGTAGGGTTGTGACATCATAGAGGGGCGTTGTGATTTCACGGAGTTGGGTTGTGATGCCATAGTGGGGTTTGTGATCTCACAGAGTGGTTTGTGATGTCATAGAGTGGGGTTGTGATGTCATAGAGGGGGTTATGATGTCAAAGCGTAGGGTTGTGATGTCACAGAGTGGTTTGTGATGTCATAGAGTTAGGGTTGTAACGTCATAGAGGAGCGTAGTGATTTCACAGAGTTGGGTTGTGACGTCATAGTGGGGTTTATGATGTCATAGAGGGGGTTGCGAGGTCATAGAGTGCAGTTGTGACGTCATAGTGGGGTTTGTGATGTCACAGCGTCGAGTTGTTGCGTCATAGAGTGGGATTGTGATGTCATAGAGTGGGGTTGTGATGTCACTGAGTCGGGTTGTGATGTCATAGATTGAGGTTCTGATGTCATAGATGGGGTTGTGATGTCATAGAGTGGGGTTGTGATGTCATAGAGGTAGGGTTTGTGACGTCATAGAGGGGTGTTGTGGTTTCACGGAGTTGGGTTGTGACGTCATAATGGGGTTTGTGATGTCACAGAGTGGTTTCTGATGTCATAGAGTGGGGTTGTGACGTCCTAGTGGCGGTTGTGACGTCATAGAGTGCGTTTTTGATGTCATAGTGGGGTTTGTGATGTCACAGAGTGGTTTGTGATTTCATAGAGGTAGTGTTGTGACGTCATAGAGTGGGGTTGTGATGTCATAGAGTGTGGTTGTGATGTCACAGAGTCGCGTTGTGATTTCACAGAGTTGGGTTGTGACGTCATAGTGGGGTTTGTGATGTCACAGAGTCAGGTTGTGACATCATAGGGTGGGATTGTGATGTCATAGAAGGGGTTGTGATGTCACAGAGTCGGGCTGTGATGTCATAGACGGAGGGTTGTGGTGTCATAGAGGTAGGGTTGTGACGTCTTGGGCGTTGTGATTTCACAGAGTGTGGTTGTGACGTCATAGTGGGGTTTGTGATGTCACAGAGTGGTTTGTGATGTCATAGAGTGGGGTTGTGATGTCATAGAGGGAGGGTTGTGATTTCACAGAGTTGGGTTGTGACGTCATAGTGGGGTTTATGATGTCATAGAGGGGGTTGCGAGGTCATAGAGTGCAGTTGTGACGTCATAGTGGGGTTTGTGATGTCACAGAGTCGGGTTGTGACGTCATAGAGTGGGATTGTGATGTCATAGAGGGGTTATGATGTCATAGAGTGGGGTTGTGATGTCATAGAGGTAGGGTTGTGACGTCTTAGAAGGGCATTGTGATTTCACAGAGTGTGGTTGTGACGTCATAGTGGGGTTTGTGATGTCACAGAGTGGTTTGTGATGTCATAGAGTGGGGTTGTGATGTCATAGAGGGGTTATGATGTCATAGAGTGGGGTTGTGATGTCATAGAAAGGCATTGTGATTTCAAAGAGTTGGGTTGTGACATCATAGTGGGGTTTGTATTGTCACAGAGTGGTTTGTGATGTCATAGAGTGTGGTTGTGATGTCATAGAGGGGGTTGTGACGTCATAGAGTGCGTTTGTGGCATCACAGTGGGGTTTGTGATGTCACAGAGTTGGGTTGTGATTTCATAGAGTGGGGTTGTGATGTCTAGAGGGGGTTATGATGTCAAAGCGTAGGTTTGTGATGTCATAGTGGGGTTTGTGATGTCACAGAGTGGTTTGTGATGTCATAGAGTTAGGGTTGTAACGTCATAGAGGAGCGTTGTGATTTCACAGAGTTGGGTTGTGACGTCATAGTGGGGTTTATGATGTCATAGAGGGGGTTGCGAGGTGATAGAGTGCAGTTGTGACGTCATAGTGGGGTTTGTGATGTCACAGAGTCGGGTTGTTGCGTCATAGAGTGGGATTGTGATGTCATAGAGTGGGGTTGTGATGTCACAGAGTCGCGTTGTGATTTCACAGTGTTGGGTTGTGATGTCATATAGTGGGGTTTGTGATGTCACAAAGTCGGGTTGTGATGTCATAGAGTGGGATTGTGATGTCATAGAGAGGGTTATGATGTCACAGAGTTGGGTTGTGATGTCATAGAGGTAGGGTTGTGACGTCATAGAAGGGCATTGTGATTTTACAAAGTTGGGTTGTGACATCATAGTGGGGTTTGTGATGTCACAGAGTGGTTTCCGATGTCATAGAGGTAGGGTTGTGACATCATAGAGGGGGTTGTGATGTCATAGGTTGCGGTTGTGACGTCATCGAGTGCAGTTGTGATGTCACAGAGTCGAGTTGTGATGTCATAGAGGGGGACTGTGATGTCATAGAGGGAGGGTTGTGATGTCATAGAGGTAGGGTTGTGACGTCATAGAAGGGCGTTGTGATTTCACAGAGTGTGGTTGTGACATCATAGTGGGGTTTGTGACGTCACAGAGTGGTTTGTGATGTCACAGAGTGGGGTTTTGATGTCATAGAGGGGGTTATGGTGTCATACAGTGGGGTTGTGACGTCATAGAGGGGGTTGTGACATCATCGGAGATTGTGATGTCATAGAGATAGGTTTGTGACATCATCGGGGCTTCTGATGTCATAGAATTTTTGGGCAGAACATCCAGGATTTTGGGGTTCTTTTGATGGAGGATGAGGCAAAAATCCACGTTGAGCCGTGGGAATGAGGGCGACCGCTGGGAAAACGGGAGGAGGGAACTGGGGGTGGGGGTGGGTGTCGCTCGGCCCCTTCTCCACAGCGTGTTTTTGGGTGGAGGGTCCCCCATATGGGCCAGAAACCCCCCCAAAGGCCCAGTGCTGTCCCAGTAAAGCACTGGTTTTGCTGACGTCACAGGCCGTTGCCGGCCTCCCGCGTTCCACACAACATTCCGAGGCGGCGGTCGCTCGCTGGCCGTGGCTGTGGCAGCTTCCTACCGCTGTGGAGAGTGACATTCAGCAGTTGGATTGTTTTTTTGGGGAAACCCCCAAATTGTCCTGCCCGACGGGGCCCAATGGAGGCCCGATGGGCCCGATGGGGCCCATCGGGAGCATCTTCCATGAGAAAGGGGGGGTTTTGGCGGTCCCAGCTCATCTGCAGCCAGGGAGGAGTTTCTCTCTGGAGATCCCGCTCCCAAAGCTCTTGAAAGGGCCTTTTTTTTGTCCATCAGAAGACTTTTGGCCTCATCCAGAAGGAGGTAAAGCCGTGGGAGCGGGGCGGAGCTGGTTAGCGGGGAGGCTTTTAACCCAGAAAGCCCTATATTCAATCCCCCGTTGGAATCCTGTCCTTAGGAGCCTTCTTCCTGCTCAAAACCCAGCGGGAGAAGACATCATTGCCCTCCTTTGTAATGACAAGGGAGTATTTAATATCCCTGGATTTCTCCCCATAGATCCAGAGGCAAACCGTGGCCCAGTGTGTTGACTCTTGTTACTTCTGGAGGAAGACAGTGCGATTTGGGTGCACCTGACCTCGCCTGCTGGAGAAAAGGGTCAAGAGAGTCCGGGATGAGGTGGAAAAAGCCAAAGGCGAGGTAAAAAAGCTGCTGGGGGGGGTTGTTTCATCGCCCAATGTCATAGAGGGGTATGTGATGTCATAGAGGGAGGGTTGTGACGTCATAGAAGGGCGTTGTGATTTCACAGAGTGTGGTTGTGACGTCATAGTGGGCTTTGTAATGTCACTGAGTCGGGTTCTGACGTCATAGAGTGGGATTGTGATGTCATAGAGGTAGGGTTGTGACGTCATAAAGGGGCGTGGTGATTTCACAGAGTTGGGTTGTGACACCATGGTGGGGTTTGTGATGTCACAGAGTGGCTTGTGACGTCATAGATTGGGGTTGTGACATCATAGAGTGGGGTTGTGACATCATAGAGTGGGGTTGTGACGTCATAAAGGGGGTTGTGACATCATAGAGTGCGGTTGTGATGTTATAGTGGTGTTTGTGATGTCACAGAGTCTGGTTGTGATGTCATAGAGTGGGATTGTGATGTCATAGAGGGAGGGTTGTGATGTCATAGAGGTAGAGTTGTGACGTCATAGAAGGGCGTTGTGACTTCACAGAGTGTGGTCGTTATGTCATAGTGGGGTTGGTGATGTCACAGAGTGGTTTCTGATGTCATAGAGGTAGGGTCGTGACGTCATAGAGTGTGGTTGTGATGTCACAGAGTCGGGTTGTGATGTCATAGAGTGGGACTGTGATGTCATAGAGGTAGCATTGTGACGTTATAGAAGGGCGTTGTGTTTTCATAGAGTGCGGTTGTGAAGTCCTAGTGGGGTTTGTGATTTCACAGAGTTGGGTTGTGACCTCATAGATTGGGGTTGTGACATCATAGAGGGGGTTGTGATTCAGAAAACGAATGGTTAAAGGTTGTTAGTGTGAATTTAGTACAGCCTGGGAAAGAACAAAGCTCGGAGCCCAGCATTCCAAGATAAAGAAATGGCCTTGTGTATAAGATAGCGGGAGCAGCCTGCATGCTAAGGAGGGACCCAACTGTCTGGGAAAGGTGTCCATCTGGTCGGGACTAGTTTTGCGGTTTGGGATCCGGCCAACCCAAGCTTTCTGGGACAAAGGTGAAGGTACCCGGTGAAGAAGACTGCGAGCCTTCCTCCAGAAGACCCCGGCCCACGACCACCAGGCGGCAGTGCGCATGCGGCAAGGGGAGGAGATTTATGATAATGAGTTCTTAGAAATAATTAGAATAGTAACGCCTTTTCTTAGAATTAATTAGAATAACCCAGCCCACCTTAATGAATATGTACGCTTTTCACCATAAATAGACGCTTGTTTCACAAACCGGTGTGCAAGTTTGGAGGAGAAATCCCCCTTGCACCCGGCGCCGCAATAAACAGACCTGCTTTATAACTCTCTGCGAGTTGTAAGGTTTGTTTCCGCGCGTCAATTTGGCACCCCAGATGGGACCCTCTCTGTCCGGCTGCGGGACCTGCTGAGGACGGGACTCCTCTGGGCGCCCCCGAGATTTCTCGGAAGGTCCCCCCAACTCATCCAGATCACCGCGGGGACAGACAAGGACCATCTCCTGCGGACCAGGTATGTTCAGGGTTTCTTAAGGGGGGGACCTGTAAGTCGTGAGGAGACGTCCTACGCGTGGTAAAGAGTCGGTGTACTCGCCCCGGGGTATGCTCAAGCTTGGGCTAATGGTTGGTGTGGGATCCCTCGGTTTCGGGTTTTTGTGTTAGTATGTAGAATTGCAATACTGCTGGCTACTTGTTGTATTTGTCATAAGGTACCGCTATTTCCGCTATTTCCGCTATCGTGTTATTGTCTGATATAAGGTGGAAATTGTTGTATGAGTGAAATGAGTGATTGAGACGCGGCACTGCTGCGGAGCGAGTGCGGAGTTCCGATCCGCGGTTCCGTGTTCTCCGCGAGGAGAGCGGCCGGAGACGAACGAAGCGTATGACAGACTGTGAACCTAATACTGAGAATATTGCGTGGCATTGTCCTGGACATTCAGATAACGTTTGTGATCCTATTTTTGTCTTAAAGTGCTTTGCTTGTAATACAGAGGCTTGGGTAGATCAGGAGGACGATTTTTGGTGTTCACAGTGTGGTAGCTGGACTGAGTGGGAGAAGATCGAGCGGGCGGGAGAGTTGGAACAAGTAATCTGTGGAGACATAGCCTACCCCTGGAGATAAAGGTAGCGGCAGGGATATAGCTGTACCGTTTCCCGGGAGGGGAACAGGGGTAACACCCAAGTGACACACGGAGATCAGGGTCACCTCTGAACTAAGGGGGTAAGGAGGACATAAAATGGGCAATAATCAAGGAAGTGAGATACTGAAAAGGAGTCCCCTAGGGTGTATTTTAGCACACTGGAAGGAGATCGGAGGCTCACCAGGTGGCAGCGTGAACAAGAAAACCTTAATTAAATACTGTAATCAGTGGTGGCCCCTTTACAAGTTAGATGATCAAGAGAAATGGCCCTTTAACGGGACTCTTAATTACAACACTATATTACAATTAATGCTGTTCCTTAGAAGGGAAGGAAAGTGGGATGAAGTCATATATGCGGACATGTTTTTCACCCTTTGGAACCACCCAGAGTACCAACGGGACTGCGGGCTGTTACCTCCACAAGACCCGATGGTATTAGCCTTAGAGAAAGAAAAAAGGGAAGAAATGAAAGCCAATATAAAAAGATGTTGTTCGGCCTGTAGCATAGGGCAGAGATGCACAAAGCCTGAAAAGATTCGGGATTCTAAAGAAGACGATTTTCTTGAAACTTACTTACCACCGGTTAAGGCAATAGGGGACCGTTGGGGGGGGGTAAAGGCTTCCCAAGGAGACGGAGAAACTGAAACTGATTCCAAAACCCCACCTGACAGCCCGGTATCGTCCCGTACTCGGAAGGGAACAGAGCGAATAGTGATTCAAGCACCCTTAAGGGAAGCTGTGGGTCCGGAAGGACTACCTGTATTGATAAAAGTCCCTTTTTCCTCATTTGATTTAGAAACCTGGAAAAGCGTGGCAAAGAATTATCGGAATGATCCCGTAGGGGTTACTAAACATTTTCAGTTTCTGGTAAAGCAGCACAATCCTGACTGGAGTGATGTCCAGTTATTATTAGATCACCTGACAGAAACCGAGAAACAACTGGTTTTGAAAGCTGCTCAAGATATAGCCACGGACCACCTGAAAGATTCAGGAAGAGACATTAAAGAGTACTTCCCCTTGCAGGACCCTCATTGGGACCCAAATAGGAGCATTCACTCAGAAGCACTACAAAGTTATAGAGATTGGGTTATAAGGGGGATGGAGAGGGCTATCCCGAAAGCTATTAACTGGTCGATGCTGTATGCTGTAAGACAAGGGCCGAAGGAGAGTCCCTCGGAGTTTTTGGATAAATTACGAGATGCAATGAGACGCTACACCCCCTTGGACCCTGGATCAGAGATAGGAATCCAGCAGTTAGTGTCTCTCTTTTTAGGACAGTCTGCTAATGATATCCGGAGGAAGCTGCAAAAACTGAGAACAACTGACAGCAGGAATCTAGAGACTCTGTTAGATGAGGCATGGAGAGTATTTAACAACCGAGAGGAGGAGGATAGGAGAAGGGACCGACGGGCACTGGTGGCAGCAATACATGGCGGGGGGGAAATAAAAACTGGGAACTTTAGGAAACCATTAGAAAGAGATCAATGCGCATGGTGTAAGCAGAGGGGGCACTGGAAGAATGAGTGTCCAAAAAGACAAAAAGAGAAAATTCAGGCCCATTATAAAGAAGATTGACGGGGACCGGGGGAATCTACCCTAGCGGATCCGCTGGTTACCCTAAGGCTAGGGAAAAAGCAACAAGAAATAAAATTTTTGGTGGATACAGGAGCAACGTATTCGGTTTTGAATCAAGCTCTGACCCCTCTTGATACTGATTTTATAACAGTAACAGGAGCCACTGGCCAGAGTGAAAAGGCATATTTTCTCAAACCTCTTAAGTTCAAATTGGGAAAACAATTGGGGATACACAAATTTTTATATCTGCCAAATTCCCCGAAACCCCTGCTAGGGCGAGATTTATTAGAACAATTGGGAGCAGAAATTAAATTCAAAAAAGGGAAAATGGAACTCCGGATAAGGGAAGATCGACTAATTGAAATACTAAGTTTGGCCCTAATAGGAACTCCCATTTCTACAGGAGTGCCTGAGGAGATTAAAGCCCAAATTTATCCGGGGGTATGGGCCTCGGGAGTGCCGGGGAGAGCAAAAAAATGCCTCCCCAGTAGTGATAAAGCCTCAACAAGGAGCACGACCGGTGAGAGTCAAACAGTATCCCCTTAGGATAGAGGACAGGGAGGGGATCCGACCAACTATAGACCGGTTTATCGAGTATGGGCTGCTGAAAGAATGTGAATCAGAGTATAACACTCCAATATTACCTGTCAAGAAGCCGGATGGTAGCTATCGCATAGTGCAGGACCTCAGAGCTATCAACAGAATTGTTGAGGATTTACATCCGGTAGTGGCAAATCCATACACTCTTCTAACTAAACTGGTACCTGAATTGGCATGGTTTACCGTTTTGGACCTAAAGGATGCCTTTTTCTGCGTGCCTTTGAGCCCAGAGAGCCAACTTTTATTTGCATTCGAATGGGAAAACCCAGAATCTGGGAGGAAAACACAGTTTACATGGACTGTGCTACCACAGGGCTTTAAAAATAGCCCAACACTTTTTGGAAATCAGCTAGCTAAAGATTTGGAGCAGTGGAAACGCCCGCTTGGGACAGGAGTGGTTTTGCAGTATGTGGACGATATGTTACTCGCCACTGACACCAGAGAGACATGCCTAGAATGGACTGTGAGCCTGCTAAATTTTCTTGGACTTAATGGCTATAAAGTTTCTCCACAGAAGGCACAGATAGCCCAGCAGCAAGTGACCTATCTGGGATATGAAATAACCGCAGGCCAACGGACACTAGGGAAGGAGAGGAAAGAGGCCATTTGCCAGACACCTTGACCACAGATGCCTAAGGAACTTCGGACCTTCCTAGGAATGACAGGATGGTGTCGTCTCTGGATATATAACTACGGACTCTTGGTAAAACCTCTATACGAGTTATTAAAATCTAACTCAAAGAATATTGTGCGGAATAAGGAAGCAGACAGAGCCTTCCATCAGTTAAAAAAGAGGTTAATGGAAGCACCTGCCCTGGGATTACCTGACACTACTAAACCTTTCTGGTTGTTTTCCTATGAGAAGCAAGGAATGGCCTTAGGAGTCCTAGCTCAGAATCTGGGACCCTATCGAAGGGCGGTGGCATACTTCTCCAAACAGCTCGACGGAGTAAGTAAAGGGTGGCCTAGCTGTCTCCGAGCGGTGGCAGCAGTGGTAATAAACATCCAAGAGGCCCGTAAGTTCACCCTAGGCCAGAAAATCACAGTTATGGTTTCACATACCGTCTCAGCAGTACTGGAAGTAAAAGGGGGGCATTGGCTTTCACCTCAGAGGTTTCTTAAGTACCAGGCTATCCTGATAGAGCAAGATGATGTAGAAATAACAGTAACTAATGTTGTCAATCCAGCCTCTTTCCTCAGCGGAACCGAAGGAGAATCAGTGACCCATGACTGCTTGGAAACAATCGAGGCTGTGTACTCCAGTCGACCAGACCTGAAAGAAGAACCATTGGAGGATGCAGAAGATTCCTGGTTCACCGACGGGAGCAGCTTCATTCAACAGGGAATACGCAAAGCTGGCTATGCGGTAACCACCACAGAGAAGGTAATAGAATCCAAGGCCCTGGCCCCAAATACATCAGCCCAAAAGGCTGAGATAATAGCACTAACCCGAGCGCTGGAATTGGCCAAAGGAAAACGGATAAATATCTGGACAGACTCTAAATATGCTTTTGGGGTGGTGCATGCTCACGGGGCGGACTGGAGAGAAAGAGGACTCTTATCTACACAAGGGAAACACATCAAACATGCTGAAGAAATTCTCAAGCTCTTAGATGCAGTATTACTGCCTGCCAAAGTGGCTATCATGCACTGCAAAGCCCACCAAAAAGGGAACACCGCTATGGAACTGGGCAACGCACTGGCGGACCGAGAAGCCAAAAGGGCAGCAGAAATGGGTAATGCAGAAATACAATCCTTGGTCCCAGGTGGTAAGATACAAATTGACGACGAACCTAAATATTCTAGGGATGATCACAAATTGATCAAAGACTTAAATGGGAAAATTGAAGGGAAATGGGCCAAAACCCCACAGGGAAAAATAATAGTGCCTTTCTCGTTACTATGGGCTGTAGTCATGGCAGAACATAGAAAATCCCATTGGGGAACAGAGGCACTTCACAGATACCTGAATAGGCTAATATGCGCTCGGAATCTATATGCCACTGTCAAACAAGTCACTCAGCAGCGTGAGGTATGTTTACAGAACAACCCTAGGACAGGCCCCAGAGTCCAATTTGGCCAGATAGGGAAGGGAAACTATCCGGGACAACAATGGCAAATTGATTTTTCAGAACTTCCAAGGAAAGGGGGGTTTCGATACCTATTGGTGCTAACTGATACCTTTTCAGGATGGCCAGAGGCATTTCCCTGCCGAACCAATAAAACAAGAGAAGTGGTCAAAGCATTGTTGCAAGAAATTATACCGAGATTTGGGGTTCCCGCAGTAATTTCCTCGGACCGAGGATCTCATTTCACTGCAAGGGTTGTTTCAAAAGTAAGCAGATTATTTGGTATAGACTGGCAACTTCACACCCCATACAACCCACAATCAAGTGGTCAGGTAGAAAAGATGAATCACCTGATCAAAATGCAGATTGTGAAATTAGGCCAGGAAGCTAACTTGGCCTGGCCCCAGTCATTACCATTAGCCCTTCTCAGGATAAGAACAAAACCCAGAACCAAAGAAGGATATCCACAGAGTTGGGGAATGAAATATTGACAGATTACCTGATAAATTTACAAAAACAGCTCCGAGAGGTAGAAAAACTGGTTCTGGGAACAAGAGCTCGTGGGCTGGATGGACCAGTACACGAGATCGAACCTGGAGATTATGTATATGTTAAGTCTTTTACAGATTCACCACTGAGGCCAAAGTGGGAAGGTCCCTTCCAGGTACTGCTGACCACTCACACTGCCATAAAGATTAAGGAACAAGCCGCTTGGATCCATTGGACTCGCGTCAAGAGAGCTCCGGAACCCCAATGGACATCAACGCAGACCGGACCCCTGAAGCTTCGCCTCCAACGAAAAGATGGACATCAGTAACCTTGATAGTCGTCAACATGCCGGGACTTTGTATTTCGGGGGGAGGGACATGGGATACGAATACATATACACGAAGTCTGGAAACATTGGTAAAAGCTACTAATCTGTCAGATTGTTGGGTATGTACCACCTTACCTAAAGGAGAAATGAAATTACCTCTATATGGGGTGGCAGCAAGCAATTGGAACTATGCCAACGGAACCTGGCCCAAATTTGGGGCAAAAGGGGGAAATGAGTTGAATGGATATTGTGAATACGATGATAATGTCTACCCCTTAGGACCCAGATTTGATTTACAACTATTGAAAGAAGAGCTTGTGGTATTAATTAGCAGTAACAATTGTACCTGGGAACACGGGGAATATAGACACAGGGGGCCGGTGAATAAGACAATAGCCTGGGGATGGAGCAAGTTCTGGATTAATAAGACAACTGTTGATGTGGGGAATTGGGATCTAACAGGGATAAAGGCAACGTATATTGACTTTTGCGACAAAACCCAACTAGTTGCATATAAAAGTAGTGGTGTTTCTGAAGGAGAAGGATATTCGTGGGAGTATGGATGGTATCAGGCAGGAAAGTTTTTAGGTGCAAATTTGACAGCAACTATGGGACCCTGTAAGTTACCTCAAGGGTATTGGTGGTTGTGTGGAGATGGATATAGCAGAAAACAGCTGCCCGCAGGATGGAAGGGAACTTGCACGATAGGCTATCTAACTAGCCAGGATACGGTGTTTAATCAGTCTGAAATCCCCTCAGGTATGTTGAGAACACCTTGGAGGAGAATTCGGGGAGTAGAAAACCCTCTAGTGACGAGGGGAACAAGATCCCATAGCTTTGTAAGGTGGCTTATACCGTTCCTGGGCGTCAGTGAATTGGAGAAAGCAATTGTAAACATATCGGCCACTATAGAAGTGCTTGAGAAATCTACAATCGATGCTATACGGGCACTTCAACAAGAAGTCCAGTCATTAGCAAATGTGGTGGGACAAAATAGAATGGCATTAGACTTATTAACTTGGAAAGAGGGAGGCTTATGTGCAGTGATTAATCAAAGCTGTTGCTCATATGTAAACCAAAACGGAAGAATAGAGAAAGACTTACAAAATCTCATAGCTAAAACTCAGATTTTGCATCTGACTGCGCAAGATGACACCACATTCGGGTTTTCCGACCTTTGGGAAAAGTTAACCTCGTGGTTACCTAACTTGGCTTGGCTTAAGCGACTGTTTCTCCTTCTAGTAGCAATACTTATGTTAGGAACTTTAGTGTGTGCATTAATTAGATGTCTTATGTGTTGTACCAGGGGGGCCAAAGACGAATACATTCAATGGAAGAAGCACCAGCTCCGTGAACGGGTGGAATCAGGGAAGTATTTTAGAAATCAGATGGAGAGGGAGAGTGTGTTACAGGCAATTGTAAAAGAATTTACAAAGGTGAAAGAAAAGGGGGGACTTGATTCAGAAAAGGAATGGTTAAAGGTTGTTAGTGTGAATTTAGTACAGCCTGGGAAAGAACAAAGCTCGGAGCCCAGCATTCCAAGATAAAGAAATGGCCTTGTGTATAAGATAGCGGGAGCAGCCTGCATGCTAAGGAGGGACCCAACTGTCTGGGAAAGGTGTCCATCTGGTCGGGACTAGTTTTGCGGTTTGGGATCCGGCCAACCCAAGCTTTCTGGGACAAAGGTGAAGGTACCCGGTGAAGAAGACTGCGAGCCTTCCTCCAGAAGACCCCGGCCCACGACCACCAGGCGGCAGTGCGCATGCGGCAAGGGGAGGAGATTTATGATAATGAGTTCTTAGAAATAATTACAATAGTAACGCCTTTTCTTAGAATTAATTAGAATAACCCAGCCCACCTTAATGAATATGTACGCTTTTCACCATAAATAGACGCTTGTTTCACAAACCGGTGTGCAAGTTTGGAGAAGAAATCCCCCTTGCACCCGACGCTGCAATAAACAGACCTGCTTTATAACTCTCTGCGAGTTGTAAGGTTTGTTTCCACGCGTCACTGGGTTAAAAGCCTCCCCGCTAACCAGCTCCGCCCCGCTCCAACGGCTTTCCCTCCTTCTGGATGAGGCCAAAAGTCTTCTGATGGACAAAAAAAAGGCTCTTTCAAGAGCTTTGGGAGCGGGATCTCCAGAGAGAAACTCCTCCCTGGCTGCAGATGAGCTGGGACCGCCAAAACCCCCCCTTTCTCATGGAAGATGCTCCCGAGAGCACCATCGGCTCTTATCTAGCCACTTTCCTCCCAAAAACGAGCCATCTCCTTCCCTCCAACGCTACGGGGCCAAGACAAGACGGGAGAGAACCCAAACGCCCTATCAAGTAACTCTGAAAAGGGGGAATTTGCCCCTTTCCCACAAGAAAAGCCTGAAGAGAAACCTTTCTCCTGCGGCTCGGCCTTGCTTTCCATGTCACCCCAGGGCTTCCAAACCAGGGAGGCTCCTTCGTCCTCCTCTTCCAAGAGGGATCTGTCCCGCAGGGCAGGCAGCTCCGCCTGCAACTGCTCCCCGACATTGATGCGGCTGAAAGGGGGAGGAAGAGGAGGGGGAGGAAGGCACGTCGGGAATGGATACGGCGCAACAAACGCTAAAAAAGAGGGAAAACGTGGTGAGTTGGGGCAAAACCGGTCCCTATTTCCCAGCAAAACATCACTCAGTCTTCCGCCACCAACTTCCACCGCCCCTTCCCACCCCCAGCGTTACCCTTTGGCCACTGGAGGCTTTTTGGGCCCCATCGGGCAGGACAATTTGGGGGTTTCCCCAAAAAAACAATCCAACTGCTGAATGTCACTCTCCACAGCGGTAGGAAGCTGCCACAGCCACGGCCAGCGAGCGACCGCCGCCTCGGAATGTTGTGTGGAACGCGGGAGGCCGGCAACGGCCTGTGACGTCAGCAAAACCAGTGCTTTACTGGGACAGCACTGGGCCTTTGGGGGGGGTTCTGGCCCATATGGGGCACCCTCCACCCAAAAACACGCTGTGGAGAAGGGGCCGAGCGACACCCACCCCCACCCCCAGTTCCCTCCTCCCCTTTTCCCAGGGGTCACCCTCATTCCCACGGCTCAACGTGGATTTTTGCCTCATCCTCCATCAAAAAAACCCCAAAATCCTGGATGTTCTGCCCAAAAAATCTGACAAAACCACGCTGGGGATAAAAATCTTTCCGCCAAGACCCTCCTTTAGCCTTCCTTGCCCTCCTCCTCCTCCTCACACACCACTCCATCCCCCACAACATTTCCCCCTTCTCAGGGAAATCAGGGCTCTGCAGAGGGACCCTCCGGCTACCACTTCACCCCTGCGGCTGCCCCGGGCCAGAAGGCGGGCATTGAGCCATTTGGGCCTTTTCTAGAAGCAAAAGGAGCAAAGCGAAACCCCGGGGGCCCTTTCCATCCCCCAAGCCCCTAGTCCATGGGCTGCAGTCATCATGCTCTAGTGCACTTCACTCTCTTCACAAGTTGGAAGCCCACGAGAAGCACAGTTAGGACGCCACATTTGAAGAAAGCAAACTTCCAGCTCTTCAAGGAGTTAGGAAATAGGACCCCGTGGGAAACTGCCCTTAGGGACAAGGGAGCAGAACAAAGGAAAAAGGGATTTGTAAGTCCTTCCTCTAGAAATCCATTAGACCCAGCTTCATAGAAACGACACCGGTCTGGATGCTGGTGGTTAAAGAGGATGGATTTTGGGGGGGTTAAATTAGGAGAATTAATTGGGCGATCACTTCAAATGAGGTCAAATTAAAACTGGAGGCATTTTGCTGGCTGTGAGGGACTGGAGTGGGCAAGCCTCGGGCCACAAAACTCAATGGAACTTGAGTTTGTCCTGGGCAAAAAGGGGAAACCTGAGGCTTTGGCACAAGGAGGGGCCGCTCTGAACCTCACGGCTCCGGGGAAGGTCTCCCCGACTCCAAAAAGACAGAACGTTGGGGGTTGAAAGTCAAATAAAACCACCAAGAGGCACCTGGGCAAGGGCAATCCTCCAGCTGCCCTCCCCTCTGCCACCCACCTCCCCCCACCCCCCACCCCGGGTGTTTTTTTGAGCCCAAAGTAGGCTTTAGGGGAAGAAAAAGGGAGGGCTGACCTTCCGCACTCACCTCAGGGCAAGTCCCAGCACCCATCTCTGGGTGAGTTGCCCTTCGTGAAGATGAAGCTGAGGATGACCATGAGGAGCCCCAGCTTGGCCGTCTGGGTGTCCCTGGGGCCTGAGGGGGGACAGCAGAGGGGTATCACCCCCCTGAATAGGGAGGGGGAAGCTCTAACGGGGTCTGCCTGCCTCCCAAAATATGACCCCTCCCCTTCTGCCCATGCGCTCGTGCCAGCACCGCCCACCCTGGAAAACACCGCTGCCCATTGGCCCGCTCACTGCTCTCATCCCGCCCACCGCCCCCTCTTCAAGCCGCCCATTGGGCCGGCGGCTGCACTCGCCCCGCCCCCTCTCTCCTGCGAGGGCTCCCCTCAGGTGGTGAAAAAGGCGGGAAAGGCGCCCCTGCCCCCTTTCCCCTCAGGGCCACAAAATGGCCGCGCCTGGTAAGGATTCTCTTTTCTGCTGGAATGGGTGTCCCGATGGATTTCCCAAAGGGTTTCCTTTGTGCTGGCTGTGTCTCTGTGCAGAGGGGTGCTCCTGACTGTGTGGCTTTAGCCTTGTGAGGGCTTTGGAGGAGAAGTGGCTAAAGCAGCTTTCTCTCCCTGGAGATGAGCAGCGTTTGGGTAGAAAAGCAGCGGTGGGGTCAGTAAAGCTTCTGGTTAGTGCTGCGCTCAGGCCGTGGAGCTCTGTCTGCTGGAGCTACATTTCCTTTGGAGCCATCATTTTCTCAGCTGAGCCTGTGCGAGTCTCACAGACTGGAGCCCGTTGGGGTGGTGACGCTGGAGCTGGGGTCTATGGACCAAGTCCGATCAACCTTCTGATGATAATAGAAGTTGCCAGTGGATATAATTAAGGGACATCTCCTTGGCTGGGCAGCCCCCATGGACCAGCACAGTTTGGATGTCTTTGACTTGGCTGATGGCAGAAAACCCCCTCCTGCCCTTGTTTGTGCCCAGAAACTGTGGCTGGAGGCAGCAGGAGATGGAAATTGTCCCTCAAAAGACTGAGGTGCTTTTGGGGGGAGGTCGCCCAAAATGAGGAAACGAGGGGTTTCATCGCCCAATGTCAGAGAGGGGGATGTGATGTCATAGAGGGAGGGTCGTGATGTCATAGAGGGGGTTGTGTTGTCATAGGTTGGGGTTGTGAGGTTAGAGGTTTAGGGTGTGATGTCATAGAGGGGGGTTCTGATGTCACAGAAATAGGTTGTGATGTCATGGACAGGGTTTTGATGTCATAGAATGGGGTTGTGATGTCATAAAGGGGTTGTGACATCATCGGGGATAGTGATGTCATAGAGGTAGGGCTGTGACGGCGTAGAGGGGTGTTGTGATGTCATAGAGGGGGGTATGATGTCATAGATTGGGGTGGTGACATCATAGGAGGTTGTGATGTCATCGGGGATTGTGATGTCAAAGAGGTAGGGTTGTGACGTAATAGAAGGGCGTTGTGATTTAACAGAGTGGTTTCACAGAGTGGTGACATCATAGAGTGGGGTTGTGACGTCATAGAGTGGGGTTGTGACGTCATAGAGTGTGGTTGTGATGTCACAGAGTCGGGTTGTGACGTCATAGAGAGGGATTGTGATGTCATAGAGGGGTTATGATGTCATAGAGTGGGGTTGTGATGCCATAGAGGTAGGGTTGCGATGTCATAGAAGGGCATTGTGACGTGATAGAGTGTGGTTGTGACATCATAGAGTGCGGTTGTCACATCATAGTGGGGTTTGTGATGTCACAGAGTAGTGTTGTGACGTCATAGAGTGGGATTGTGATGTCATAGAGGGGTTGTGATGTCATAGAGGGGTGTTGTGATGTCATAGAGGTAGGGTTGTGATGTCATAGAAGGGCGTTGTGACGTCATAGAGTGGGGTTGTGACGTCATAGAGTGCGGTTGTGACATCATAGTGGGGTTTGTGATGTCACAGAGTTGTGTTGTGACGTCATAGAGTGGGATTGTGATGTCATAGAGGGGTTGTGATGTCATAGAGGGGCGTTGTGATGTCATAGAGGTAGGGTTGTGACGTCGTAGAGGAGCGTTGTGATTTCACAGCATTGGGTCGTGATGTCATAGAGTGGGATTGTGATGTCATAGAGGGGGTTATGATGTCAGCAGGGATTGTGATGTCATAGATGGGGTTATGATGTCATAGACTGGGGTTATAATGTCATAGAGTTGGGTTGTGACGTCTTAGAGGGGGTTGTGACATCATCTGGGATTGTGATGCCGTAGAGGTAGGGTTGTGTCATCATAGAAGGGCGTTGTGATGTCATAGAGGGAGGGTTGTGATGTCATAGAGGGTGTTTGTGACGTCATAGAGGGGCACTGTGATGTCATATAGTGGGGTTTTGATGTCATAGGGAGGGTTATGATGTCATAGAGTGGCGTTGTGATGTCACAGAGGTGGTTATGATGTCATAGAGTGGGGTTGTGACGTCATAGAGTGTGGTTGAGATGTCATGGAGGGGGTTGTGATGTCACAGAGTGGTTTGTGACATCATAGAGTGGGGTTGTGACGTCATAGAGTGGCGTTGTGACGTCATAGAGGGAGGGTATTGATGTCATAGAGGGGGTTTGTGATATCACAGAGGGGTTGGTGACGTCATAGAGTGTGGTTGTGACGTCATAGAATGTGGTTGTGACGTCATAGAGTGGGGTTGTGAGATCATAGATGGGGTTGTGACGTCATAGAGGGGGTTATGACATCATCGAGTGGGGTTGTGAGATCATAGACGTGGTTGTGACGTCACATAGTCGGGTTGTGATTTCACAGAGTCGGGTTGTGATGTCATAGAGTGGGGTTGTGATGTCATAGAGGGGGTTATGATGTATAGAGTGGGGATGTGACGTCAAAGAGGCGGTTGTGACGTCATCGGGGATTGTGATGTCATTGAGGTAGGGTTGTGACGTCGTAGAGGGGCATTGTGATGTCATAGAAGGAGAGTTGTGATATCATAGAGGGGGTTGTGACGTCATAGGGGGGTTGTGATGTCATCGGGGATTGTAATGTCATAGACTGGGGTTGCTATGTCATACGTTTCTATGACGCTGGGTCTAATGGATTTCTAGAGGAAGGACTTAAAAATCCCTTTTTCCTTTGTTCTGCTGCCTTGTCCCTAAGGGCAGTTTCCCACGGGGTCCTATTTCCTAACTCCTTGAAGAGCTGGAAGTTTGCTTTCTTAAAATGTGGCGTCCTAACTGTGCTTCTCGTGGGCTTCCAACTTGTGAAGAGAGTGAAGTGCACTAGAGCATGATGACTGCAGCCCATGGACTAGGGGATTGGGGGATGGAAAGGGCCCCCGGGGTTTCGCTTTGCTCCTTTTGCTTCTAGAAAAGCCCCAAATGGCTCAATCCCTGCCTTCTGGCCCGGGGCAGCCGCAGGGGTGAAGTGGTAGCCGGAGGGTCCCTCTGCAGAGCCATGATTTCCCTGAGAAGGGGGAAATTTTGTGGGGGATGGAGTGGTGTGTGAGGAGGAGGAGGAGGGCAAGGAAGGCTAAAGGAGGGTCTTGGCGGAAAGATTTTTATCCCCAGCGTGGTTTTGTCAGATTTTTTGGGCAGAACCTCCAGGATTTTGGGGTTCTTTTGATGGAGGATGAGGCAAAAATCCACGTTGAGCCGTGGGAATGAGGGCGACCCCTGGGAAAACGGGAGGAGGGAACTGGGGGTGGGGGTGGGTGTCGCTCGGCCCCTTCTCCACAGCGTGTTTTTGGGTGGAGGGTCCCCCATATGGGCCAGAAACCCCCCCAAACGCCCAGTGCTGTCCCAGTAAAGCACTGGTTTTGCTGACGTCACAGGCCGTTGCCGGCCTCCCGCGTTCCACACAACATTCCGAGGCGGCGGTCGCTCGCTGGCCGTGGCTGTGGCAGCTTCCTACCGCTGTGGAGAGTGACATTCAGCAGTTGGATTGTTTTTTTGGGGAAACCCCCAAATTGTCCTGCCCGATGGGGCCCAAAAAGCCTCCAGTGGCCGAAGGGTAACGCTGGGGGTGGGAAGGGGCGTTGGAAGTTGGTGGCGGAAGACTGAGTGATGTTTTGCTGGGAAATAGGGACCGGTTTTACCCCACCTCACCACGTTTTCCCTCTTTTTTAGCGTTTGTTGCGCCGTATCCATTCCCGACGTGCCTTCCTCCCCCTCCTCTTCCTCCCCCTTTCAGCCGCATCAATGTCGGGGAGCAGTTGCAGGCGGAGCTGCCTGCCCTGCGGGACAGATCCCTCTTGGAAGAGGAGGACGAAGGAGCCTCCCTGGTTTGGAAGCCCTGGGGTGACGTGGAAAGCAAGGCCGAGCCGCAGGAGCAAGGTTTCTCTTCAGGCTTTTCTTGTGGGAAAGGGGCAAATTCCCCCTTTTCAGAGTTACTTGATAGGGCGTTTGGGTTCTCTCCCGTCTTGTCTTGGCCTCGTAGCGTTGGAGGGAAGGAGATGGCTCGTTTTTGGGAGGAAAGTGGCTAGATAAGAGCCGATGGTGCTCTCGGGAGCATCTTCCATGAGAAAGGGGGGGTTTTGGCGGTCCCAGCTCATCTGCAGCCAGGGAGGAGTTTCTCTCTGGAGATCCCGCTCCCAAAGCTCTTGAAAGAGCCTTTTTTTTGTCCATCAGAAGACTTTTGGCCTCATCCAGAAGGAGGTAAAGCCGTTGGAGCGGGGCGGAGCTGGTTAGCGGGGAGGCTTTTAACCCAGAAAGCCCTATTTTCAATCCCCCGTTGGAATCCTGTCCTTAGGACCCTTCTTCCTGCTCAAAACCCAGCGGGAGAAGACATCATTGCCCTCCTTTGTAATGACAAGGGAGTCTTTAATATCCCTGGATTTCTCCCCATAGATCCAGAGGCAAACCGTGGCCCAGTGTGTTGACTCTTGTTACTTCTGGAGGAAGACAGTGCGATTTGGGTGCACCTGACCTCGCCTGCTGGAGAAAAGGGTCAAGAGAGTCCGGGATGAGGTGGAAAAAGCCAAAGGCGAGGTAAAAAAGCTGCTGGGGGGGTTTGTTTCGTCGCCCAATGTCATAGAGGGGCATGTGATGTCCTAGAGGGAGGGTTGTGATGTCATAGAGGGTGTTGTGATGTCATACAGGGAGGGTTATGACATCACAGGTTGGGGTTGTGACTTCACAGGTTTGGGTTGTGATGTCACAGGGTGTGGTTGTGATGTAGAGGGGTTGTGATGTCACAGAGTGGGGTTGTGATGTCACAGAGTGGGGTTATGATGTCATCGGGAGTTTGTGAGGTCATGGGTGTTGTGACATCTTAGGTTGGGGTTGTGATGTCATAGAGTCGGGTTGTGATGACATAAGTGGGGTTGTGACGTTATAGGTTGGGGTTGTGATGTCATAGAGGGGGGTTGTGATGTCACAGGTTTGGGTTGTGACATCATAGAGTGGGGTGTGCTGTCATAAAGGGGGTTGTGATGTCATAGGTTAGGGTTGTGATGTCATAGAGGGAGGGTTGTGATGTCACAGGTTGGGGTTGTGGCATCATAGAGTGGGGTGTGGTGTCATAAAAGGGGTTGTGACATCATAGAGTGGGGTTGTGATGTATATAGAGGGAGGGTTGTGATGTCACAGGTTGGGGTTGTGACATCATAGAGTGGGGTGTGATGTCATAAGGGGGGTTTTGACATCATAGAGTGGGGTTGTGATGCCATAGAGGGTGTTGTGATGTCATACAGTGGGGTTGTGATGTCATTGGGGGGTCATGAGGTCATAGTATGGTGTTGTGACATCATAGGTTGGGGTTGTGATGTCATAGAGTGGGGTTTAGATGTAATAGAGGGAGGGTTGTGACGTCACAGGTTTGGGTTGTGACATCACAGGTTTTGGTTGTGACATCATAGGTTGTGGTTGTGATGTCATTGGGGTGGTGACATCATAGAGTGTGGTTGTGATGTTACAGAGTGTGCTTGTGACATAAGAGAGTGGGATTGTGATGTCATAGATGGGGTTATGATGTCATAGAGTGCAGTTGTGACGTCATAGAGTGCGGTTGTGACGTAACAGAGTGGGGTTGTGACGTCATAGAGGGGGTTGTGACGTCATCGGGGAGTGTGATGTCATAGAGGGTGGTTGTGACATCATAGAGTGCGGTTGTGATGTCATAGGGTGGGGTTGTGATGTCATAGAGGGCGTTGTGATGTCACAGAGTGGGATTGTGACGTCATAGAGCGGGTTGTGATTTCACAGAGTCGGGTTGTGATGTCATAGAGGGGGATTGTGATGTCATAGAGTGAGGTTTGTGATATCATAGAGGGAGGGTTGTGATGTCATAGAGTGGGGTTGTGATGTCATAGAGGGGTTATGATGTCATGGAGTGGGCTTCTGACGCCATAGTGGGGTTTGTGATTTCATAGAGTGTGTTTGTGATGTCACAGAGTCGGGTTGTGATGTCATAGAGTGGGGTTGTGACGTCATAGAGTGCGGTTGTGACGTCACAGAGTCGTGTTGTGACATCATAGTGGGGTTTGTGATGTCACAGAGTCGGGTTGTGACGTCATAGAGTGGGATTGTGATGTCATAGAGGGGTTATGATGTCATAGAGTAGGGTTGTGACGTCATAGAGTGGGATTGTGATGTCACAGATGGGGTCATGATGTCATAGAGTAGGGTTGTGATGTCATAGTGGGGTTTGTGACGTCATAGAAGGGCGTTGTGATTTCACAGAGTGTGGTTGTGACGTCATAATGGGGTTTGTGATGTCACAGAGTGGTTTCTGATGTCAGAGAGTGTGGTTGTGACGTCATCGGGGATTGTTTTGTAATAGATGGGGTTTTGATGTCATAGAGGGGCTTGTGACTTCATAGAGTGCGGTTGTGACGTCATAGAGTGCAGTTGTGACTTCATAGAGTGGGGTTGTGATGTCATAGAGGTAGGGTCATGATGTCATAGAGGGGGTTGTGACACCATAGTGGGCTTTGTGATGTCATAGAGTGTGGTTGTGATGTCACAGAGTCGGGTCGTGATGTCATACAGTGGGGTTGTGATGTTATAGAGTGTGGTTGTGATGTCACAGAGTGGTTTGTGATGTCATAGAGTGTGGTTGTGACGACATAGAGGGGGTTGTGACGTCATCGGGGATTGTGATGTCATAGATGGTGTTATGATGTCATAGAGGCGGTTGTGAGGTCATAGAGTGCGGTTGTGACGTTATAGAGTGCGGTTGTGATGTCATAGAGGTGGTTATGATGTCATAGAGGGAGTTGTGATGTCCCAGAGGTGTTTGTGATTTCATAGAGTGGGGTTGTGACGTCATAGAGTGCGGTTGTGACGTCACAGAGTCGAGTTGTGACATCATAGTGGGGTTTGTGATGTCACAGAGTCTGATTGTGACGTCATAGAGTGGGATTGTGATGACATAGAGGAGTTATGATGTCATAGAGTGGGGTTGTGACATCATCGGGCATTGTGATGTCATAGAGGTAGGGTTGTGACATCATCGGGGATTGTGATGTCATAGAATTTTTGGGCAGAACATCCAGGATTTTGGGGTTCTTTTGATGGAGGATGAGGCAAAAATCCACGTTGAGCCGTGGGAATGAGGGCGACCCCTGGGAAAACGGGAGGAGGGAACTGGGGGTGGGGGTGGGTGTCGCTCGGCCCCTTCTCCACAGCGTGTTTTTGGGTGGAGGGTCCCCCATATGGGCCAGAAACCCCCCCAAAGGCCCAGTGCTGTCCCAGTAAAGCACTGGTTTTGCTGACGTCACAGGCCGTTGCCGGCCTCCCGCGTTCCACACAACATTCCGAGGCGGCGGTCGCTCGCTGGCCGTGGCTGTGGCAGCTTCCTACCGCTGTGGAGAGTGACATTCAGCAGTTGGATTGTTTTTTTGGGGAAACCCCCAAATTGTCCTGCCCGATGGGGCCCAAAAAGCCTCCAGTGGCCGAAGGGTAACGCTGGGGGTGGGAAGGGGCGGTGGAAGTTGGTGGCGGAAGACTGAGTGATGTTTTGCTGGGAAATAGGGACCGGTTTTGCCCCACCTCACCACGTTTTCCCTCTTTTTTAGCGTTTGTTGCGCCGTATCCATTCCCGACGTGCCTTCCTCCCCCTCCTCTTCCTCCCCCTTTCAGCCGCATCAATGTCGGGGAGCAGTTGCAGGCGGAGCTGCCTGCCCTGCGGGACAGATGCCTCTTGGAAGAGGAGGAGGAAGGAGCCTCCCTGGTTTGGAAGCCCTGGGGTGACATGGAAAGCAAGCCCGAGCCGCAGGAGAAAGGTTTCTCTTCAGGCTTTTCTTGTGGGAAAGGGGCAAATTCCCCCTTTTCAGAGTTACTTGATAGGGCGTTTGGGTTCTCTCCCGTCTTGTCTTGGCCCCGTAGCGTTGGAGGGAAGGAGATGGCTCGTTTTTGGGAGGAAAGTGGCTAGATAAGAGCCGATGGTGCTCTCGGGAGCATCTTCCATGAGAAAGGGGGGGGTTTTGGCGTTCCCAGCTCATCTGCAGCCAGGGAGGAGTTTCTCTCTGGAGATCCCGCTCCCAAAGCTCTTGAAAGAGCCTTTTTTTTGTCCATCAGAAGACTTTTTGCCTCATCCAGAAGGAGGTAAAGCCGTTGGAGCGGGGCGGAGCTGGTTAGCGGGGAGGCTTTTAACCCAGAAAGCCCTATTTTCAATCCCCCGTTGGAATCCTGTCCTTAGGACCCTTCTTCCTGCTAAAAACCCAGCGGGAGAAGACATCATTGCCCTCCTTTGTAATGACAAGGGAGTCTTTAATATCCCTGGATTTCTCCCCATAGATCCAGAGGCAAACCGTGGCCCAGTGTGTTGACTCTTGTTCCTTCTGGAGGAAGACAGTGCGATTTGGGTGCACCTGACCTCGCCTGCTGGAGAAAAGGGTCAAGAGAGTCCGGGATGAGGTGGAAAAAGCCAAAGGCGAGGTAAAAAAGCTGCTGGGGGGGTTTGTTTATTTGCCCAATGTCATAGAGGGGGATGTGATGTCCTAGAGGGAGGGTTGTGATGTCATAGAGGGTGCTGTGTTGTCACAGGTTGGGGTTGTGAGGTTAGAGGTTTGGGGTGTGACGTCATAGAGGGGGGTTGTGGTGTCATAAAGGGAGGGTTGTGACGTCATAGAGGGGTTGTGATGTCATACAGGGGGGGTTATGACGTCACAGGTTGGGGTTGTGACTTCATAGGTTTGGGTTGTGATGTCACAGGGTGTGGTTGTGATGTAGAGGGGTTGTGATGTCATAGTGGCATTGTGATGTCACAGAGTGGGGTTGTGATGTCATCGGGGGTTTGTGAGGTCATGGGTGTTGTGACATCATAGGTTGGGGTTGTGATGTCATAAAGGGAGGGTTGTGATGTCACAGGTTGGAGTTGTGACATCATAGAGTGGGGTGTGATGTCATGAAGGGGGTTGTGATGTCATAGGATGGGGTTGTGATGTCATAGGTTGGGGTTGTAATGTCATAGAGGGAGGGTTGTGATGTCAGAGGTTGGGGTTGTGACATCATAGAGTGGGGTGTGATGTCATGAAGGGGGTTCTGACATCATAGAGCGGGGTTGTGATGCCATAGAGGGTGTTGTGATGTCATACAGTGGGATTGTGATGTCATTGGGGGGTCATGAGGTCATAGTATGGTTTTGTGACATCATAGGTTGGGGTTGTGATGTCATAGAGTGGGGTTTAGATGTAATAGAGGGAGGGTTGTGACGTCACAGGTTTGGGTTGTGACGTCATAGGTTGGGGTTGTGACGTCATAGGTTGGGGTTGTGATGTCATTGGGGTGGTAATATCATAGAGTGGTTGTGATGTTACAGAGTGTGCTTGTGACATAAGAGAGTGGGATTGTGATGTCATAGATAGGGTTATGATGTCAGAGGGGGTTGTGACGTCATAGAGTGCGGTTGTGACGTCACAGAGTGGGGTTGTGATGTCATAGAGGGGGGTTGTGACGTCATCGGGGAGTGTGATGTCAGAGAGTGGGGTTGTGATGTCATAGAGGGACGTTGTGATTTCAGAGTTGGGTTGTGACGTCATAGTGGGGTTTGTGACGTCACAGAGTGGTTTGTGACGTCACAGAGTGGTTTGTGATGTCATAGAGTGGGGTTGTGATGTCATAGAGGGTGTTGTGATGTCATCGGGGATTGTGATGTCATAGATGGGGTTATGATGTCATAGAGGGGGTTGTGACATCATAGAGTGTGGTTGTGACGTCATAGAGTGCGGTTGTGATGTTATAGAGTGGGGTTGTTATGTCATAGAGGGAGGCTTGTGATGTCATAGAGTGGGGTTGTGATGTCATAGAGGGAGGCTTGTGATGTCATAGAGGGGGTTGTGATGTCAGAGATGTGTTTGTGATTTGATAGAGTGGGGTTGTGACATCATAGAGTGCGTTTGTGACGTCACAGATTCGGGTTGTTACGTCATAGTGGGGTTTGTGATGTCACAGGGTCGGGTTGTGACATCATAGAGTGGCATTGTGATGTCATAGAGGGGTTATGATGTCATAGAGTGGGGTTGTGACGTCATAGTGGTGTTTGTGATGTCAGAGAGTGTGGTTGTGATGTCACAGAGTTGGGTTGTGACATCATAGAGTGGGATTGTGATGTCATAGAGGGGGTTATGATGTCAGATTGCGGTTGTGACGTCATAGTGGGGCTTCTGATGTCACAGAGTCGGTTTGTCACGTCATAGAGTGGGATTGTGATGTCATCAGGGATTGTGATGTCATAGAGTGGGGTTGTGACGTCATAGAGTGCGGTTGTGATGTCATAGAATTGGACTGTGATGTCGTAGAGGGGCTATGATGTCATAGAGTGGGGTTGTGATGTCATAGAGGTAGGGCTGTGACATCATAGAGGGGCGTTGTGATTTCACAGAGTTGGGTTGTTACGTCAGAGTGTGGTTGTGATTTCACAGAGTGGTTTGTGATGTCATAGAGTGGGGTTGTGACATCATAGAGGGGTTGTGATGTCATCAGGGATTGTGATGTCATAGATGGGGTTATGATGTCATAGGGGGGTTGTGAGGTCTTTAAATCTCCGCAGAGCCACCAATACCCCTCCGGTAGGTTACAGGCAGCATTTATAGCCGGGGAAGTATCGGCAGCGCTTCTGCCGTACAAGTATTGTGCCCGCTTCTGTTCTCCTTCTCCCGGAGAAGCTTTTGTAGAGTTTATTGGCTTGTCAACACTAGTTATGTTCCCTTTGACCAAAGCTGTTGTGGGCCAGTTGCCGAGGTCCGTACGGCTAAATTGCCCTGGTGATGCTCCCGCAGGGTTGTAACTTATGTACGGCACAGAGCGGTTTGCTAATGCTAAAGTGTAGGTTACTTGCTCTAATGAAGAGCTTTCCGTCCGACAGGAGTGTGAGGATTTAAGCATTTCATACGGATTTATGTCTGTCCAGTTGCTTACAGGGACTCCAGAAAGTGGGGAACCAAAGTCATCAGCTTGCTCACGTATCCAACAGTCACTAACATTGGTATATTTTACAACACTCTTTACAAGGGATGCGTAAGCATTCGCGTTAATGGATGCAGCCACAGCACAGTAAGGCTACAAGAGTCCAGATTTCTGTCTTTGGAGATGAAGTTTTAAAGGTCCAGTAGGCGTCGACTCCTGTCGTGGTTTAGGTTTAGGGGCTTTCTCCACTCTGGCATGATGTGTCCATGAAACCAGAAAAGGAAGGTTAAAGAAAATGTACCCCCCCTAATGAGCAGCAATGGGGAACTTGTATCAATGGAGGAAGAGAAGGCAGAAGTTCTCAATAATTTTTTTGCCTCAGTCTTCACTGGCAACCCCTCTCCTCCTAGCTCTTGTGTTGATGGCCCACAAGTTGAGGATCCAGGTGACAAAGTCCATCCCACTATAACTGAAGGCATGGTACGTGATCACCTAAGGAATCTAAAGATATACAAGTCCATGGGACCTGATGAAATCCATCCCAGAGTCCTGAAGGAACTGGCTGATGAAGTTGCAAAACCACTTTCCATGATATTCGAAAAGTCATGGCAGTCAGGTGAAGTCCCTGCAGACTGGAAGAAAGGAAACATCACACCCATTTTTAAAAAGGGAAGAAAGGAGGACCCTGGGAACTACCGACCTGTCAGCCTCACCTCTGTGCCTGGGAAGATCATGGAACAGATCCTTCTGGATGCCATGCTTGGGCACATGGAGGACAGGGGGATGATTCAGGA
This sequence comes from Numenius arquata, assembly GCF_964106895.1. Taxonomy (NCBI): domain Eukaryota; kingdom Metazoa; phylum Chordata; class Aves; order Charadriiformes; family Scolopacidae; genus Numenius; species Numenius arquata. Next base: position 42,820 of record NW_027415062.1, read on the forward strand.
CAGCCAACATGGCTTTACTAGGGGCAGGTCCTGCCTGACTAACCTAGTGGCCTTCTATGATGAAGTGACTAGGTCAGTAGACAAAGGGCGACCTATGGATGTAATCTATCTGGACTTCTGTAAGGCCTTTGACACAGTTCCTCACAACATTCTACTTGCCAAATTGGGGGGATACGGATTTGATGGGTGGACGGTTCGGCGGATAAGGAATTGGCTGAATGGTCGCACCCAGAGGGTGGTACTCAATGGCTTTAAGTCCAGATGGAGAGCAGTGACTAGTGGTGTCCCTCAAGGGTCCGTCCTGGGACCAGTACTGTTTAACATTTTTATCAAAGACATAGACAGAGGGATTGAGAGCACCATCAGCAAGTTTGCAGATGACACCAAGCTGTGTGGTGTTGTCGATACACCGGAGGGACGGGATGTCATTCAGGGGGACCTGGACAGGCTGGAGAGGTGGGCCCAGATGAACCTCATGAGGTTCAACAAAAGCAAGTGCAGGATTCTGCACCTGGGAAGAAACAATCCTCAGTATAAATACAGACTGGGGGATGAGGTATTAGAAAGCAGCCCTGAGGAAAGGGACTTGGGGGTGCTGATGGACGAGAAGCTGGACATGAGCAGGCAGTGTGCTCTCGCAGCCCAAAAGGCCAATCACATCCTGGGCTGCATCAAAAGAAGTGTTGCCAGCAGATCCAGAGAGGTGATTCTGCCACTTTGCTCTGGTGAGACCTCCCCTGGAGCACTGTGTGCAGGTCTGGAGCCCTCAATATAGAAAGGCCATGGACCTGATGGAGCGGGTCCAGAGGAGGGCCACCAAAATGATCAGGGGGCTGGAGCACCTCTGCTAGGAGGACAGACTGAGGGAGCTGGGGTTGTTCAGCCTGGAGAAAAGGAGGCTCCGGGGAGACCTCATAGCGGCCTTCCAGTACCTGAGGGGGGCCTACAGGAAGGCTGGGGAGGGTCTGTTTACAAAGGCCTGCAGTGACAGGACGAGGGGCAACGGTTTTAAGCTGGAGAAGGGGAGATTTAGATTGAACATTAGGAAAAAAATCTTTACCATGAGGGTGGTGGAACACTGGAACAGGTTGCCCAGGGAGGTGGTTGAGGCCCCTTCCCTGAGATATTCAAGGTGAAGCTCGACGAGGCCCTGGGCAACCTGGTCTAGTTGGGGGTGTCCCTGCTGACTGCGGGGAGGTCGGACTAGATGACCTTTGGAGGTCCCTTCCGGCCTGGACCAATCTATGAATCTATGAATCTATGAATCTATGAGGCTTGTTCTTCAATCTTGGCTGCCGTGTGAGAAGTCAGCAGCACCTGGAACGGACCTTCCTATTTCGGCTTTAAAGGTGAATCTGAAAGAGATCTAACGTGCACATAATCTCCCGGTTCGATATCGTGCACAGGCCCCTCGAGACCTCGGGCTCTAGTTCCTAAGACCAGCTTCTCTATTTCCTGAAGCTGTTTTTGCAGGCTTATCATATAATCAGTTAATACTTTGTTCCTAATTTCAGTTGATGTTCCCGCCTGCACAATGTAGGGTCTCCCATACAGTATTTCAAAAGGACTTAGCCCTTCCTTCATTCTGGGCTTAGTTCTAACTCTCAGGAGTGCCAGAGGTAATGACTGAGGCCAAGGCAAACTGGCCTCTTGGCCTGGTTTTACAATTTGCAGCTTAATTAGGTGGTTCATCTTTTCCACTTGACCACTTGATTGTGGATGACATGGGGTATGTAGCTGCCAGTCTATTCCTAAAAGCTTACTGACTTGTTGAACAACCTTTGCAATGAAGTGTGAACCCCGATCTGATGAGATTATCGCGGGAACCCCAAATCTTGGTATTATTTCTTGCAACAGTACCTTGGTTACTTCCCTAGCCTTATTAGTTCGGCAAGGAATGCTTCTGGCCACCCAGAAAAGGTATCCATCCAGACCAACAGGCATCGAAACACCCCCCTTTTCTTGGGAGCCCTGAAACATCAATTTGCCACTGTTGCCCTGGATAATTTCCTTTCCCTATTTCTCCAGGCTGGGCTTTAGGGCCTGTTTTGGGATTACTCTGCAAACATACCTCACACTGCTGTGTTACTTGCCTAATAGTGGTATAGAGGTTTCGGGTGAATATTAGCTGGTTCAAGTATTTATACAGCGCCTCTGTTCCTCAATGGGATTTTCTACGCTCTGCCACGACAACGGACCCCAACAATGCAAATGGTATTATTATTTTTCTCTGTGAAACTTTAGGCCATTTAGCTTTTTCAATTTTCCCACCTAAGTTTCACAATCAATTTGTATTTTACCATCTGGGACCAGAGACTGCACCTCTAAGTCACTTTTCTCCACCACTCTTCTGGCCTCACGATGTCATCTGGCCACCACATCGGAATGTTGTGTGGAACGCGGGAGGCCGGCAACGGCCTGTGACGTCAGCAAAACCAGTACTTTACTGGGACAGCACTGGGCCTTTGGGGGGGTTTCTGGCCCATATGGGGGACCCTCCACCCAAAAACACGCTGTGGAGAAGGGGCCGACCGACACCCACCCCCACCCCCAGTTCCCTCCTCCCGTTTTCCCAGGGGTCGCCCTCATTCCCACGGCTCAACGTGGATTTTTGCCTCATCCTCCATCAAAAGAACCCCAAAAGCCTGGATGTTCTGCCCAAAAAATCTGACAAAACCACGCTGGGGATAAAAATCTTTCCGCCAAGACCCTCCTTTAGCCTTCCTTGCCCTCCTCCTCCTCCTCACACACCACTCCATCCCCCACAAAATTTCCCCCTTCTCAGGGAAATCATGGCTCTGGAGATGGACCCTCCGGCTACCACTTCACCCCTGCGGCTGCCCCGGGCCAGAAGGCGGGGATTGAGCCATTTGGGGCTTTTCTAGAAGCAAAAGGAGCAAAGCGAAACCCCGGGGGCCCTTTCCATCCCCCAATCTCTTAGTCCATGGGCTGCAGTCATCATGCTCTAGTGCAGTTCACTCTCTTAACAAGTTGGAAGCCCACGAGAAGCACAGTTAGGACGCCACATTTGAAGAAAGCAAACTCCCAGCTCTTCAAGGAGTTAGGAAATAGGACCCCGTGGGAAACTGCCCTTAGGGACAAGGGAGCAGAACAAAGGAAAAAGGGATTTGTAAGTCCTTCCTCTAGAAATCCATTAGACCCAGCTTCATAGAAACGACACCGGTCTGGATGCTGGTGGTTAAAGAGGATGGATTTTGGGGGGGTTAAATTAGGAGAATTAATTGGGCGATCACTTCAAATGAGGTCAAATTAAAACTGGAGGCATTTTGCTGGCTGTGAGGGACTGGAGTGTGCAAGCCTCGGGCCACAAAACTCAATGGAACTTGAGTTTGTCCTGGGCAAAAAGGGGAAACCTGAGGCTTTTGCACAAGGAGGGGCCGCTCTGAACCTCACGGCTCCGGGGAAGGTCTCCCCGACTCCAAAAAGACAGAATGTTGGGGGGTTGAAAGTCAAATAAAACCACCAAGAGGAACCTGGGCAAGGGCAATCCTCCAGCTGCCCTTCCCTTCTGCCCCCGCCCCCCCACCCCCCCACCCCAGGGTGCTTTTCTGAACCCAAAGGAGGCATTTGGGGAAGAAAAAGGGAGGGCTGACCTTCCGCACTCACCTCAGGGCAAGTCCCAGCACAGGGAGGTCCCGGCATCCCCGGAGGAGACGCAGGCGCTGTGGGGCTGCGGGTGGTGACGCCCCGGCGTGGGCTTGTCTTTGGGGGTCGCACGTGGCCTCTTCTTCTGGTGGCAGACGGCCTGCAAACCAGGGACAAAATAACTTGAAATGGCTCAAAAAGGCAGAAAAATAAGATTTTTTGGCCGTGGATTTCACGCGGTTTATCAGCCCAGGTAAAGTCTAAACAGCCAAAAAAACAATGGGAAAACAGGGTGCAAAGCCACAACGGGGTGCAAGAAAAACTGTATTATTTCCACTGTCCCAAGCGGAAAAGCACTTTCCTCCACAAAATCTATCAAAGGGGCTGAAAAGGTGCAATTCCCACACACTGAAGCCACACAGCCACCCCGTTCCCCCGCCCACCAAAAATTAAAATAATATCTCTTTCCGTGGAGCAAATCCCTCTTTCCTCGCAAGGAACGTTTGAGCAGATGGATTCGTCGAGGAAACAAACCCCCCCAGCAGCTTTTTTACCTCGCCTTTGGCTTTTTCCACCTCATCCCGGACTCTCTTGACCCTTTTCTCCAGCAGGCGAGGTCAGGTGCACCCAAATCGCACTGTCTTCCTCCAGAAGGAACAAGAGTCAACACACTGGGCCACGGTTTGCCTCTGGATCTATGGGGAGAAATCCAGGGATATTAAAGACTCCCTTGTCATTACAAAGGAGGGCAATGATGTCTTCTCCCACTGGGTTTTGAGCAGGAAGAAGGGTCCTAAGGACAGGATTCCAACGGGGGATTGAAAATAGGGCTTTCTGGGTTAAAAGCCTCCCCGCTAACCAGCTCCGCCCCGCTCCAACAGCTTTACCTCCTTCTGGATGAGGCCAAAAGTCTTCTGATGGACAAAAAAAAGGCTCTTTCAAGAGCTTTGGGAGCGGGATCTCCAGAGAGAAACTCCTCCCTGGCTGCAGATGAGGTGGGACCACCAAAACCCCCCCTTTCTCATGGAAGATGCTCCCGAGAGCACCGTCGGCTCTTATCTAGCCACTTTCCTCCCAAAAACGAGCCATCTCCTTCCCTCCAACGCTACGCGGCCAAGACAAGACGGGAGAGAACCCAAACGCCCTATCAAGTAACTCTGAAAAGGGGGAATTTGCCCCTTTCCCACAAGAAAAGCCTGAAGAGAAACCTTTCTCCTGCGGCTCGGCCTTGCTTTCCATGTCACCCCAGGGCTTCCAAACCAGGGAGGCTCCTTCGTCCTCCTCTTCCAAGAGGGATCTGTCCCGCAGGGCAGGCAGCTCCGCCTGCAACTGCTCCCCGACATTGATGCGGCTGAAAGGGGGAGGAAGAGGAGGGGGAGGAAGGCACGTCGGGAATGGATACGGCGCAACAAACGCTAAAAAAGAGGGAAAACGTGGTGAGTTGGGGCAAAACCGGTCCCTATTTCCCAGCAAAACATCACTCAGTCTTCCGCCACCAACTTCCACCGCCCCTTCCCACCCCCAGCGTTACCCTTTGGCCACTGGAGGCTTTTTGGGCCCCATCGGGCAGGACAATTTGGGGGTTTCCCCAAAAAAACAATCCAACTGCTGAATGTCACTCTCCACAGCGGTAGGAAGCTGCCACAGCCACGGCCAGCGAGCGACCGCCGCCTCGGAATGTTGTGTGGAACGCGGGAGGCCGGCAACGGCCTGTGACGTCAGCAAAACCAGTGCTTTACTGGGACAGCACTGGGCCTTTGGGGGGGGTTCTGGCCCATATGGGGGACCCTCCACCCAAAAACACGCTGTGGAGAAGGGGCCGAGCGACACCCACCCCCACCCCCAGTTCCCTCCTCCCGTTTTCCCAGGGGTCGCCCTCATTCCCACGGCTCAACGTGGATTTTTGCCTCCTCCTCCATCAAAAGAACCCCAAAATCCTGGATGTTCTGCCCAAAAAATCTGACAAAACCACGCTGGGGATAAAAATCTTTCCGCCAAGACCCTCCTTTAGCCTTCCTTGCCCTCCTCTTCCTCCTCACACACCACTCCATCCCCCACAAAATTTCCCCCTTCTCAGGGAAATCATGGCTCTGGAGAGGGACCCTCCGGCTACCACTTCACCCCTGCGGCTGCCCCTGGCCAGAAGGTTGGGATTGAGCCATTTGGGGCTTTTCTAGAAGCAAAAGGAGCAAAGCGAAACCCCGGGGGCCCTTTCCATCCCCCAAGCCCCTAGTCCATGGGCTGCAGTCATCATGCTCTAGTGCACTTCACTCTCTTCACAAGTTGGAAGCCCACGAGAAGCACAGTTAGGACGCCACATTTTAAGAAAGCAAACTTCCAGCTCTTCAAGGAGTTAGGAAATAGGACCCCGTGGGAAACTGCCCTTAGGGACAAGGCAGCAGAACAAAGGAAAAAGGGATTTTTAAGTCCTTCCTCTAGAAATCCATTAGACCCAGCTTCATAGAAACGACACCGGTCTGGATGCTGGTGGTTAAAGAGGATGGATTTTGGGGGGGTTAAATTAGGAGAATTAATTGGGCGATCACTTCAAATGAGGTCAAATTAAAACTGGAGGCATTTTGCTGGCTGTGAGGGACTGGAGTGGGCAAGCCTCGGGCCACAAAACTCAATGGAACTTGAGTTTGTCCTGGGCAAAAAGGGGAAACCTGAGGGTTTTGCACAAGGAGGGGCCGCTCTGAACCTCACGGCTCCGGGGAAGGTCTCCCCGACTCCAAAAAGACAGAACGTTGGGGGTTGAAAGTCAAATAAAACCACCAAGAGGAACCTGGGCAAGGGCAATCCTCCAGCTGCCCTTCCCTTCTGCCCCTTCCCCCCCCCACCCCCCCCCCTCCCAGGGTGCTTTTCTGAACCCAAAGGAGGCATTTGGGGAAGAAAAAGGGAGGGCTGACCTTCCGCACTCACCTCAGGGCAAGTCCCAGCACAGGGAGGTCCCGGGATCCCCGGAGGAGACGCAGGCGCTGTGGGGCTGCGGGTGGTGACGCCCCGGCGTGGGCTTGTCTTTGGGGGTCGCACGTGGCCTATTCTTCTGGGGGCAGACGGCCTGCAAACCAGGGACAAAATAACTTGAAATGGCTCAAAAAGGCAGAAAAATAAGATTTTTTGGCCATGGATTTCACGCGGTTTATCAGCCCAGGTAAAGTGTAAACAGCCAAAAAACCAATGGGAAAACGGGGTGCAAAGCCACAACGGGGTGCAAGAAAAACCGTATTATTTCCACTGTCCCAAGCGGAAAAGCACTTTCCTCCACAAAATCTATCAAAGGGGCTGAAAAGGTGCAATTCCCACGCACTGAAGCCACACAGCCACCCCGTTCCCCCGCCCACCAAAAATTCAAATAATATCTCTTTCCGTGAAGCAAATCCCTCTTTCCTGGCAAGGAACGTTTGAGCAGATGGATTCGTCGAGGAAACAAACCCCCCCAACAGCTTTTTTACCTCGCCTTTGGCTTTTTCCACCTCATCCCGGACTCTCTTGACCCTTTTCTCCAGCAGGCGAGGTCAGGTGCACCCAAATCGCACTGTCTTCCTCCAGAAGTAACAAGAGTCAACACACTGGGCCACGGTTTGCCTCTGGATCTATGGGGAGAAATCCAGGGATATTAAAGACTCCCTTGTCATTACAAAGGAGGGCAATGATGTCTTCTCCCGCTGGGTTTTGAGCAGGAAGAAGGGTCCTAAGGACAGGATTCCAACGGGGGATTGAAAATAGGGCTTTCTGGGTTAAAAGCCTCCCCGCTAACCAGCTCCGCCCCGCTCCAACGGCTTTACCTCCTTCTGGATGAGGCCAAAAGTCTTCTGATGGACAAAAAAAAGGCTCGCTCAAGAGCTTTTGGAGCGGGATCTCCAGAGAGAAACTCCTCCCTGGCTGCAGATGAGCTGGGACCGCCAAAACCCCCCCTTTCTCATGGAAGACGCTCCCGAGAGCACCATTGGCTCTTATCTAGCCACTTTCCTCCCAAAAATGAGCCATCTCCTTCCCTCCAACGCTACGGGGCCAAGACAAGACGGGAGAGAACCCAAACGCCCTATCAAGTAACTCTGAAAAGGTGGAATTTGCCCCTTTCCCACAAGAAAAGCCTGAAGAGAAACCTTTCTCCTGCGGCTCAGGCTTGCTTTCCATGTCACCCCAGGGCTTCCTAACCAGGGAGGCTCCTTCCTCCTCCTCTTCCAAGAGGGATCTGTCCCGCAGGGCAGGCAGCTCCGCCTGCAACTGCTCCCCGACATTGATGCGGCTGAAAGGGGGAGGAAGAGGAGGGGGAGGAAGGCACGTCGGGAATGGATACGGCGCAACAAACGCTTCAAAAGAGGGAAAACGTGGTGAGGTGGGGCAAAACCGGTCCCTATTTCCCAGCAAAACATCACTCAGTCTTCCGCCACCAACTTCCACCGCCCCTTCCCACCCCCAGCGTTACCCTTCGGCCACTGGAGGCTTTTTGGGCCCCATCGGGCAGGACAATTTGGGGGTTTCCCCAAAAAAACAATCCAACTGCTGAATGTCACTCTCCACAGCAGTAGGAAGCTGCCACAGCCACGGCCAGCGAGCGACCGCCGCCTCGGAATGTTGTGTGGAACGCGGGAGGCCGGCAACGGCCTGTGACGTCAGCAAAACCAGTGCTTTACTGGGACAGCACTGGGCGTTTGGGGGTGTTTCTGGCCCATATGGGGGACCCTCCACCCAAAAACACGCTGTGGAGAAGGGGCCGAGCGACACCCACCCCCACCCCCAGTTCCCTCCTCCCGTTTTCCCAGGGGTCGCCCTCATTCCCACGGCTCAACGTGGATTTTTGCCTCATCCTCCATCAAAAGAACCCCAAAATCCTGGAGGTTCTGCCCAAAAAATCTGACAAAACCACGCTGGGGATAAAAATCTTTCCGCCAAGACCCTCCTTTAGCCTTCCTTGCCCTCCTCCTCCTCCTCACGCACCACTCCATCCCCCACAAAATTTCCCCCTTCTCAGGGAAATCATGGCTCTGGAGAGGGACCCTCCGGCTACCACTTCACCCCTGCGGCTGCCCCGGGCCAGAAGGCGGGCATTGAGCCATTTGGGGCTTTTCTAGAAGCAAAAGGAGCAAAGCGAAACCCCGGGGGCCCTTTCCATCCCCCAAGCCCCTAGTCCATGGGCTGCAGTCATCATGCTCTAGTGCAGTTCACTCTCTTAACAAGTTGGAAGCCCACGAGAAGCACAGTTAGGACGCCACATTTTAAGAAAGCAAACTTCCAGCTCTTCAAGGAGTTAGGAAATAGGACCCCGTGGGAAACTGCCCTTAGGGACAAGGGAGCAGAACAAAGGAAAAAGGGATTTGTAAGTCCTTCCTCTAGAAATCCATTAGACCCAGCTTCATAGAAACGACACCGGTCTGGATGCTGGTGGTTAAAGAGGATGGATTTTGGGGGGGTTAAATTAGGAGAATTAATTGGGCCATCACTTCAAATGAGGTCAAATTAAAACTGGAGGCATTTTGCTGGCTGTGAGGGACTGGAGTGGGCAAGCCTCGGGCCACAAAACTCAATGGAACTTGAGTTTGTCCTGGGCAAAAAGGGGAAACCTGAGGCTTTTGCACAAGGAGGGGCCGCTCTGAACCTCACGGCTCCGGGGAAGGTCTCCCCGACTCCAAAAAGACAGAACATTGGGGGTTGAAAGTCAAATAAAACCACCAAGAGGCACCTGGGCAAGGGCAATCCTCCAGCTGCCCTTCCCTTCTGCCCCCGCCCCCGCCCCCCCTCCCCCCAGGGTGCTTTTCTGAACCCAAAGGAGGCATTTGGGGAAGAAAAAGGGAGGGCTGACCTTCCGCACTCACCTCAGGGCAAGTCCCAGCACAGGGAGGTCCCGGCATCCCCGGAGGAGCCGCAGGCGCTGTGGGGCTGCGGGTGGTGACGCCCCGGCGGGGGCTTGTCTTTGGGGGTCGCACGTGGCCTCTTCTTCTGGGGGCAGACGGCCTGCAAACCAGGGACAAAATAACTTGAAATGGCTCAAAAAGGCAGAAAAATAAGATTTTTTGGCCATGGATTTCACGCGGTTTATCAGCCCAGGTAAAGTGTAAACAGCCAAAAAAACAATGGGAAAACAGGGTGCAAAGCCACAACGGGGTGCAAGAAAAACCGTATTATTTCCACTGTCCCAAGCGGAAAAGCACTTTCCTCCACAAAATCTATCAAAGGGGCTGAAAACGTGCAATTGGTGACCCTCACCCCAACGTCCCCATCGCCCCCTCTCGCATCCCTTCCTCGCTTTTCCCCGCTTCAAACGGGCCACAGACCCCCCCCGGCACCCCCTAAAACCACCCGGCAGCACCGCCCTCACCACCTGCCCTTCAGACAGCGCCTGCGCGCACCCCCCTTCTGCCCACGCGCTCGCGGCAGCACCGCCTACCCCGGCAAACTCTGCTGCCCATTGGCCCGCCCACTGCTCTCATCCCGCCCACCGCCCCCTCTTTGTGCCGCCATTGGGCCGGCGGCTGCACTCGCCCCGCCCCCTCGCTCCTGCCAAGGTGGCGAAAAAGGCGGGAAAAGCGCCCCTGCCCCCTTTCTCCTCAGGGCCACAAAATGGCCACGCCACTTGGCTTGGACCATTAAAAACAAGACAGAAACACCCCAAACCACCCGAAATATCCGGTTTTACCAAAAGAAAGGGATTTGAAGCACCCGTGCTGACCCCGCCCCTCGTAAGGCGCCACCAGAGCCCTTCCCTCGGAGGGAGGAAGAGGCGATCAAATGGCAGCCGCAGCTGAGGGGGCGAACTCCCCTCAGCCAGGCCCTGGGGTATGGGACGAGGGGGACAGCTGTGCCCCACAACCCCAGGGAGGATTTCACCACCCGCCGGCACAGCCAAAGCCGCTGTGAGGGGGAAGGCGGACACCTTAGGGTGTGTGAGAGATGAGCTAAGTTTTGCTTCAGCTAATTGATAGGTTCTTGTTAGTATGTATATACTAACAAGGGAACTTTAGTAATTACTGTCACAGTAGAGTCTAATAAATTGTACCCAATTAATCTTCAGAAACGCCCTTGGTCTGTCAAGGTGTTGCATGAAGAGGCAAAATAGTTTTGGCCGAAAATAAACCCCCTTGCGTCCTAACACTCCTCACCAAGGCGGGAGGCTGGGGGCGGCTGGGTTTAAATTCTGAGTGATGCCCAATGCACCACTATCAGCCCAGTCGCGTTTGATATATTAAACTGTCACGATTCCGGATACACTGACAGTGGACTGCACCTTCAGTCTAGTTGTGCTCACGAACCAGCACGGCCACACTTTAGTGTTTGGTCGCGTTCGGTGAGAAACCCAAACGGCTAGCTACTTAAGCAGTGCAGTTTATTTAAGCAACAGATAGAAAGGTTCTTACGCTTTGCCGGTGATAAGTCTGCGAAGCACGTGCAAGTAAAAGAAAAAATGTTAACGGTACAAAGCGCGCGACAAAGTTCCAAACAATACAGCCTGGCTCTAAATGTCACAGGTAACCCTCTGGAGAGATTTCTAAGCTTCCCGAGGAAGTACTCGATATAGTCTAAGTCTTACCCACAGGCGTCCCTATGGGGGGGAAGAAAGGCTCAGCCCCTCGCCTGGTCCCGGGAGTCAGAGGCAGTCCGTGACGGGCTCCTCCCCGACTTCTTTACCATGGTGTCTTCCCTAGCAACCCCCCTTTCTTGGGCTATTTTTATATTATTTTTTACCTTCAATGTGGAGTTTGAATGACTCTAGTCATAAATACCTTTATTACGATTGATGTAAAATTCCGTCGCCTCGCATTTAAAGGTATAGTTTATGAAAAATTCAGGGCGCAGACTCAAGGAGGAGTGGTCGCACCTTGGAGGCGGGCAGCCTTCGGGCTGGAGGTGTGTTTTGGTATTATAATGACATTATAATGAGCAAAGTTTGCACAAAGGACAGCATTTCATCAAAATTTGGCAGACTGTTGGCTCAGGGTAGCAAGCATGCCGCTTATCACTTCCACAGGATCACCTTGTTCCCATATCTGCTGTGTGATCACAGAGCTTGGCCGTGGAATCTTCACTCCACCACATCCTCCGTGCTGCTTTTGCAAGCAATATTGTTCAGGGAGTCAGCGATGTAGCGGATTCCTCGCACACCAGCTGCTGCTGTGTTCCACCCTGGAAAGGTTTCCATTTTATACCTTTCCTTAGTGTGTGAACAATGCAAAAAATTTTTAATAAAAATTATATTTTAGGAATTATTCCACACAAGGGATCCTGGTTTTGCAGAACGAAATCCAAGTAAAGAGAAACAGATTGGAAAGTAACCTTCAACGCAGGAACCCAAAAGACAGGGGAGTAACATTGAGACCAAAGAAACCAGTCTTGGACGGTAAATCTGCCAAGGGGGCTGTGAAGACTGCCAAGTAGGCCGAGTTCATTTAGAGGACAACTGATGAAGAGGAGGATACGACCACCTGATGAAGTAAACGACCACCAGAGTGCCTCTAGTTACTAACAACGGACAGTAGATGGCGGCAAAGACCGTGAAATAGCATTTAGCCTAATCAAGGGCGTGTTTAGGATAAGGATTCCTTGGCTGGGTGTGTTTATGCCTTACAGGGTGAAAAGAGGTGAACTGCACCTGTACTGGGTTAGACGGTCGGGAAGAATGTGAGCTCCAACTTCTCAACTGATGAGAAGAGAGACAGAAACTTAAGCAGCCGGGATAAGGTAGAAGAACCTGAGAACTGGAAAGAGGGGGTGTGCCTCTGCTTTGAGATGCACCCGATTCAGCGCTGTTTCGTGTAATAAATTTTTAACTTTTTTATCTTTGCTTCGTCGACTTTGTTCTCTATGAAATTCTAATCGTGAGCCAGTGTTTCTCACAGGCGGACACTGTTGTATTCTGGGGGCATAAAAGGGGTTTTGGGGAGCAGGGGGGCCCTGGGGTGCGGTGGTGGGGATGTGGGGTGCTCTGCAGGTTTGGGGGGGGCTTATTTGGTGTCAGGGGGACATGGGCTGCCCTGTAGGGGATAGGGAAGGCTGGCAGGTGGAAACGGTGTGCCCTGAATAATCAGTGGTGCCCTAAGTAATGGGGGTGCACCCACCTCTCTGCCCCCCCCCCACCCCCCCCACCCAGCTGAGCCCCCCTCGGTCCCAATTTTGGGGTTTACTGAGCCCCTCTGGGAGCTGAGTGTTGCCTCAGCTGAGTCTGCTAGAAAAACAGAGTGTACCCCCCCAAACTCGGGGGTGGGTCCCACATTCTGCTTCCCCCAAGCTGATGGGGGGAGCCCCCTAAAATAAATCTCCATGGGGATTTGGGGTGCCCTCTCCTTTCCCCTAAGACTCACGAAGCCTCCATGATCCAACCTCCTCATTTGGAGACCCCCCAGGACACCCCCTCCAAAATCACACCTCCCCAATGCACCCCAGTGCTGCCCATGCTTTTATTTCAGAAAAGGCATTCTTTTATTATTTATTTTAACCATTTCTCCTTTAAAAAAAAATAAATAAATATCTATATATAAAATAAATGCCTCATCCTCAGATCTGCATGGCCGCCTCCAGTGTCTCCAAAACCTTCGTAGCAATTTTCTCTGCAGGATGAGGGGACAGTCTCATTCGGGGGGGATTTAAAAAAAAAAAGCCTTCTCAAAACTCCCTTTTTTCACTCTCCCCAGGTACTCTGTGCTGCCAGATGGATTTTCAGAGGCAGTAAAATTTCTTTTTCTGCAAATCCCTCATTACGTGTTTCATTGTATGTCAAGCCCATCTTCTGTGTTTTTTTTTTATTTGGCCATGGGTTTGGGGTTGTTTTTTACATTGATTTACTCTGTATAATATTGTCTACAAAGGAATGTCATTATTTGTGCTGTTTCTAATTGTGCATTTGTCCAAATTTGTAATTTGAGGGACGCACAGACTGTGTAAAGATGGCTCCATGCTCACTGTATGATTAAACAAATTAAAGAAACTTGCAGCATCTTGTTTGCTCAAGATCTTTCCTTTGAGTCCTTCTCTGGAGGTGCAGAGCAATGCCTGTGAGCAGAGGTGCAGGGGAAAGAGTCCCAGCACTGCAGCACTGTCAGGGAGCACCAGCCTTGGTCTTTCCCAACTTATTCTCTTTTCTCACCCACGCTCTCCTTCTGAGCCCTCGCCTTGCTCTAAGGCTGTGCGTGCTCTTGCAGATCATAGGAACCACTGCAGCCCGGGAACCACTGGCAGGGACAGCCACTGGGTTCTTCTCTGATAGAGCCGAACTCCCGAACAGCACCTCCATCATACCAGGGGATGTCCTCAGGGCAGGGCATGAAGGCTTAGGTCTTCTTCCAGAGTTGCACTCGAGAACGTGCCATGGGAATTGCCCCTGCAAATGAAAACACCAGTGTGCAGCTAAACTGTGTGTGTGTGCAGGGTTGGGGAAAGCAGCAGTTTCCTTGCTCAGCCAGGACTCCTGGGAAAGACCTGAAGGACCCACGCAGCAGGTTCTTCGCTGGGCCTGTCTGTGCTGGGCACCCCAGGGAAGATGCTCCAGGGCAATCACCACATACCCAGCCAGTAACAACCACCATTTCTGGAACAGGCCTCTTATGCCAACTCAGAGAGGTTGGTTGGCCCTCTAAAGAAGTCCATGTCTGCATTGTCAGGATGAGACGTCAGCATGTACATTGTGTGTGTGGTGAGATTATCCTGAGTGAGCACAGACACCATCAGCTGTTCCTGCGGGTTCGTCTAAGGTCTGTGGGACAGACAGTGTCTAGAGGTCACTTCGCTTTGAGGGTAACATCCCCTGGGAAACTCCCTGGATGCAGCACTGGGATGGGCTTCCTTGAACTGAGGTCCCTGTGTCCATTCCTCAGCCATGGGGCATCTCAGAGAGGTGCAGAGCAGGAGACACCCCACAGGGCTGAGGGGCTGCAGGGCCTCTGCCTGTGCCAGGGAAGGCCTCGTGTCTCTGAACAGCCCTGTCAGAGCCCTGACATTGCTGTGTGTGACGCCAGGAACAGCCCCCACCATCCCAAGGAGATTTCTCTCACTTGCCCTCTCTCACCTCTCTCACCAGACCGGCCTGGCTGAACAGAGAGCTCTGGTCGCAACTCAGGGAGAAAAGGAGAGTTTGTGGCCATTGGAAGAAGGGGCAGGGACCTCACGGGGACTACAAAGATCTTGTGAGGCTCTGTGGGGAGAAAATCAGAAAGGCCAAAACCCCCACTAGAACTTAATCTGGCTTTGGATGTTAAGGACAATAAAAAATCCCCCATAATTCAAGGGGAAATGGTGAGTGAGCTAACACAGCACTTGGACACACACGTCTATGGAGCCAGATGGGATCCACCCGAGGGTACTGAGGGAGATGGCAGATGTTCCCACCAATCCACTGTCCATCATCTACCAGCAGTCCTGGCTAAACGGGAAGTCCCAGGTGACTGGAGGTTTGCAAACGTGATGCCCATCCAGAGGAAGGGCAACAAAGAGGGTTCGGGGAACTACAGGCCTGTCAGTCTGACCTCGGTACCTGGGAAGGTTATGGAACGGATCATCCTGAGTGCCAGGACACGTCACGGCACTGTGGAACTTGGATAAGGAGGTGAAGTCTCTGTGCTGAAAGAACCATTAAGACTGGCCCTTGAGAACCTGCAGATGGAACAACTGTGGCATGAAACCGTTGCAGAGCTCTAATTCCTGGGTTTGGTGTCCCCTGAGATGAGAGAGCAAGAAGGGGACCCGTTTGACTGGACGAGGAATGCAGAGAATGTGGGCAGCCCTACAGGGAGCCCCAAAGTGTCCTTGTGCCCATCACCCCCCATCTCGTGGGGCTGCAGAGTTGGAAAACTCCCCATTTCAAAAGGAAAGCGGTAACAGCTTGTGCAGAAAGTGGCCGGAGCCGTCGGGATGTGTTCCCTCTGCCAGGGATGGAGGTGAGCAGCGGTGTGGGCTGTCACCTCCTGGGACCCTCCTGGGCAGCCCCAGGTGAGCGTCTGACACAGCATCGGAGCTGCCGCACAGTCAAACTGGGCAGCGGCAGAGGAGGCTTCCCTGAAATATTGCCAGGGATTGATGAAATGGGGGAGGCCTTTCCACACCCAGCTGGAAGCAGCTTGACCAGAGCCCCGCACTGAAGCCTCAAGGGCTCGAAGGCCCGGCAGGTGCTGCCTGGAGACTGGGCTGGCGCTTGTCCATGAGGAGGGGCTGGGTTTTTCCTTGGCATTTCCGTACATCCAGACCTCTTTGGGAAGGACGGGCACCACTTGCCCCGGCGTCCCGCAGACAGTCTGCAACGCTCTGGGCAAAACCCACTTGTTAAATATCTGGGAAACTGGCTTCCACCAGGTCCCGTGGGCATTCCTGCCCTGGCAATAATCCATCAGGATCGCCAAGAGCTCTCGTAACTAGGTCTGCTGCCATGGCAGAGATGGGCGATGCTATTCCAGCCTTCGAGCGGGAGGGGACAGACATCCCAGGTAGCCCTGCAAAAGAGAATGGCCTGCAATGATGTGCTTCTCACTCGGGAAAGGTCCATGGGCACTGGTCAGCACCACGGGCTGTAGAGATGACGAGCGAGAGCAGAGACCAGAAAGGGGTGTCCATGAAAGGGGAGGTGAGCTTCAGCTCTGCATGGAATAGCTGGAGAGACGCTTTTCTGAGGGGTGTGGAGGCTGCCAGGCACGACGAGATGGTTGGGAAGAAGTGCTTAGGACAGGAAGGAAGTGAAATGTGTTGGGATTATTAACTTTGGGGGGTGTATGTATTGAGCTGCCCCCCCTTTAAGGGGGCTCGTCCCCATCCCCACTGTGCATCCCGTTGCCATGGCTCGTGTTCCATCTGCAACTGCCAGTGCCTGGTGACAGGCACAACGCACCCTTCTGCCCTGTGCCCCACAGCCTTTCTGCCCTGCTCCTGACACCTTGAACGCATAACCCAGCCCTTTCCTTCCCTCCTGCTCTCAAAGCCACCTTCCTCCCTCTCTTTTGCACTCTTGGAATCATGAAGGCCCACAGGAAGAGGTTGCTTGCCCTGGCAGAGGTACGGCCCCACTCCATGGAGCTGGGCACCCCCCACTGCCCAGGCAGGACGGAGAAGGCTCCGCAGGGATGGGGTGCAATGGGGTGGGGACCCTGCTCTGGGCAGCACGGGGGGCCGGGAGCTGGGCTTGCCCTCTGCCCCCAGCCCTGCAAGGCCAGGGGCTGGCAGAAGCCCTTCTGTGTTGCTCATGCCCTGTTGGGACGGAGCAGCCCCGTGTGTGGGGACACGTCCCCGGGGGAGCCCAGGGCACCCCGGGCTGGTGTGCCGCAGGGATGCTTGCCAGAAGCAGCCGGGTGCTGCCCAGAGCCTGAGCCAGGTGCTCCCCTCTGCCCCTTTCCAGGCTGGAGCCGGGGGAGCCGAGCCCTGCCCCCAGAGCAGCGCCGAGCCCAAAGGCTGCCTCCACAGAGTAAGGAGCTTCTGGGCACCCAGGCACCAGGGCCCGGGCCCCGCGGAGCAGGGAGCAGGGCCGCTTACTCCTGCCCTCTCTGCTCCGGTAGATCCAGAAGACCTTGGCACACCCCAAACTCAGGAAGGAGAAGAAGATCAGGTTCCTCCAGCTGCAAGCGGTGGCCCTCGACTGCTGGTGGGTGCTGGTGGCCAAGGAGTCACCCAGGTCCAGCCAGCTCCTACTGGGGAAATGCCCAGGGGTCCCATCTCCCCACGGCCCTCCCCGGGTGGTGAGACGGGCAGGGGGGCTGAGACTCCTGTTCCACGGGTCCTCTTGGCTGGCCAGGGCAGGACCAATGCACTTTTCTGCTTGCATTTGGGCTTAGGATGTGCCAAGTTGCCCTTGAGTCTGCAGAGGCAGCTGCCCAAAGTGTAAAAGAGTGGATCGAGCTGGAGCTGGCAATGGAGATCGATGAGGATGAGCAGGAGCAGATGGAGGTGGATGATGAGGAGGAGGCAATGGATGTAGACCCCCCACCAGCAGCACAGGCACGTGCTCCCCACCCACTGCCCGCAGGGAGGGAGGATCTCCTGCCGCCGGGCTGGGGCTGAGAGGTCCCCACTGCAGGGACACGGCGCCCGGTGCCCTTGTCCTGGCAGCAAAACCGCCCCCCCCGCGCTGCCCTCAGTCCCCGTCCGCTTTGGGACGGGAGCGGGTTCTCGGGGCCGGGACACCCAAGTCTAAGCTGGAGCCCAGACGGGGCTCAGCGCTGGCGGCAGAGTCCCGCTCTCCCCAGCGTGTCCCAGGGCTGTGGCCATCGAATGCCCGTCAGGGGCAAGCCCCAGCCCAAGCAGCTGCTGCCGCTGAGCCGGCTCAGGAAGCCCCAGCTCTGCTGGGCCAGGCGCTGCTCGTTAGCCAAACGGCCCTGCCAATTGCTTTGCTTCCAGGGCCAGCAGAGCTGTGGGGACTGACGGCGAGGAAGAGGAGTGATGAAGAGGAAGCGCTGTAAATAGTTCTAGAGAGTTGGTGTTTTGTTAATAGTTTTACAGGGTTGGGTGTTTTTTTTTTTGGAAATAGTTTTACAGAGTTGTTGTTGTGTTGTAAACAGTTGTTGAAAGTTGTTTTGTTGTTCATAAAGAGTTGTATGTATGTTTTTCAGACCCAAGCTCTCTCTGTGTTTCCTTGGGCACCCGCGGCGTTTGCAGAGCTGTGGTTTCCACTCGCTGGGGGTTCCCGGGGCTGGAGGGGGCTGGGGGTGCTGGCACGGCCGCCCCGGGGGCAGGGGGTCCCTGTGCACAGAGGGGTCCCGCTGACGCAGGGGACGGCACTGGGCAGCAGCGGGGTTCATGGGCTGCTGGAGAGCGGTGTCCCCAGCAGCAACGGGGTCCCCAGCAGAAGCCTGAGCTCTGAGGTGACCCACCCCTGCCGTGATGCCGTCAAAGCAGCAGGAAACCTTCTGCTCCCCTTCCTGCTGGAGGGAAAGGGAAGGGACTCACGGGGCACGAGCCGGGATCAGGCCACAGCGACGCAAGAGGCAAAATCTTGAACCTTTCAAGTCCCCACACTCAGGGCTTTGCTTCTCCTCCTGCCTGGTTTTCCCCTGAGCCATGAGCAGAGACGAAGCCCCGAGCAAAGCCCTCCTTTCCCTGCTGCCATTCCTGCTGCTGGTAGTGGCCCTGTCCCCGACTCGGGGCGACCCGTGGAGTGCGCAGCGCAGGCTGCGGGGGAGGCTGCGGGGGGCTTTGGGGAGAGGGAGCTGGTGAAGGGGTGCCCTGGGGCCCATGGGTGCAGGCGGGGAGCTGTGGGTGCAAAATCTCAACTAACCCCCTAAAGGCCATGACATCCTTGGGAATGGCTGGTGCCAGGATCAGGGAGAACGTTTTGTAGCTGTAGCTGCTGATGTTTTATGCCACGGTCCATGGGTTGAAGATGTAGACCTCGACGAAGTTGCTGGGTGCCAGCTGCTGAGGTCAGTTCTGATGCCATCACCGCTGCACTTTACTTGATTTTTCATCAGAGTCCATTAGTTTGGGTGATTCTTGCTGTAGTGCAACCAAGAGCAGTTATAGAAATGAGATGTGCAGCGGCAGGGTCATTTAGCAATTAACATCATACAGTTTCATTCACTGGCTATTCTTGCCCAAAATCGGGTCCCCATGAGGGACACGTTGCACTTCCCCGTCCTTCCGCATCACCCGCCAAGTGCACCCAGGTCCCGGAGCAAAGGCAATCCCATGGATGGGTTTGCCTTTGCCCGAGGCAGGACTAACCCCGACGGCCTTCCCTGACATATTCTTCATGTGCACTACGGGGACTTTATCTCCCTCCACAGCACGTGGAGGTTTTGATTGGGCAGGGCCAGCTCGGTTGGTAGCTCCCCTGGTGTTAACTAGCCAGGTGGCCTTTGCTATATGTGTATCCCGATGTTTTAAAGTCCCACCACCCGTTGCTCTCAGTGTCATTTTTAACAGCCCATTGTACCCTTCGACCTTCCCAGAGGCTGGTGCGTGGTGGGGGATGTGACAGACCCATTCAATGCCGTGCTCTTTGGTCCAGGTGTCAATGAGGCTGTTTTGGAAATGAGTCCCGTTGTCCGACTCAGTTCTCTCTGGGGTGCCATGTCGCCACAGGACTTGCTTTTCAAGGCCCAGGATGGCGTTCTGGGCAGTGGCGTGGGGCACAGGGTATGTTTCCAGCCATCCGGTGGTTGTTTCCACCATTGTGAGCACATGGCGCTTCCCTTGACGGGTTTGTGGGAGTGTGATAGAATCGATCTGCCAGGCCTCCCCAGATTTATATTTCAGCCATCGTCCTCCACACCAGAGAGGTTTTAACCGCTTGGCTTGTTTGATTGCAGCACGTCTCACGTTCATGGATGACCTGTGCAATAGTGTCCATGGTCAAATCCACCCCTCAGTCACGAGCCCATCTATATGTGGCATCTCTTCCTTGATGGCCTGAGGTGTCATGGGCCCATCGAGCTATGAATAACTCACCCTGATGTTGCCAGTCCGGATCCACCTGAGCCACTTCAATCTTAGCAGCTCGATCCACCTGCTGGTTGTTCTGATGTTCCTCAGTGGCCTGACTCTTGGGTACATGGGCATCTATGTGACGTACTTTCACAACCAGATTCTCTACCCGGGCAGCAATATCTTGCCACAGTTCAGCAGCCCAGATGGGTTCGCCTCTGCGCTGCCGGTTGCTCTGCTTCCACTGCCGTAACCACCCCCACAGAGCATTTGCCACCATCCATGAATGGGTGTAGAGACAAAGTACTGGCCATTTCTCTCTTCCGGCAATGGCTAGGGCCAGTTCAATGGCTTTCACCTCTGCAAACCGGCTCCATTCACCTTGTCCTTCAGTGGCTTCTGCAACTTGTTGTGTAGGACTCCACAAGGCCGCCTTCTCCTTTCCACATTTCCCACAATCCGGCAGGACCCATCAGTGAAGAGGGCACATCTCACTTTCTGGTAGTATTTCATAGAGTGGAGCCTCTGCCACGTGTGTCACCTCCTCCTCTGGTGACATTAGAAATCCTTGCCTTCAGTCCATGATCACTTCCAGAATTCCAGGGTGACTGGGGTTTCCCGTTTGAGTTCCCTGTGATCAGGGAAAACCACTTTCTCCATGTGGCATCAGTTGCACGATGTGTGGCAGGGACCCTTTCTTTGGACATCCAGCACCGGCAGCCGAGGTGCTAAGAGGAGCTCTGCTTCTGTACCAACCACTCCTGGAGCAGCTCGAACCCTTTCATACGCTGCCAATATCTCTTTTTCAGTTTGAACAAAGGGGGCTTTGCATCCTCTGTATCCCCGACTCCAGCATCGTGAGGAGTACCTAGAGCATATAGGAATTTACATAAGACAGCCAGGAGAACAACCAAACAACACGGTGTCCAGCGACTATTTAAATCTTTTGTCTGCCTTTGGCCAAAGAAAGTCAAAAGTTGTTTGCCTTCGAGTGGGAGAGCCCTACCACTGGTAGGAAAACCCAGCTTACCCGGACAGTGTTACCCCAAGGTTTCCAAAACAGTCCGACAACGTTTGGAAATCAGTTAGCACAAGAGCTTGAGGTATGGAAGCCTCCTTCCAAAAACGGAACCCTTTTACAGTATGTGGATGATCTATTGATAGCAACCGAAACAAAACATGACTGTACCCGGTGGACTGTTAGCTTGTTAAACTTTTTGGGATCAAAGGGATATCGGGTTTCTCAACAGAAAGCTCTGATGGTGCAGAGGCAAGTAACCTACTAGGGATATGAGCTGTCTGGAGGACAATGGGAATTGGGAACGGAACGAAAAGAAGCCATCTGCAGGACCCCTCTCCCTCGGGCGGTAAAAGAACTCAGAACTTTTTCGGGAATGACGGGTTGGTGTTGATTAGGGATTTACAACTATGGGATGATAGTAAAACCTTTATATGAACTTTTGAAAAATAATCCCACTCAATGGATATGGTCCAAAGAAGCCCAGAATGCATTTGAAATACTCAAGAAAGAGCTCGTGAGAGCCCCGGCTTTGGGCTTGCCTGATGTAACCAAACCTTTTTGGCTCTTTTCTCACGAGAAACAAGGAATAGCTCTAGGACTTCTAGCTCAACGGCTGGGACCCTACAAAAGAGCCATAGCTTACTTCTCTAAACAATTAGATGAAGTAAGTAAAGGATGGCCAGGATGTTTCCGAGCAGTAGCGGCCATAATACTAAATATTGAGGAAGCCCAGAAATGTGGTTTGGGCCAGAAGATGACGGTATTGGTTTCACATTCGGTATCCACTGTATTAGAACAGAGAGGGGATCACTGGCTTTCCCCATCCAGGTTTGTGAAATACCAGCCCATCCTGGTTGAATCGGATGACGTTAAAATTGAGGTGACTAGCGTTGTGAACCCAGCGTCTTTCCTTAGTGAGGCAACAACTGAACCACTGACACATGACTGTTTGGAAACAATAGAGACTGTGTACTCCAGCAGAGCAGATCTGAAAGAAGAACCCCTGGAGGACGCACAGGACTCCTGGCTTATGGATGGAAGCAGCTTTGTCCGACAAGGAATCCGTAAAGCTGGATACGCAGTGACCACAACAAATAAGGTAATTGAATCCCAACCATTGCCTGCCGGGACGTCAGCTCCAAAGGCTGAGGTTATTGCCTTGAGCAGGGCTTTGGAATTGGTAAAAGGGAAAAAGATAAATACGTGGACAGACTCTAAATATGCCTTTGGAGTTGTTCATGCCCATGGAGCAGTCTGGAAGGAACGAGGATTGCTCACCGTGCAAGGAAAACAGATCAAACACGCAGAAGAAATACTTCGCCTATTGGAGGCAGTACAGTTACCAGCTAGAGTGGCCATCATGCATTGCCGAGGACATCTGAGGGGGAACACTGACCAAGAAAGAGGTAAGAGCTTGGCTGACTGTGAGGCTAAACAGGCAGCAGAAAGAACCCAGAAAGAACCCATTTCAGCTTTAATTCCAGACAGTAGAAATAAAGACCTGGACGACGAGGAGGGCATTGAATATTCTAGACCAGACCAGGAGCTCATCCAAGAACTAGGAGAAGTTTCCTCCAGGGGATGGGCTCATTTGAGTGACGGTAGGATTATCATACCTGCCAAACTAGTGTGGGGACTTGTTAGAGAAGAACATGATAAGACACGTTGGGGAGCAGATTCGTTATATACATTTTTGAGTCAGAAATGGATAGGACAGAATTTATATACCACTGTTCGACAAGTGACTCAGCAGTGTGAAATGTGTTCAAGCAACAACCCCAACACAGGTAATCGAGTACAGTTAGGAACTATTGGGAAAGGAAACACACCAGGAGGCCAGTGGCAAATTGATTTTTCCGAACTCCCAAGAAAAGGGGGGTACAAGCACTTATTGGTACTTACAGACACCTTTTCTGGATGGCCAGAGGCTTTTCCCTGTAGAACAAGCAAAGCGAGAGAAGTGACTAAAGTGCTATTGAACGAGGTAATGCCTCGATTCGGGGTACCTACAGTCGTCTCATCAGATAGAGGTACTCACTTCTGTGCACAAGTAGTGCAACAAGTTAGTAAACGATTGGGAATTGATTGGCAATGACACACCCCATATAGGCCGCAGGCCAGCGGGCAAGTAGAAAAAATGAATCACGCGATAAAACAGCAGATAGCCAAAATATGTCAGGAAGCGAATTTGTATTGGTATCAGGCATTACCCATAGCTCTGCTCAGACTACGTGTAAAGCCAAGAGCTAAAGAGAACCTAAGCTGCTTTGAAATATTATGTGGGAGATTGTACCAGACAGAATATAAAGGAGAAGATTTCAACCAGTTGGGAAATTCCTATTTAGAAAAATATGTTATTTCTTTGGGAAAACAATTACAGAATCACAGAATCTCCTTGGTTGGAAGGGACCTTTGAGATCATCAAAAAAACAAAAAAACCCCACAACAAAAAAACCAACAACAACAAAACCCACAACAAAACAAAATAAAAAACAAACAAACAAACAGAAAAAACCAAACACCAAAACAAAAATGAAAACCACACAAAACAAACACCCACAACCCCACCCCACACCCATCCACAAACAGACACAACCCAACAATCTCGGGCACTAGAGCATGCCCTGAAGTGCCATGTCTACACGTTCCTTAAATCCCTCCAGGGATGGTGACTCCACCACCTCCCTGGGCAGGCCGTTCCAGGGCCTGACCACTCTCTCACTCAAGTAATTCTTCCTAATATCTAACCTAAACCTCCCCTGCCCCAACTTCAGACCATTTCCTCTGGTCCTGCCATTATTCCCTTGGGAGAAGAGGCCAACAGCCACCTCTCTACACCCTCCTTTCCGGGAGTTGTAGAGGGCAATGAGGTCTCCCCTCAGCCTCCTCTTCTCCACACTAAATATGTTCAGTTCCCTCAGCCTCTCCTTGTATGACTTGTTCTCCAGACCCCTCACCAGCTTGGTGGCTCTCCTCTGGACACGCTCCAGCAGCTCAATGTCCTTCCTGTAGTGAGGGGCCCAGAACTGAACACAGCACTTGAGGTGAGGCCTCACCAGTGCCCAGTACAGAGGCACCATCACTGCCCTCCTCCTCCTGGCCACGCTATTCCTGATACAGGCCAGGATGACGTTGGCCTTCTTGGCCACCTGGGCACACTGCTGGCTCATGTTAAGTTGGCTGTCCACCAACACCCCCAGGTCCTTTTCTGCTGGGCAGCTTTCCAGCCACTCTTCCCCAAGCCTGTAGCACTGCCTGGGGTTGTTTATTATGAAAGAAAAGCAAGCCCATGGCTCCACAGGGTTGTTGAATTGTTAGAAATCACGGAAGTGCTTGAGAACTCTCCCGCAGGAATTAGGGCTTCTCCCTCCAAGAAAAGTAGCAGGATCAATAGCCCAACTGAAGTGCATCTACACTAACGCCCACAGCATTGGGGCAACAAACAGGAGTTGGAAGCTCTTATGCAGATGGAAGACTACAACATAGTCGCCATAACGGAAACGTGGTGGGATGACTCACACGACTGGGGTGCTGCAAGGGATGGCTATAAACCCTACAGAAGGGACAGGCAAGGAAGGAGAGGCGGTGGAGTGTCCCTGGATGTTAGGGAGTGTTTTAACTGTCTAGAGCTTGACGATGGTGATGAAAAGGTCGAGTGTTTATGGGTAAGAATGAGGGGAAAGGCCAACAAGGCAGGTATCACGGTGGGAGTCTGTTATAGACCACCCAACCAGGATCGAGAGGCAGACTAAATAGTCTGTCAGCAGCTGGGAGAAGTCTCACAATCACTGGCCCTTGTTCTCGTGGATGACTTCAACGTGCCAAATGTTGGCTGTAAAGACAATAGAGCGGAGAGAAAACAGTCTTGCAGGTTCCTGGAGTGTGTGGAAGAGGCCTTCCTGACACACTTGATGAGTGATCCAACTAGGTAGGAAAGGCGCCCCACTGGACCTGTTGTTTTCCAGTAGAGAAGGACTTGTGGGTGACCTGGTGGTTGGCAGCCGTCTTGGAGGCAGCAATCACGAAATGATAGAGTTTTTATTTCTGGGAGAAATAAGGAGGGGGGTTAGAAAAACCTCTCCCTTTGACTTCTGGAGGGCAGATTTGGTATGTTTAAAGACCTGGTTGTCCTTGGATGGCTCTCTTGACGTGCAAAAGAGGCCCAGGAAGGATGGCAATTCTTCAGAAAGGAAATCTTAAAGGCACAGGAGCAGGCCATCACCACATGCCAAAAGACGAACCGGCAGGGAAGAAGACTGGCCTGGCCAAACAGAGAGCTTTGTCTGGAACTCAGGAAAAAAACCAGAATTTATGACCTTTGGAAGAAGGGGCGAGCAACTCCAGAGGACTACAAGGATGTCGTAAGGTTATGCAGGGCGAAAAGTAGAATGGCCAAAACCCAACAGGAACTTAACCTGGATATTGCCTTAAAAGACAATTAAAAAGTTTCTATAAATACATTAGGAACTAAAAGAGGGCTAAGGACAATCTCCATCCTTTATTGGATGCAGGGGGAAACATGGTGCCCAAGGATGAGAAAAGGCTGAGGTACTTAATGCCTTCTTGGCCTCAGTAAGACCAGTTGTCCTCCAGGTACCCAGACCCCTGGGCTGCAAGGCAGGTAAGGGGAGCAGAGTGAAGCCCCCATAATCCAAGGGGAAACAGTTAGTGACCAGCTACAGCCCTTAGAGGCACACGAGTGTATGGCTCTGGATGGGATCCACCCAAGGGTAGTGTGGGAGCTGGTGGAAGTGCTCACTGAGTCACTATCCATCATGTATCAGCAGTCCTGGCTGAACGGGGAGGTCCCAGTTGACCAGAGGGAAGCAAATGTGGTGCCCATCTACAAGAAGAGCAACAAGGAAGATCCGGGGAACTCCAGGCCTGTCAGTCTGACCTCAGTGCCTGGGAATGTTATGGAGAAGACCATCCTGAGTGCCATCAAGCTGCATGGAAAGGACAACCAGGCCCAGTCAGCATGGGTTTGTGAAAGGCAGGTCCTGCTTGACAAACCTGATCTCCTTCTATGACAAGGAAACCCGCTTGGTGGATGAGGGAAAGGCTGTGGATGTTGTCTACCTGGATTTTAGTAAGGCCTTTGACACCATCTCCCACAGCATTCTCCTGAAGGAACTGGTGCTTATGGCTTGGATAGGTGTATGCTTTGCTGGGAAAAAACCTGGCTGGAGGGTGTGGCCCAGAGAGTGGTGGTGAATGGAGTTCAATCCAGTTGGTGGCTGGTCACGAGTGGTGTTCCCCAGGGCTTGGTACTGGGGCCAGTTCACTTTAATATCCTTATCAGTGATATGGATAAAAGGATCAACTGCACCCTCAGTAAGGTTGCAGATGACACCAAGTTGGGTGGGAGTGTTGATCTGCTGGAGGTTAGGCTATCTGTACAGAAGGATCTGGACAGGCTGGATCTATGGGCTGAGGCCAACGGTATGAGGTTCAACAAGGCCAAGTCCCAAGTCCTGCACTTGGGTCACAGCAACCCCATGGACGCCACAAGAGGCAGGAAGAGTGGCTGGAGCTGCCTGGAGGAAAAGGACCTGGGGGTGTTTGTCGACAGCCGGCTGGATATGAGCCAGCAGTGTGCCAAGGTGGCCAAGGAGGCCAACAGCATCCCTGCCTGTATCAGGAACAGTGTGGCCAGCAGGACTAGGGAAGTGATTGTCTCTCCTGTGCTCAGAACTGGTGAGGCCCCATCTTGAGTGCTATGTCCAGGTTTGGGCTCCTCACTACGAGAAAGACGTGGAGGTCCTGGAGCATTCCCAAAGATCAACAAAGCTGATGAGGGGTCTGGAGAACAAGTCTTGTGAGGAGCGGCTGATGGAACTGGGGTTGTTCAGCCTGGAGAAAAGGAGGCTGAGCACCTTGTCACTCTCTACAACTACTGAAAGGAGGTTATAACGAGGTTGGTGTTAGTCTCCCTTCCCAAGTAAATAGTGTTAGGACACGAGGAAATGGCTGCAAGTTACACGAGGGGAGATATAGATTGCATATTAGAAAAAATGTCTTCACTGAAGAGTTTGTCAAGCGCTGGAACAGGCTGCCCAGGGAAGTGGCTGAGACACCATCCCTGGAGGTGTTTATAAGATGTGTAGATGGGGCACATAGGGATGTAGTTTAGGTGTGGACATGGGAGTGCGAGGGACTCAATGACCGTAAAGGTCCTTTCCATCCTAAATGATTCTATGAGTCTACGATTTGTTTGAATCTTGGGACTTGGTTTCATCCTCGCCCCTTCTTTGGGAGGCCAGGAGGTGTCACAGAATTTTCCTGCCCTGGGCACTGCTCACCCCCACATCCCACTGCCCCCAGGAAGAGCCCTGAGCCACAAGTGAGGGGCAGGATCTGCCTTGCCAGGGCCTGGGGGTGAGGGCTTGGCCTTTCTGCTTCCTCAGACAAAGCCAGGCTTTCCTCAGCATTACAGCCACCTGCACTCTGCCTTTGCCTACCTGCAATCGCAGCCTCCAATTATCTGCTCTAACGAGTCCCCAGGGAGCCTTTGTCAGTAACTGCCCTCAGTGGGGCTCCTTAAGGCTTCCAGGAAGTTTGGGTTGTGCTTCTGATTTCTTGAGCACTTTCTTCAATCTTCTCTCAGTATCTGAGGCTCATGGACTCAGCAGCAAATACCCCATGGGGCTCCTTGGAAACAGAAAGCCTTAACAAGGAATTTATCTCTTTGCAATTTCCTTCAAGACTTAAAGCCTTGTACAGCTACTTGGGGAGGTTTTGTGGTGTAATTAATGACAATTTTTTCAAAGTGCATCTAATGAAAACGGTTTCTTGATTGTAAAGGATGTATTTTATGAGTGTTCAGTTTACAGAGGAGGTGATGGAAGCATTCTCCAAGGGATACTGAGGCCGAGTGTCTCCTCAGGAGGTCTGGCCAGGTCAGGAAAAGCAGTCCCGTGATGTCCATCCCTGTATGGACAGCTTTGCTCCTCACCTCCCCAACCCCACCAGGTCTGACCTCACCCACCTGGGACTGACATCACTGTTCCTTGCATCAGACTTCTCCACTCCAGTCTGGATGTGACAGCTCCATTGCACCATCTCCCACCTGCTCTCCTCAGAGACCTGGCTGCTCACAGCCACAGGGGAATTCTGCCTGTTCTTCAGAAAAGAAAAGTAAAGCACAGTCAGTTTTCATAAACAAGAAAACACTGTGTAATCATACGCAAAGTACAAACTGCCTCTAATGAGGTTGCCTTTCTACAAGGGATAATCTTAGGAGAAATAGTTGAGGTAGGTAGATACACAAAGATAGATATAAACATAATGAAAGAGCTGGCTGAGGAGACAATGAGACTACTGAGAGCCAGGCAAGGTTTTACTCCCTGAGGGTGAAAGAGCAGCAGAGGCGAGAGGTACCTGGATGAACAAAGAGTAAAGGGAGGAGAAAACTGGAGAATGATGGAGAGGGCCTTTTCCTAGACAGTCTGCATCTGAAAAGATGACTTTGCAAATGACCATTGTATCAGGACAAGTGTAAGTATAGGAAAGATTAGAGAAACAAAATACACCATATAACAGACAAAATAGTTGTAGTGAAGTCACAAGGGAAGACTGAGATTTCTTTGGAATGTCACCTTTGGAAGGCGACAGTTTTGGCAGAGCTCTCTTGTGGGTGAGGACAAGCCAATGTTGCCCCCACCTTTGAAAGAGGCCCAGCCCAGGGACCCACAGGCTGTACAAGCTCCCTGGGGTGATTAGTGTGCCATCAATGAGAGTCCTCTTGGGTGACATTTCTGGGCACTGGAAAGAGAAAAAAGTGTCCAAAAGCAGTCAGCATGGATTTTCCAAGGGTAAATCAAGCCTCAGTGAGGAAGTGGTGACAGCAGGGAAAGCTCTCAGGTTTCCTGTGTCCATGGAAGACAGTCAGATGTTGGTACAGTCAGACCAGCTGCATGTTTCTTGTCCTGCTCCAGGCAGGGTTGCTCAGATGCAGGGCTACTTGACAGGTATCTCCAAACAGCCCAGATCATTTCCTTTGCTTAACCGTTCATTCCCATTGCACTATTTTCCCACGTCTCAAGTCCCACTCTTTAACCAACTTCATCCTCTCCCTTGCAAAAAGTCAACCCCTTTTCACCATTTCCCCACTGGCCCTGCCTTTCCTCACTTTGCTCCCACCTTTGGTGTTTCTGAGATGGTATCCCAGTGCTTTCTACTTTGATTAGCAACTCCATTACACCAGTACTGTCTTCTTATCTGTAGCGTCCTGCAGCTTCTACAATGATGCTCTTGCTAGAGGCACCCTGACTCAGGATGAACATCAGCACCTGCTGGTGGCAGGTGGGATGCACCTATCCCAGAGGGGGAAAAGAATTTTGGGGCAGGAGTTAGCAGGGCTCATTGACAGGGCTTTAAATTTGATATGAGGGGGGAAGGGGAGATAACTGGGCCTGTCAGGATTAAACCCAAGGGAAGCACGCCAGGGCTTGAAGGATGCTGGACTAGTGAGGACTCTCGCTCTGCCATTTCATTTGAGCAAAGGGATAGACGTTTAGAAATTTCTGATTGCGAACAATGGGAAAACCCTCTCCCGAAAGGGGAGAAGGGTACTAGGCCAGGAGTTAACAAAGCTCATGGACAGAGCTTTAAACTAGAAGTGAAGGGGGAAGGGGATAAAACCGGGCCCACTGGCCCTGGGGGGGTAAAGGGGCAAGGATGAGGGTGAAATGGGGAGCCCAGCTCAAGTGCATCTACGCTAATGCACGTAGCACGGGCAACAAACAGGATGAGTTGGAAGCCATCGTGCAGCAGGACAGCTATGACATAGTCGCCATCACAGAAACGCGGTGGGACGACGGTCACGACTGGAATGTTGCGATGAGTGGCTATAAGCTCCTCAGAAGGAATAGGCAAGGAAGGAGAGGCGGGGGTGTGGCTCTGTACATTTGGGAGTGTTTGACTGTATAGAGCTTGATTCCGGTGACGATGAAGTTGAGTGTTTATGGGTAAGGATGAAGGGGAAGGCTAACAAGGGGGATTTTGTGCTGGGAGTCTGTTATAGACCACCCAACCAGGATGAGCAGGTTGATGAAGTGTTCTGTAAGCGGCTGGCTGAAGTCTCGCAATTGCCAGCCCTTGTTCTGGTTGGGGACTTCAACCTACCGGATATATGCCGGCAATACAACACAGCAGAGAGCAGGCAGTCTAGGAGGTTCCTTGAGTGTATGGAAGATAACTTCCTGACACAACTGGTAGGAGAGCCTACCAGGGGAGGCGCCTCACTAGACCTACTTTTCACAAACAAAGAAGGACTACTGGGAGATGTGGAGGTAGGAGGACGTCTTGGTCTTAGCAATCATGAAATGGTCAAGTTTTCTTAGTGAGGTAAGGAAGGGGGTGAGCAAAACCTCCACCTTGGACCTCCGGAGGGTGGACTTTAGCCTGTTCAGAGCCCTGGTTGGGAGGGTCCCTTGGGAGATAATCCAGCGGGGCAAAGGGGTCCAGGAGGGCTGGATGCTCTTCAAGAAGGAAATCCTAAAGGCCCAGGAGCAGGCTGTCCCCATGAGGCGCAAAATTAAAGGGTGGGGAAAATGGCCGGCCTGGATGAGCAAAGAGCTTTTGATGGGACTTAGGGGAAAAAAGGAAGATTTACCACCTTTGGATGAAGGGACAGGCAACTCAGGAGGAGTACAGAGATCTTGTTAGGTTATACAGAGAAAAAATTAGGAAGGCAAAAGCCCAGCTGGAACTCAACCTGGCCATTAATATAAGGGACAACAAAAAAAGTTTTTGTAAATACGTCAACAAAAAGAGAATCAGGGAGAATCTCCATCCCTTCCTGGATGCGGGGGGAACATTGTGACCAAGGACAAGGAGAAGGCTGAGATACTTAATGCCTTCTTTGCTTCCGTCTTCAATAGTCGGACCAGCTACCCCCAGCGTGTACAGCCTCCTGGTCTGGAAGATAAGGATGGAGAGCAGAACAACCCCCCCGTAATCCAGGAGGAAGTAGTTAATGATTTGCCTATGCACCTGGACACGCGTAAGTCTATGGGGCCGGATGAGATTCACCCAAGGGTACTCAGGGAGCTGGCGGGAGAGCTCACCAAGCCTCTCTCCATTATCTATCAACAATCCTGGTCAACAGGAGAGGTACCATATGACTGGAGGGTGGCCAATGTGACGCCCATCTACAAGAAGGGCCGGAAGGAGGATCCAGGAAACTCTATGCCTGTCAGTCTGACCTCAGTACCGGGAAAGATCATGGAGAGGATCATCTTGAGTGAGCTCTCACGGCAAGTGCAGGGCAGCCGAGGGATCTGTGCCAGCCAGCATGGGTTTATGAAAGGGAGGTCCTGCTTAACCAACTTGACCTCTTTCTATGACCATGGGACCCGCCTTCTCCATGTGGGGAAGGCTGTGGACGTTGTCTACCTGGACTTTGGTGAGTCCCCCACAGCGTTCTCCTGGAGAAGCTGGCGAATCATGGCATAGACAAGTGCACTTTTTACTGGGTAAAAACTGGCTGGATGGCCGTGCCCAGAGAGTTGTGATTAATGGGGTGAAATCCAGTTGGCGGCCGGTCACCAATGGTGTCCCTCAGGGCTCAGTTTTGGGGCCAGTCTTGTTTAATATCTTTATTGATGATCTGGATAAGGGGATTGAGTGCACCCTCAGTAAGTTTGCAGATGACATCAAACCTGGTGGGAGTGTTGATCTGCTTGAGGGTCTGCAGGCTCTACAGAGGGACCTGGAAAGGTTGGATCATTGGGTCAAGGCCAATGGAATGAGGTTTAATAAGGCCAAGTGCTGGCTCCTGCATTTTGGTCACAACAACCCCAGGCAACGCTACAAGCTCAGGGAAGAGTGGCTGGAAAGCTGCCCAGCAGAAAAGGACCTGGGGATGATGGTGGACAGCTGGCTTAACATGAGCCAGCAGTGTGCCCAGGTGGCCAAGAAGGCCAACGGCATCCTGGCCTGTATCAGGAACAGCGTGGCCAGCAGGAGGAGGGCAGTGATGGTGCCTCTGTACTGGGCACTGGTGAGGCCTCACCTCGAGGGCTGTGTTCAGTTCTGGGCCCCTCACTACAGGAAGGACACTGAGCTGCTGGAGCGTGTCCAGAGGAGAGCCACCAAGCTGGTGAGGGGTCTGGAGAACAAGTCATACGAGCAGAGGCTGAGGGAACTGGGCATGTTTAGTTTGGAGAAGAGGAGGCTGAGGGGAGACCTCATTGCCCTCTACAACTCCCTGAAAGGAGGGTGTAGAGAGGTGGGTGTTGGCCTCTTCTCCCAAGGGAATAATGGCAGGACCAGAGGAAATGGTCTGAAGTTGCGGCAGGGGAGTTTTAGATTAGATATTAGGAAGAATTACTTGAGTGAGAGAGTGGTCATGCACTGGAACGGCCTGCCCAGGGAGGTGGTGGAGTCACCATCCCTAGAGGGATTTAAGGAACGTGTAGACATGGCACTTCAGGGCATGCTCTAGTGCCCAAGATTGTTGGGTTGTGTCTGTTTGTGGGTGGGTGTGCTGTGTGGTTGTGGGTGTTTGTTTTGTGTGGTTTCGGTTTCGGTTTTGGTGTTTGGTTTCTTTGTTTTTTGGTTTGTGTGGGTAGTGCTGTTAGGGAGTTCTGGAAGGGAATTGCCCAGTGCCTGTCCCGACCTGTGGTCCAGGGCTGCCCCACAGCAGGAGGATGAGCTGCCAGAGCACTCGGGCTCCATAGCAAGGCAAGGGCTCAGAAGGAGAGCGTGGGAGTGGAAAGAGCACAAGTTGGAAAAGACCAAGGTTGGTGCTCGCTGACAGAGCTGCTGTGCTCGGACTCTTTCCCCTCCACCTCTGCTCAGAGGCATTGCCCTGCAGCTCCAGAGAAAGACTGAGAAGAAGGATTTCGGGCAACAGGTCGCTGGATGGTTTTATATTTTATTTTAATACACAGAGAGAGCAGGTCCTCATTTATACAGTATGTAGATTTCACAAATTTGGAAAAATACATAATTCGAAACAGCAAAACAAGTTGGGTTTTTTGGTAGAAAACATTATACAAATTAAAGCAAAAAAAAAAAACCAACAAAAGCCAAACAAAGGCCTAAACACAGAATTAAAACTAACATAAACTACAGTACATGAGCTTGACATATAATGAGTTACATTAACAGTGATTTGTAGAAGAAAACAGCTTATTGTTTCAGAAAATCATCTGGTCATCAGTTTCCACACTGCACCTTTGAGCTCCTGGTTCCTCATGCTGTAGATGAGGGGGTTCACTGCTGGAGGCACCACCGAGTACAGAACAGCCACCACCAGGTCTAGAACTTCGGAGGAGATGGAGGGGGGCTTCAGGTGGGCAAACATGCCAGTGCTGAGAAACAGGGAGACCACGGCCAGGTGAGGGAGGCACGTGGAAAAGGCTTTGTGCCGTCCCTGCTCAGAGGGGATCCTCAGCACGGCCCTGAAGATCTGCACGTAGGACACCACAATGAACACAAAACAACCAAATGCTAAACAGGCACTGACCACAAGAAGCCCAAGTTCCCTGAGGTAGGAGTGTGAGCAGGAGAGCTTGAGGATCTGGGGGATTTCACAGAAGAACTGGTCCAGGACATTGCCCTGGCAGAGGGGTAGGGAAAATGTATTGGCCGTGTGCAGGAGAGCATTGAGAAACCCACTGCCCCAGGCAGCTGCTGCCATGTGGACACAAGCTCTGCTGCCCAGGAGGGTCCCGTAGTGCAGAGGTTGGCAGATGGCAACGTAGCGGTCGTAGGACATGACAGTGAGAAGAAAATATTCTGATGACATCAAAAAGAGAAAAAGAAATATCTGGGCAGCACACCCCCAGTAGGAGATGGCCCTGGTATCCCACAGGGAATTGGCCATGGCTTTGGGGACAGTGGTGGAGATGGAGCCCAGGTCAAGAACGGAGAGGTTGAGGAGGAAGAAGTACATGGGGGTGTGGAGGTGGTGGTCACAGGCGATGGCAGTGATGATGAGTGCGTTTCCCAGGAGGGCAGCCGGGTAGATGCCCAGGAAGAGCCCGAAGTTCAAGAGCTGCAGCTCCCGTGTGTCTGCGAATGCCAGGAGGAGGAACTGGGTGATGGAGCTGCTGTTGGACATTTGCTACCACTGGCTGTGGTTATCTGTTGAGAAGGAAAAGGCAGTACAAAGTTCACCCTGACTTCTCTTAGCAAAACTGATTGCATGTCTCATTGCAACACCCCACTCAGGCTCTCTCTTTTCAGGAAGACCTCTCTGCAGCTCCCTCACTTGAGCCCTGGCTTTTGCTGGATGAGGGTGCCATTGGGAGCAGGGACTCTGGAATGGGAAACTGAGGAGCCCTTCTGGCTGTGCCGCAGGGTGATCTCAAATTAAATGTACTTGTGAGACATCAAAGAACTTTTTGTCTCTGTTCTCTGCAATTTTCCCAGCTGCAGAACTGAGCTGAGGGGATTTTGTTTTGTTTAATGCGTTCTAGATTCACCTGCCACGTTTAGGAGTGGGTTTGGATGCTTGAAATCCCTCACATTTCTAATGCACTCCAAGTGAAATCCTGTGGGTCCCGAGCAGCAAAGGGACTGTCCCTTAGTGCAGAGAGAGGAGAGCTGCTCTGCCCATCGGTCCTGTTCTCAGCTGCCCTGTGTTGGCAGCTTGGACCTGGAGGAGGGTCACACTCCGATGTCCCCCTAAAAAGAAAGAGGACGCTGCAGAGAGCAGAGGAATCCAGGTTCAAAGAGCAGATTCACAGACTCCTCGCCCTTTCTCATCTCTCCCCTCCCAGACTGGGACACAGAGGGATCACTGCAGTGGCCCATCTAACGCTGCCCAGCAGCATTTCCATGGCCTCAGCACCCAGATGTCTTCTCCATGGGCATCCTGGGCAGCACAGAGATACTCTGGGAGAGCTGTGCCCTTCTGGAGGGCACCCTGCAGCCCCACAGGACACCCCAGGGAAAAAGCTGAATGTCCTGAGCTGGCCTGGAGGAGACTTGGGCACGTTTCTCCCCTAGACACGTCTGTAGAGCAGGACCCAAAGGATGGGAGTCTGAACAGGAGCTGAATCTGCCGCCCCCGACCCCCACCCCCGGCACTGACTCAGGAAAGCCAATGGTGAGAACCAGGGCAGCACAGGCAGGAGGGGACGGCAGTGAAATGCCACAATGCTCCTGGCCAAGGGAGGAGGGACACACAAACAAGATGGAAATCAGGGGTTTGCCCTTTCCTGGGCTCTGGCTGCTGCAGGGGTGATGCGCAGCCAAGACCCCATGGGCCTGAGGACAGAGGCTCTGCCTGGGCTGGGAAAGGAGACCAGGGAGGAGCTGCTCAGGGGAAGGTGTCTGTGCTGCAGGGACAGCAGGGAGGTGCCCACATCCCCTTCCCCAGCCTTTCTGGCAGCAGCTCCCTCTCACTCCCTGCCCATGTCTCTGCTGCCAGGAGCCGTCTCCCTGTCCCCAGCTCAACTCCTGCCAGTGCTCACAAACCCCATCCTACCCGCTGGGCGCCCACCTCTGCCTGCAAACACCTCCCAGGGGCATCTCTGCGTGTGCAGGGGCTAAAGAGCAGATCACACAAAACCTGATGCGGCTGCAAAGGGGAAGATGCTGCTGAGTGAATGTGCTTCCTGAGAAGTCCCCTTAGAAATGTCACGAGGAAGAGCTTAACCCCTGAGAAGCCCTGACCCGTGCAGCACTCTCTTGACAGCAGAGGCACCGTGCCCTCACCTGCTCGTCCCTACCCTACCGTTGTGGTGGTCACTCCTTCCACCCACAGCTTCTCCCCACACTCCCCGGGCAGGCTACAGCTGACCCTGGCAGCAGCAGAATCCCTTCCCAGCACACAGTGCCCTGGGGTGTAGGGTCCCCGCTCTGATGGACAGCCCTGGGCAGCCCTGTTTGCACACCCGGCTTCACGCCTCTGATGCCCCAAGGCCTTCTCTGAAGCATGTCCTCCTCCTCCACACCAGAAAACCCAGCAGAACCTTCCTGACAGGTCCTATCGGTCGTGGCATGTGCCAGGTCTAGGAGACGCTTCCAGGAACTGAGCTGCATTGCCCTGCAGCCAGAGACTTACCGTGTCAAAGCCTGGGAAGATTTCTCCCCCTGGTGAGCTCTCACTCACCACCCCAGACTGCCTTTACCTCTCTCTCACATCTCTTGTCTCCCCTCGGTGCCTGCAGGCAGTGCCCTCAGCCCTGCTGCGCTTGGCAGAGGAGCTGCTCCTGGGCAGAGCTGTCTCTCTGCCGCGCTGCCCCATGGCCAGGAGCTCCCTCCATCCCAGGAGCCCGGCCCAGCTCAGCAGCAGAGCAACAGCCCAAGGCAGCGCTTCCTCTGGCCCCTCTGGGCTCCCTCAGAGATGTCCCTGGGGCTCCAGGGCAACTGACTCTGAAACCAACTGAAGTCATTAATGATGTTTGTTCCTTCCGCTGGGGAGAGACACTTCTTTCCAGCAGTGGCATTTCCCCTCTCAGAGACAGAGTTAGGTCCAAGAATGACCTCTTCTTGAGGTCACTGTGAGACAGGACACCCAGGCAGTGAAAGGGAGGAATCTCCTCTACCTCCTGTACCCATGCAAACCACAGGTGGCATTTGAGGTGCCAGAGGTGGTCCAAGACACTTGCAGATAACTGATGGAAACACTCAGAAGGACTGGGCAGCACCTGGGCTCATCTCCTCCTCCTCACCACCTCCTCCCTCGGAGGCTGGTGGAGCATGCCTTTGGCCAGCTGAAGTGACAGCAGATGTCCCCATTTAGGGCCATGAAGCTGATCCTGCTCATTGTGTCCAGGGCAGCCCATAGAGCTATTCCTCTGAGAGAACGGAGTCATTGCCATCAGGAGAGCTAAGCCTCTCTCTTCTCCACCAGCTGCATTTACCAGCTCTCCAGGGGCAGTGAGGGCAGGTTTGTCAGAGACACCCCTCCAAGGCCTCACCTAACTCAGGGCAGCTGCTCAATTTGGAGGTTGACTCCATCCTGTGGTGCTGCCTGAGGTGCCAGGGCTCTCCAGCACAGCAGCACGCAGCCAGCAGGGACAGCACAGGACTTGCAGGAACACCGTCCCCATTCAGAGCAGCCACATCGTCACAGACCCCAGGAGAACCTCAGACACGTTCAAGGTTTTCATTAAAGCAACCGCAGGGGGTCAAGTCCTGTCCCTTCTCCATCCAGTAGATGCTGGCAGTGCTGCTCCCGCATCCTTTAGTCATCCCTTTGATGATGCAATCAAGGAGCAGAGCAATGGTTTTCACAGTGTTGGATCACAGGTTGTCCGTAGCCAAGGACATTTTCAAGAGCACCTTGTCCTTCCTGGAGATCAGCTTCACCTGCACCACAGGCCCTCCAGGGCTGCAGAGACACCACAGGCAGCAAAGCCCTCTCCTGCCAGGGCCGCGCAGTCCAGCCCTGCGTCTCTCTGGTCCGAAGGGTTTGCTCTCCTCAGGGACATTTCATTTCCTCTTTACAGGTGTGGCTACTGCTGAATTTTGTCAGAGAAGGTGCAGATGTGTCTGAGGTCCTCTTTGTCCTCTTTGTCTTCAGCCATAAGGTCTCCCAGGCCTGTGTTCCTTGAAGCAGGACTCTGGAGGAGAACAACCAGCAGTGGATGTGGGGCAAGTCAGGGGTTACTTGAGCAAGCTCAGACATGAAGTGGTGGGGCAGGATCGAAGGGTTCTGACAACTTGGGAACCAAATAGAATAGAATAGAATAGAATAGAATAGAATAGAATAGAATAGAATAGAATATTTCAATTGGAAGGACCTACATCAATCATCTAGTCCAACTGCCCGGCCAATTCAGGGCTGGTCAAAAGTTAAAGCGTGTATTTAAAGGCATTTCCAAATGCCTCTTAATCACTGCCAGGCTTGGGGCATCAACCACCTCTCTGGGAAGCCTGTTCCAGTGTTTGACCACCCTCTCGGTAAAGGAAAGCTTCTGGATGTCCACTCTAAACCTCCCCTGCTCCAGCTTTGAACCATTCCCACGCGTCCTATCCCTGGTTCCCAGGGAGAAGAGACCAGCACCTCCCTCTCCACTTCCCCACCTCAGGGGACTGTAGAGAACAAGGAGGTCATCCTTCTGCCTCATTTTACCCAAACTAGACAAGCCCAAAGTCCTCAGCCAATCCTCATCGTGCCTTCCAGCCCTTTCACCAGCTTTAATGCCCTCCTCTGGACGCTTTCAAAGACCTTCACATCCTTCTTAAATGGTGGGGCCTTGAACAGCACACGCTATTCAAGGTGAGGCCACACCAACACTGAATGCAGTGGGATAATCCCCTCTCTCGACCGGCTGGTTCTACTGTCTTTGATGCCCCTCAGCGTGTGGTTTGCCCTCTTGGCTGCCAGGGCTCCCTGCTGACTCCCAGGGACTCCTGCTGGGACTCCTGCTGCCAACCAGCACCCCAGATCCCTTTCTGCAGGGCAGCTCTCCAGCCACTCTTCTCCCAATTTGTACTTGTGCCCGGCAATACTCCGTCCTAGGCGAAGGATCTGGCATTTGGAAGTGTTAAATTTCATCACATCAATCATCGGCCAGTGCTCCAATCTCTCTAGATCTCTCTGCAAGGCATCTTGTCCCACAAGAGGGTCAATAGCAACGCCCAGTTTGGGATCATCAGCAGACTTGCTCACGGTGCATTCAACTCCTGCGTCCAGATCGCTGATAAACGTATTGGATAGAACCGGCCCTAGAATTGAACCCTGAGGAGCACCACTGGTAGCCCTACTCACTGCAACCCTTTGAGCTCTGCCCTTCAGCCGCTTCTTCACCCAGTGCACCGTGAACCCAGAAGCTCGTCTAGAAGGATGCTGTGAGGGACAGTATCAAAAGCCTTACTAAAATCCAGAAAATCTACATCCACTGCTTTCCCTTCATCCAGTGGGCGGGTGACCTTATCATAGAAGGATATCAAATTAGTTAGGCAGGACTTTCCCTTTGTGAACCCATAGTGACTGTTCTTTAAGTGCCTTTCAATAGGACCCAGCATAACCTTCTCCATAAATTTTTCCAGGAACTGAGCTTAGACTAACGGGTCTGTAGTTCCCTGGGTCTTCCCTCACACCCTCTGGGTAAATTGGAATAGCAATGGCTACGTCCCAGTCAGGGGGGACCTCTCCTGACTCCCAAAACATTTGGTAGGTGATCGACAGGGGTCCTGCCATCACATTCACCAGCTCCTTCAGTGCTCTGCGGTGAATCCCATCAGGCCCCGTGGACTTGTGAACATTAATCTGATCCAGTTGGTGCCTCATGATTTCAGTGTCCACAAATGGACAGTCTCTGTTCCCACAGCCGAGCTCCTCCGACTCAGGGGACCGGGCAGCCCAAGCTCTAGCTGCATTATTAAAGCCTGAGGCCAAAAAAGCACGGCATGCCTCTGCTTTCTCTTCATCCCTATTAGTCAGATGACCATCTTCAACAAGTATTGGTCCAATGCTTTCTTTTGACCTCCCCTTGCTATTAGCATACTTTAAAAAGCCCTTCTTGTTTTCTGAGACAACACTGGCCAGTTTCAACTCTAATTGAGCTTTGGCCTTTCCTGCCTTCTCCCTGCATATACGAACCACAGCTCTGTAATCTTCCTGCGAAGCCTGACCCTGCTTCCAGAGACTGAAGCATTTCTTTTCCTCCTGAACTTCACAAGGCAGGATCTGCAGTTCAGGAACTTGGCTCATTAACATGCAAAACACCCTAACAAGCCAAGCCTCTGGGCAGTTTTCAGGAATCCCTCGGTTCTTATGCAGTTAGTGATCAGGATTTCAGAAGTGACAGTATCACAATACTAAAAAATAAGAAACTATTTCTTCTCTTTAATATTTTATCTATTTTTTTTCTTACACGTGGGGTGATATCAGCAATCTCCAGTCAATATTGATCCTGAATGTCTCCCGATGCAGTTTGAATATGCAAGTCAAGACCCTTTATGTCAGACTCTCCACGGGCACTCGTTTTCTCAGTAAGGTCTGTAGCTGCACGTTTCAGCTCGTTGGCACCAATTCCCACCTGCTTTCCTTGGAGAGCAAGCTGCACCCAGACACAGAGGGATGTTTTTTTTGTTCACAAAGAAAAACAAAGGAAGGCAGAGGTCAGTAAAGGACAAAGGACGTTCTTCAGCTGTACATTAAGTCCACTTTACCTCCACTCAGACCCACTTCTGACACTGGATAGACTTAGACCAAGAGGAAACACAGTTTTGTGTCAAGCAGAGATCCCAGCATCTCCCAAAACACTCCCTGCCCCGCACTTTGTTTGATTGTCCATTTCCGTTCTTTGCACACAGTGAGACACAGACTGAAGTCACGAGCTCCCTCGATTCACAGAGGGCAGCAAAGAGACAAGGTGAATTAAATGCTCTCCTTTGAACAGCCAAATCTGCACTAAGCCCTGTGCCTCTGGTTACTGGAGCACCGTCAGGCAGACTCTGCAGCATCTACACCCACTCATTTTGCATTCCCTGCAGGGTGAGTTACATGTGCCTCCGGTGTAGGTGAAGGCAGGGATGAGAGTGATCTCCTTTAACATTGGACACCTTGGGTGCAATTGCCCAGGCTTCCCTTTGGAGCCAAAGGAGAGAAATCAGTTGTCTCAACCGAGACGCCTTGACCTACCCTGCCAATCACCCAGCGCCTGCTCCAGAGAGGTTCCTGTAGCTCCTGGCTTACATTTCCCAGTCCCAAGTGGAAGCTTCAGCGTCTCCCATGCATCCTGGAGGAAGAAGCCCCCGCCCGGTGTGGGCAATCGAATCAACCCCTGATGGAAAATGGAATGATGGAAGATGTCAGGCAGAAGTTGCAACATATGCCGAAAAGGCCTTGGTGTAATAGGAGCGTAAGAAGTCTTTGACACTGGTCTGTAAATTCTCATGATTGTTTTTCATGGGACATGGACCAGCAAGGTGATGACACTTTCTCTGCCCCTATGTACATATAGATTTATGCAGCCATTTGCATAAACACATTTCCTCCCAACACACTGAATGGAGAAACTCTGTTTCGAGGACATGTTTCTATCAGGACATTTCACATCTCCATTTCATATTTCATATGGGGATGTGAGTGGAGGCCCCGGTGTGATGTGCCTTGTGTTCCTGGACATCTACTGCGTAGAGAAGGGGCAGAGCTTTCCTCGCTGCAGAGGTGGCAATCAGTCATTGCTGTTAGGAAAATTTGCAACTGGCCTGCGCTGACCGAGGAGAGAGGCTGAGACACCGAGTACAGAATTACAAAGCAGAAATATTTATTCACGCGCTTGAGGTGTCCCAGCTAAATTGGGGTACCCCAAATGTAGTTTCACATGGGGTTCTTACACCGTTCAAGCATTCAGGTACAACAGGATTTGACTAATGACTATTTAAGAGACACACTGCTGATTACTAATCATAGTGAAACTTCAGAGAGCAACTATATTTCTGC
Organism: Numenius arquata; assembly: GCF_964106895.1. Classification (NCBI taxonomy): domain Eukaryota; kingdom Metazoa; phylum Chordata; class Aves; order Charadriiformes; family Scolopacidae; genus Numenius; species Numenius arquata. Next base: position 84,138 of record NW_027415062.1, read on the forward strand.
AGTGTTAACGTCCATCAGCATTCTCCCTGTGGGTCTGTCTATAACAGATGTCCCTGGAGTTGGTCCTGCGATAGTTATTTATCTGCGATGGCAGATGCTGGGAGTGTTTCAAAGCTGTGCGAGAGGGGAATGATATGATATGAGATATGAGCAGGGAACTGCAAGCTCTAATGGGGCATTTCTTAGAGACAGGCCAACATCTCGGGGATTACATATGAGCCTGGTGGGAAATCCTTTGGCCGAGTGAAATGGCAACTGATTCCCCCAAAAGAGGCCAAGGGAATATTTTATCTACTCACTATGTTCATGTCAGTTTTTAGAGGTATTCATTTGAACGACTGCAGTCCTGTGCCATAGGGAGAGCAAGGCCTCTCTCTTTTCCATCAGCTGAGTTTACCAGAGCTCAAGTGACTACAGGGGCATTTGTCCCAGGTTCAGCTCCCCGTGGCCGGACAGAATTCAGGGCAGCTACTCAATGCAATGTTCAAATCCAGGGCCACAGAGTAACATGAGATTCCAAGGCTGGCCTGGAGCACACGGGACCTGCAGGGAAGCAGTTCCCATTCAGGGTGGATGTGTCACAGCTGCCCCAGACGGCATTGCAGAGAGTGCGATTGGGTGCCCGTTCCCTTGACTGATGCCTTCTGTCAGAGGTGCCAGTCATCAGGTGGCATCAGAGAGGCAAGGTCTGTCCCTTCTCTACCCAGTAGCTGCAGGCATTGCATGGACATGAAACACGTCACACAGGGATCTTTACTCACTCCCTTGATGATACAATCAATGAAAAGACCAGTTTTCACTGTGTGCCTGGATACATCTTGTCCTCAAGGACAGCATTCTCCTGGCTCAGCAAAGGCCCCTATCAAAACTCAATTGAAACTTGAAAAGGAATTCCAGGGCACCAAGATGAGCTTTTGGTAATTCAGGAACCGTTAAAGCAGAAGAAGAGATAACATGGGGCCACTGCTGAATTTAGTAGGAGACGGTGTAGATAGATCTGAGATACTCTATGTCCTCTTTCCCCGAGTTGCCACCAGCGAGGTCTCCCAGCCCTTTCTGCTTTGAGGCAGGACTCTGGAGGAGAAGAACGAGCAGTGGACGGGGACCAAGCCAGGGGCTACCTGAGCAAACTACACCCTTACCAGTCCATGGGACCTGAGTGTTGGCATCCAAGGTTGTTGAAAGAGTGGTTATAACCAGGAGGTGCTGGTCTGTGATGATCCCAGTAAGAAAAGCACTCAGACTCCGCAAGGTATCTTTTAAAATGCTCTTCATGAGGGGAGCGCTGTAAGGGGAGCATCACAGAGGCAATCTCATGTCTGTTTCGATGGTGAGAACCCCAGGAGGTGTAGCATTGAATGGGCCTTCGACCCAAATGCAGCGAACCTTGCAGACAACCACGCAGACCCCCTCCATAGGAGACAGTCTCCTCTTTTGGTCATTCAAACCACTCCAGGATTTTCTTAGAAGGAAACAACACTATTCATCATCTCGACAGTCAAACAGACAGGACGTTTCCATGAGAACTTCCTGCAGCAGTGCCGGGTACAGGGAGGGCCACGCGGGAGGCAAAATGTCTGGTACAGACTGGGACCTTTCTGCAGGCTCCTGTGTGACAATGTGCTGCTGAGGTTGTCCTGTGGCCAAGGCATCTGTGCAGCACAGCCCAGGGGTGAAGGCCACTCTGTACGTACAGCCCAGCCCAGCACGAACTGCTCGATGTACAATGGTTCTTCTGGGCAGGATCACAGCTCAGGTTTCCCCGTGAGAAGTCACCTGAGGTGCTGTGGCCCAAATATGCACTGCCAGGAGGAGTCCCATGTCTACTCACAGAACTGGGATGGTTTGGGATTGAATGAGATGTGGTGGGACATCTTGCTGAGCTGTGGTGCTGCAATGGAAGGGTACAGGCTCTGCTGGAGGGAGTAGCAGGGAAGAGGACGACCAGCAGAATGCCCCCTGAGTGAAGGAGCAGCTCAGATCTATGGAGCTCCTGTATGAGATGGGTCAAGGGTTGAGTGAGCTTGTGTGAGTGAGGATGAGAGGAGAAGCCAGTAAGGGTGAAAATGTCTTGGCCATTATACTCCACTTGATCGGGCACAGTAGGCAGAATAAGTCTTCTAACAGCAACCTGAAGAAGTCTCCAAGTCAATGAGCAGGTTCCTATGGGGAACAGTAGTTGCCCTGGCATTCACTGGCCAGGCAAAGACACAGGGTGCCAGCAGCCTGGAGGACCTTGGGACAACTTCTTAACACAGCTGCCAGGTGGGCAAACAAGGGTGATGCTCACCTGGACCTGGTCCTGGCAAAAAAACATAAAAAAAAAAAAAGAGTGGTCAGGGAGGTGAAAATCAGTGTCAGCCTTGGCTGCTGTCACCAGGAAATAGTGGGGTCCCAGGTGCCGAAGAGGAGTGAGGAAGGCCAGCAGCAGAGCAAAAACGGGTGGACTCCAGAGAAGAAGACTTTGATGTACTTGGGAGACTGATGCAAGTGGTGCCATGGGAAGCAGCTCTGAAGGCTGAAGGATGATGGAAAATCTGATAGGCCTTACAGGACAGCCTCCCCCAGGCACAAAAATGATCTCTCCAACTCCCCTTGAAAAGAAGCCACCATCTCAGGAGGCTGCTTGTTGGAACTGACTGAGCTCCAGGACAAAGAGGCAGCACAAAGGAGGTGGAAGCAGGGAAGCTGCAGAGGAGGAATTGAGAAACCTTGTCCCAGGACGTAGGGATGATGTCAAAGCCAAAGCTCCCATGGGCTTGACAGATGAAGGGAAGGACAGCAAAAGCACAACGAGCTGATCCAGGCTTCGAGGGTCATGGGAATGAGTCACCCTCTGCCTGGAGGCCTGTGACAAGTGGGCACTGCAGATATTTGCATCCTGACTGCCTCAGCGTGGGTGATGGGGATCCCCCTGCTGGGGGTGGCTCTGCCAGCCCATCCACATGGGTCTGGATGGTGCAGACTCTACTTGGAGACATTCCTGTAACCCAAATTCCTTGGCGTTAATGCAGAATTGGCAAGTTGAAATCAAGCATTTCATGCACTTGGCCTCTTCGCCTTGACATCTTTTCGCTTTGACTCCACTCCCGAAAGCTCTCTAATTAACCACAGAAGAATTGAAGATGAAGGGAAAATTATGGCCTGGCTTGGCTCCTCAGGGTGTTTTGCATGTTAATGAACCCTCTGGTGCCGAGTTCCTGAACTGCAGATCTCTAAAGGCTGACCAAGTCTCTAGAGGACTAAGAGCCAGCAGCAAACCTCCAGGTTTCTGAGAGTGTTTGCAGGCCCTGCTGAAGTCCATCACTGAAGAAACCATGGAGGGAATGAGCAGACAAGGGTCCTGTCCCTGGGGGCTGGTGAAGCAGGAAGTTGGAGACACTTGGTACAATGGAAAATTTAAAAGTAGAGATCACTGTGGAAGCCCTTGATGTGCTCTTCCAAGCAGGAAGGCCACGTCCTTACCCACATCCCCTACAGATGGGGCTCCTTTCCCTCTTGGCATGTTCGGGGCTCTTCCTGGGGGCAATGTGATTGGGAGTGTGTGTTGCCAGGTGCAGGTCAGCAGTAGGGTGTGAGACAGGATTCAGCTGGTCTCAGCAAAACCCCCAGCACTGCTCAGTTGATAAAAGAAAATGTGCTGGAACTTGTGGGCCACAGGCCCTGGGAAAGATAAGATAAAAACTTTCAGAATAGGGAGTACTGACATCCTACAGGGACAGCTGGTGAGGCTGTAAAACAATTATCCTGTTGTCCTTGCTCAAGACAGATTTATAGGTGTTTAGAAAAATACCTTTTGCATTAGCATCAGCATTAGCCAGTCTGTGAGTGCCTAATGTGGAATGTGAACCAATCAGCTTAGAACACGCTACCTTAGGACTAGTATAAATGTATGTAAAGAATTATGATAAAATCGACATCTTGCTTGCATCAAGCTGCGTCCCGTCTCTCAATCGCGGCAAATTGGTGACCCCGACGTGATGGGTTTATGAATCGCCTAGCTGAGCGACTTGCTGCGAGTCCCACAGAACTTTGAATGAGCTGCTGAAAGGAAGCAGGAGCCGGCCGGCAATCAATTCCTCCGGAGTAGAGAGGTGAGCTGTGGGAAACATGGGGAATCAAGCGTCTTCCCCTGAGAGAGACGTATATGAGCTTATGAAAGCTCTCCTTAAAAAGCATGGAAAGAATATCTCTGGGCATGATCTTAAAACGATACTTAAATGGGTGCAAGTGAAAATACCCACTGTGACTGCATCCACTATTTTTACGCGAGAACTTTGGGACGATGTGGGAGTGAAATTATGGGATGCAGCGACTACGGGGAATGCTGAAGCACAGCATATGCTTCCGTGGTGGAGAAGTATTTTTGAAACTTTAAAAGCCCAGGAAAAAAGTCACAAAGATGAAGCAGAGAGAGAGGAAGACTCTCCTGCGATACCTCCGTTATCGTCGGAGGGTAAAAAATCCATTGCGCCACTAGAGGTGTGTGCCGCGGGGTATCCCCCAGAGGAGGATCCCTTTGATCCGGGATCCGTGGACCCTGAAAAGGAGCCAGACCTCTACCCCTCCGACCCACGTGACGCGTGGGTTAACATAAGGCGCCAAGCCTTAAAGGAAGGAGAACTGGAAATTGCTAAAACGATAGTAGCCCCCGTGATTTATCAAGGTCGGGGGGCACAGTGGGAAGCTCTATCTTTTCCAGTGGTTAAGGAGTTGCGCCGTACTGTCACTGAACATGGACTTTCCTCCCCGTATTTTGCAAGCTTGTTATCCTCTGTTTTTGATACATATGTTATGACTCCGCATGATTTAAAATCCTTAGCGCGATTGCTATTGACGCCGACACAATACACTTTGTGGGAGGCTCACTGGAGAGGGGGACTCCAAGCGCTCCTCTTAACTTACATAGGTCACGGCGACGCAGCTATCGCCGCGCTGACTATAGAGCACCTCACAGGTACAGGTCAGCACACCAATCCTGTGAATTCCACGGGAAGCCCCTGAGGCAAGTCGTGAAGAAGCAAAAAAGGCCTTTTTTAAGGTTCCTGACTCTCAGAAGCCACAAAAGGCTTTTACTACTATTACCCAGGAACCCCGAGAGCCTTATATGCAGTTTATCGATAGACTAAAACAAGCTTTGGAGCGCCAAATAGATAATACGGAGGCACGGGAAATTTTGTTGCTAAAATTAGCCGTCGAGAATGCTGATGCGGATTGTAAAAAGTTGTTAAAGTCTCTCCCGAATCCGAACCCTACATTGGTTGAAATGGTGGAGGCTTGTAATAGAATTGGTACTATGGATCATAAATTTGAGGCCATGGCCGCTGCTTTCGCGGCCATGCGTGGCCCAACAGGACCGGGGAACTGTTATGGTTGTGGCAAACCCGGCCATCTGAAGAAAAATTGTCTAAATGCCAATGCCGGTGCTAGACCCCAAGCCCCTGGGATTTGTCCCAGGTGCCGAAAAGGGCGTCATTATGCTAATCAATGTCAGTCTAAGTATGATTTTCAGGGACAACCGATACAGGGAAACCGATCACGGAGCGCGGGGCAGCGACGCGTGCAGACACAAATAGCGCAGCCGACGTTCCAACCCCCTCGGAGGGAAGCAGCAGTGCCTCAGGTCTTCGCCCAGCAACAACAGGCAGTGCCGGAGTGGACCTGGCAACCGCTCACACAGTAACGTTACTCGATTCCTCGGTTCACCTTTTGTCAACAAATGTCTCGGGACCTTTACCCCCTAGGACACGAGCGTTATTGTTAGGAAGATCATCTACAACGTTGTCAGGGCTTTTTGTGTTACCAGGGGTCATTGACTCTGACAGCACTGATGAAATTAAGATTATGGCATGGACCCCGTTTCCTCCCTGCACTGTACCGAAAGGTAGCCGTATAGCGCAGTTGATACTGATTCCCACGGGGACGGACTCCCCGGTTTCTAGTCAGCCCCAACAAAGGCGGGGAGGGTTCGGATCTACGGGGAACCCACAAATCTTATGAGTACAGTCTATCTCCCAGAAACGACCTATATGTCAATGCACCCTTATTTGCGGGGGACAGCAAGTCGCGTTAAATGGGATTATTGATACCGGGGCTGATGTTACAGTAATATCTCAGGCTAAATGGCCCCCACAGTGGCCTCTGGCCAACATTTCCCAGACGTTGGCAGGAATCGGCGGAACTGGCAGCAGTCACCAAAGTCTGGAATTAATCCAAATTCGAGGTCCAGAGGGGCGTATAGCCTCTGTTAAGCCTTTTGGGCTGCCTGTTCCCATGATTTTGTGGGGGCGCGATGTGCTGTCCCAGTGGGGAATGTCCATTCGGACCCATTTTTAGGCAGGGCCATTGAAGTGCGCGACACCCTAAAATTAACCTGGAAAACCGATACCCCTATTTGGGTAGATCAATGGCCCCTACCGCTGGAAAAGCTTCGCGCCCTCCAAGAATTAGTTACGGAACAGTTAATGAAAGGACACATTGTGCCTTCTACTAGCCCCTGGAATTCACCTGTTTTTGTTATTAAAAAACAGGCTGGCAAGTGGCGCTTGCTCCATGACCTTAGAAAAATTAATGATGCTATGGAAGACATGGGAGCCCTACAACCCGGACTCCCGTCCCCTACTATGATTCCTCGAGATTGGCATTTGACTGTTATTGACCTCAAAGACTGTTTTTTTAATATTCCTCTGCATCCAAATGATGCTCCTAAATTTGCCTTTTCAGTTCCAAGCGTCAACATGCAAGCCCCGTTGCAAAGATACCAGTGGGTTGTGCTGCCACAAGGAATGAAAAATAGCCCCACGATATGCCAATGGTATGTAGCCAAAGTGCTTAGTCCAGTCAGGACTGCAATGTCTAGTGTCTTACTGTACCACTATATGGATGATATCCTGGTGGCTGCGCAACATCACGAGGTCATGGAGGAAGCTGTAGCCCTTGTCACGGCTGCCGTTAATTCGGCAGGCCTCTGTATCGCGCCGGAAAAAATTCAGAAAACACCGCCGTGGAAATATTTAGGCTGGCGCATAAGGGCTCAAACTATAGTTCCTCAACCTTTACAGATACAGACAGATATAAAAAACTTGCATGATGTGCAAAAATTGCTGGGAACAATCAATTGGGTCCGACCGCTGTTGGGAATTTCTAATGCGGACTTAGGACCTTTATTCGAACTCCTTAAAGGAGATACTGACTTGCGTTCCCACCGCAGTCTTGATCCTGAGGCCACTGACTCCTTACAAAAGGTTGCTACCGCAATCACTCTTAAACAAGCACACCGGTGGGCTCCCGAATTACCTTTTTATCTAATTATTTTAAACCCCGCTCGACAGCCTCATGCACTAATATTTCAATGGGACTCTCAGAAATCAGACCCACTGCTGATTATCAAATGGGTTTTCTTGTCGAATCAATCTACAAAAACCATTTCCACGCAGCATGAGATGTTTGCTTCTTTGATAATTAAAGCCAGGCAACGCTTGTTAACGTTATCAGGAGTAGACTTTGCTTGTATTTGCTTACCTGTGACAAATATGTATCTACAATGGCTTTATCAGCAGTCAGACACCTTTATTATGGCGTTGGCAGACTATACGGGTCAACTCACATCCCACCCACCTTCGCATAAGCTGCTTAATGTTGACTTCCGCTTGATGCCCGGGCCGAAAAGGAGCGATCAGCCATTACAAGCCCTTACTGTATTTACGGACGGGTCTGGAAAATCGCACAATTCAGTCATCTTATGGTGGGACGACCAGCATGGATGATGGGACTCGGACATAGAGACCGTTCCCGGTTCCCCCCAGATAGTGGAGCTGACTGCGGTTGTTCGAGTTTTTCGAAGGTGGTCCACACCGCTTAACCTCATCACTGATTCAGCCTATGTTGCGGGGATTGTTGAGCGGACCGAAGCATCTGTGTTACGCAACGTCCCACATTCTGACCTATTTGCTTTATTACAGGAACTTATCTTTCTCTTGGACTCTCGCCCTCACCCCTATTTCGTTAGGCATGTCAGGTCACACACTTCTCTACCTGGTTTTATTGCAGAAGGGAATCGACGAGCCGATTTGCTGACATTACCAGTACAGGTGTTGCCGGATTGCGTGGCACAGGCTAAACTCAGCCATTCCTTTTTTCACCAGAATGCTGGAGGTCTCAAACGGCAGTTTGGACTTACCTCTCAACAAGCGTCTAACATTATTGCTCTATGTCCTGACTGCCAAAGGCATTCTTTCCCGTCAGTCGCAGGAGGAGTTAATCCCAGAGGACTGCAGAGTCTACAGCTATGGCAAACAGATGTTACGCATTATCCGGAGTTTGGTAAATTGAAATATGTCCATTCCTCCATTGACACCTTTTCAGGTGCTTTATTTGCTTCTTGCCACACAGGAGAGAAGGCACGTGATGTCCGCAAACACTTGATGCGCGCTTTTGCTACTTTAGGTATACCTTCACAAATAAAGACGGACAACGGTCCTGCTTATGTCTCTACGGCAACAAAAGCATTTTTTGACTCCTGGGGTGTGACTCATATTACTGGTATTCCTCATTCCCCTACAGGTCAATCTCTAATTGAACGCTCTCACCAATCTTTGAAGCGTTTGTTACAAAAACAAAAAGGGGGAGTAGGAACTACCACTCCTGAGGAACGTCTGCAGAAAGCTTTGTATGTTTTTAACTTTTTGAATTGCTCTTTGTTAGATAGCAACCCTCCAATAGTCCGACATTTTAACACAAACGCTTCACTTGAGGTGCGAGTCAAAGCCCCCGTGTTGGTTCGTGATCCGGAAACAGGTAAGATCATGAGACCGTATCCTCTTGTTACATGGGGAAGAGGTTATGCTTGTGTTTCCACAGAAAAAGGCCCCAAGTGGATCCCAGCGAAGAACGTACGACCCTTCCGTGAATCCCTACCACAATCATCCAGTAACGACCCTGATCGTCTCTTTGATCAACAAACTCCTGAACCCTCGGTCTCAAAATCGCAGGACACATAGCAGAAGATAACAAAGGAGATTATATTAATTACCACCAGTGGGCCTGTTTACTGTATAAGTAATAATCATTAGCATAAAGTGTAATAAGAAGTGTTTAGTATCAGCTGATTGAAAATGGATATTTTAGGTATAAATGTGTGGGTAACTTTAGCTCGATCACTCAACACAACCAGCTTTTGTGCAAGCCTAGCAACACCTAGTTCCCCATTTACTACATGCCTTGTGGGGGTGCCCTTGACCGATGTCACCTTTAAGGTATTTAATGAATCCCTCTCAGAATTAAGACAACAGTATAAGGTGACAAGCAAAGGCCAATTCATGTGGAATGACATTGCGGAAATGTTTGAAAACTATGATAATTGGGACGATAAACTCCCTGTAGGTCCTGAACCACAGGAGATTGCTCTAGCGGACTCCCTCAACGCTAGTCATTGTATATATATTGGCGCTGAGAGTTGGACAGGAGAGCAAAAAGAAGGACACATAGTTAATGAGACGGCCCCTACAATCCTCTTTCCAATAGGAAATCATACTGGTTGGAGAGGCACCTGGTGTCAGAAAATAGATCGCGATGAGAGTTCTCCAGCCCCTGGCACCATACTGCCCAGGCGCCTTCCAAAAGGATTCTTTTTAATATGCGGCAACCGAGCATGGTCAGGAATCCCTTCCAACCCTCAAGGAGGACCATGTACTATAGGCCAACTTAGTCTAGTTGCACCATTAATGCACCCTAACAGCACTCACCGATATCGATTTACAAGAGACACTTCCACAGCCTGACTAACGATTGTTCCGACCAAGTTAATCTTTGGAACAAATGGGAAGTCATCTTCGCATCCCTTTTTACGCCAGGTGTTGCCGCAGCATGAGCCCATAGAAATTTGAATAGTATAGCATGTTGGGTGGCAAAACAAGCCAACGCAACAAGCAGGGTCCTGTCCGAACTCGCAGACGATCTGTCCACAGTGCAACACGCGGTATTACAGAATGGAGCCGCGATAGATTTCCTTTTGCTAGCCCACGGACATGGCTGTGAGGATTTTGATGGAATGTGTTGTATGGACCTAGAGGATCACTCAAGATCTATCCATAAAGAAATTCAATACCTGATGACGCATACTCAAAAGATACAACAAGATTCTGGATTCTTTGGCCTGGATGCTCTTGGGGACTGGCTAGGTCTGTCCGGATGGCTGGGAAGTTTAGTTAAAACGATTGTGTATATTTTAGTTGTTTTTGTCCTTTTGTTGCTTTGTTTGCCTTGTCTGTTGCAATGTGTGCAAAAGTTGATAGCAAACTCTGTTAAGAAAGTCCTTATTGTGCAACAAGAAGGGGGAGATGAAGGCCAAAGCCTTAGCAAAACATCGTCTGTCACACAACTGATAGAAAAGAATGAAAAGAAGGAAATGGACGTGCTGGAACTTGTTGGTCACAAGCCCTGGGGGAACAAAACAAGCTAGCCTAGGAGGAAGTAAAATGAGGAGCAAAAGAATGTTTACTCTCTGCCCCCCGGGGGTCAAAAGGAGAACAAAGGATGCTTATCTTATGTTGGGCAGTAAGCCTTCCTTAAACAGGACATGTATACGTGCTGTATAACATAAAACAGACCTTGCAACTGCATTAAGACTAACAGCAACCAATCAGCCAGTGCCTGATGTACGAAGTAACCAATTAGAAAGGAACACGCTATTTTGTGATCTATGTATGTAGCCTTGAATCTGTATAAGTATATGTGAAACTTGTAATAAACCGACATTTTGCTTGCATCAAGCTGCGTCCTGTCTCTCCATCACAACAGCAAATCCCTCTTTCCTGGCAAGGAACGTTTGAGCAGATGGATTCGTCCAGGAAACAAACCCCCCCAGCAGCTTTTTTACCTCGCCTTTGGCTTTTTCCACCTCATCCCGGACTCTCTTGACCCTTTTCTCCAGCAGGCGAGGTCAGGTGCACCCAAATCGCACTTTCTTCCTCCAGAAGTAGCAATAGTCAACACACTGGGCCACGGTTTGCCTCTGGATCTATGGGGAGAAATCCAGGGATATTAAAGACTCCCTTGTCATTACAAAGGAGGGCAATGATGTCTTCTCCCGCTGGGGTTTTAGCAGGAAGAAGGGTCCTAAGGACAGGATTCCAACAGGGGATTGAAAATAGGCCTTTCTGGTGAATCAGAAAATGAACGGTTAAAGGTTGTTAGTGTGAATTTAGTACGGCATGGGAAAGAACAAAGCTCGGAGCCCAGCATTCCAAGATAAAGAAATGGCCTTGTGTATAAGATAGCGGGAGCAGCTTGCATGCTAAGGAGGGACCCAACTGTCTGGGAAAGGTGTCCATCCGGTCGGGACTAGTTTTGCGGTTTGGGATCCGGCCAACCCAAACTTTCTGGGACAAAGGTGAAGGTACCCGGTGAAGAAGACTGCGAGCCTTCCTCCAGAAGACCCCGGCCCACGACCACCAGGCGGCAGTGCGCATGCGGCAAGGGGAGGAGACTTATGATAATGAGTTCTTAGAAATAATTACAATAGTAACGCCTTTTCTTAGAATTAATTAGAATAACCCAGCCCACCTTAATGAATATGTACGCTTTTCACCATAAATAGACGCTTGTTTCACAAACCGGTGTTCAAGTTTGGTGGAGAAATCCCCCTTGCACCCGGTGCTGCAATAAACATACCTGCTTTATAACTCTCTGCGAGTTGTAAGGTTTGTTTCCGCGCGTCAATTTGGCACCCCAGATGGGACCCTCTCTGTCCGGCTGCGGGACCTGCTGAGGACGGGACTCCTCTGGGCGCCCCCGAGATTTCTCGGAAGGACTCCCCAACTCATCCAGATCACCGCGGGGACAGACAAGGACCACCTCCTGCGGACCAGGTATGTTCAGGGTTTCTTAAGGGGGGGACCTGTAAGTCGTGAGGAGACGTCCTACGCGTGGTAAAGAGTCGGTGTACTCGCCCCGGGGTATGCTCAAGCTTGGGCTAATGGTTGGTGTGGGATCCCTCGGTTTCGGGTTTTTGTGTTAGTATGTAGAATTGCAATACTGCTGGCTACTTGTTGTATTTGTCATAAGGTACCGCTATTACCGCTATTTCCGCTATCGTGTTATTGTCTGACATAAGGTGGAAATTGTTGTATGAGTGAAATGAGTGATTGAGACGCGGCACTGCTGCGGAGCGAGTGCGGAGTTCCGATCCGCGGTTCCGTGTTCTCCGCGAGGAGAGCGGCTGGAGACGAACGAAGCGTATGACAGACTGTGAACCTAATACTGAGAATATTGCGTGGCATTGTCCTGGACATTCAGATAACGTTTGTGATCCTATTTTTATCTTAAAGTGCTTTGCTTGTAATACAGAGGTTTGGGTAGATCAGGAGGACGATTTTTGGTGTTCACAGTGTGGTAGCTGGACTGAGTGGGAAAAGATCGAGCGGGCGGGAGAGTTGGAACAAGTAATCTGTGGAGACATAGCCTACCCCTGGAGATAAAGGTAGCGGCAGGGATATAGCTGTACTGTTTCCCGGGAGGGGAACAGGGGTAACACCCAAGTGACACACGGAGATCAGGGTCACCTCTGAACTAAGGGGGTAAGGAGGACATAAAATGGGCAATAATCAAGGAAGTGAGATACTGAAAAGGAGTCCCCTAGGGTGTATTTTAGCACACTGGAAGGAGATCGGAGGCTCACCAGGTGGCAGCGTGAACAAGAAAACCTTAATTAAATACTGTAATCAGTGGTGGCCCCTTTACAAGTTAGATGATCAAGAGAAATGGCCCTTTAACGGGACCCTTAATTACAACACTATATTACAATTAATGCTGTTCCTTAGAAGGGAAGGAAAGTGGGATGAAGTCATATATGCGGACATGTTTTTCACCCTTTGGAACCACCCAGAGCACCAACGGGACTGCGGGCTGTTACCTCCACAAGACCCGATGGTATTAGCCTTAGAGAAAGAAAAAAGGGAAGAAATGAAAGCCAATATAAAAAGATGTTGTTCGGCCTGTAGCATAGGGCAGAGATGCACAAAGCCTGAAAAGATTCGGGATTCTAAAGAAGACGATTTTCTTGAAACTTACTTACCACCGGTTAAGGCAATAGGAGACCGTTGGGGGGGGGTAAAGGCTTCCCAAGGAGACGGAGAAACTGAAACTGATTCCAAAACCCCACCTGACAGCCCGGTATCGTCCCGTACTCGGAAGGGAACAGAGCGAATAGTGATTCAAGCACCCTTAAGGGAAGCTGTGGGTCCGAAAGGACTACCTGTATTGATAAAAGTCCCTTTTTCCTCATTTGATTTAGAAACCTGGAAAAGCGTGGCAAAGAATTATCGGAATGATCCTGTAGGGGTTACTAAACATTTTCAGTTTCTGGTAAAGCAGCACAATCCTGACTGGAGTGATGTCCAGTTATTATTAGATCACCTGACAGAAACCGAGAAACAACTGGTTTTGAAAGCTGCTCAAGATATAGCCACGGACCACCTGAAAGATTCAGGAAGAGACATTAAAGAGTACTTCCCCTTGCAGGACCCTCATTGGGACCCAAATAGGAGCATTCACTCAGAAGCACTACAAAGTTATAGAGATTGGATTATAAGGGGGATGGAGAGGGCTATCCCGAAAGCTATTAACTGGTCGATGCTGTATGCTGTAAGACAAGGGCCGAAGGAGAGTCCCTCGGAGTTTTTGGATAAATTACGAGATGCAATGAGACGCTACACCCCCTTGGACCCTGGATCAGAGATAGGAATCCAGCAGTTAGTGTCTCTCTTTTTAGGACAGTCTGCTAATGATATCCGGAGGAAGCTGCAAAAACTGAGAACAACTGACAGCAGGAATCTAGAGACTCTGTTAGATGAGGCATGGAGAGTATTTAACAACCGAGAGGAGGAGGATAGGAGAAGGGACCGACGGGCACTGGTGGCAGCAATACATGGCGGGGGGGAAATAAAAACTGGGAACTTTAGGAAACCATTAGAAAGAGATCAATGCGCATGGTGTAAGCAGAGGGGGCACTGGAAGAATGAGTGTCCAAAAAGACAAAAAGAGAAAATTCAGGCCCATTTTAAAGAAGATTGACGGGGACCAGGGGAATCTACCCTAGCGGATCCGCTGGTTACCCTAAGGCTAGGGAAAAAGCAACAAGAAATAAAATTTTTGGTGGATACAGGAGCAACGTATTCGGTTTTAAATCAAGCTCTGACCCCTCTTGATACTGATTTTATAACAGTAACAGGAGCCACTGGCCAGAGTGAAAAGGCATATTTTCTCAAACCTCTTAAGTTCAAATTGGGAAAACAATTGGGGATACATAAATTTTTATATCTGCCAAATTCACCGAAACCCCTGCTAGGGCGAGATTTATTAGAACAATTGGGAGCAGAAATTAAATTCAAAAAAGGGAAACTGGAACTCCGGATAAGGGAAGATCGACTAATTGAAATACTAAGTTTGGCCCTAATAGGAACTCCCATTTCTACAGGAGTGCCTGAGGAGATTAAAGCCCAAATTTATCCGGGGGTATGGGCCTCGGGAGTGCCGGGGATAGCAAAAAAATGCTTCCCCAATAGTGATAAAGCCTCAACAAGGAGCACGACCGGTGAGAGTCAAACAGTATCCCCTTAGGATAGAGGACAGGGAGGGGATCCGACCAACTATAGACCGGTTTATCGAGTATGGGCTGCTGAAAGAATGTGAATCAGAGTATAACACTCCAATATTACCTGTCAAGAAGCCGGATGGTAGCTATCGCATAGTGCAGGACCTCAGAGCTATCAACAGAATTGTTGAGGATTTACATCCGGTAGTGGCAAATCCATACACTCTTCTAACTAAACTGGTACCTGAATTGGCATGGTTTACCATTTTGGACCTAAAGGATGCCTTTTTCTGCATGCCTTTGAGCCCAGAGAGCCAGCTTTTATTTGCATTCGAATGGGAAAACCCAGAATCTGGGAGGAAAACACAGCTTACATGGACTGTGCTACCACAGGGCTTTAAAAATAGCCCGACACTTTTTGGAAATCAGCTAGCTAAAGATTTGGAGCAGTGGAAACGCCCGCTTGGGTCAGGAGTGGTTTTGCAGTATGGGGACGATATGTTACTCGCCACTGACACCAGAGAAACATGCATAAAATGGACTGTGAGCCTGTTAAATTTTCTTGGACTTAATGGCTATAAAGTTTCCCCACAGAAGGCACAGATAGGTCACTTGCTGCTGGGCTATCTGGGATATGAAATAACCGCAGGCCAACGGACACTGGGGAAGGAGAGGAAAGAGGCCATCTGCCAGACACCTCGACCACAGATGCCTAAGGAACTTCGGACCTTCCTAGGAATGACAGGATGGTGCCGTCTCTGGATATATAACTACGGACTCTTGGTAAAGCCTCTATACGAGTTATTAAAATCTAACTCAAAGAATATTGTGTGGAATAAGGAAGCAGACAGAGCCTTCCATCAGTTAAAAAAGAGGTTAATGGAAGCACCTGCCCTGGGATTACCTGACACTACTAAACCTTTCTGGTTGTTTTCCTATGAGAAGCAAGGAATGGCCTTAGGAGTCCTAGCTCAGAATTTGGGACCCTATCGAAGGGCGGTGGCATACTTCTCCAAACAGCTCGACGGAGTAAGTAAAGGGTGGCCTAGCTGTCTCCGAGCGGTGGCAGCAGTGGTAATAAACATCCAAGAGGCCCATAAGTTCACCCTAGGCCAGAAAATCACAGTTATGGTTTCACACACCGTCTCAGCAGTACTGGAAGTAAAAGGGGGGCATTGGCTTTCACCTCAGAGGTTTCTTAAGTACCAGGCTATCCTGATAGAGCAAGATGATGTAGAAATAACAGTAACTAGTGTTGTCAATCCAGCCTCTTTCCTCAGCGGAACCGAAGGAGAATCAGTGACCCATGACTGCTTGGAAACAATTGAGGCGGTGTACTCCAGTCGACCAGACCTGAAAGAAGAACCATTGGAGGATGCAGAGGATTCCTGGTTCACTGACGGGAGCAGCTTCATTCAACAGGGAATACACAAAGCTGGCTATGTGGTAACCACCACAGAGAAGGTAATAGAATCCAAGGCCCTGGCCCCAAATACATCAGCCCAAAAGGCTGAGATAATAGCACTAACCCGAGCGCTGGAATTGGCCAAAGGAAAATGGATAAATATCTGGACAGACTCTAAATATGCTTTTGGGGTGGTGCATGCTCACGGGGCGGTCTGGAGAGAAAGAGGACTCTTATCTACACAAGGGAAACACATCAAACATGCTGAAGAAATTCTCAAACTCTTAGATGCAGTATTACTGCCTACCAAAGTGGCTATCATGCACTGCAAAGCCCACCAAAAAGGGAACACCGCTATGGAACTGGGCAACGCACTGGCGGACCGAGAAGCCAAAAGGGCAGCAGAAATGGGTAATGCAGAAATACAATCCTTGGTCCCAGGTGGTAAGATACAAATTGACGACGAACCTAAATATTCTAGGGATGATCACAAATTGATCAAAGACTTAAATGGGAAAATTGAAGGGAAATGGGCCAAAACCCCACAGGGAAAAATAATAGTGCCTTTCTCGTTACTATGGGCTGTAGTCATGGCAGAACATAGAAAATCCCATTGGGGAACAGAGGCACTTCACAGATACCTGAATAGGCTAATATGTGCTCGGAATCTATATGCCACTGTCAAACAAGTCACTCAGCAGTGTGAGGTATGTTTACAGAACAACCCTAGGACAGGCCCCAGAGTCCAATTTGGCCAGATAGGGAAGGGAAACTATCCGGGACAACAATGGCAAATTGATTTTTCAGAACTTCCAAGAAAAGGGGGGTTTCGATACCTATTGGTGCTAACTGATACCTTTTCAGGATGGCCAGAGGCATTTCCCTGCCGAACCAATAAAACAAGAGAAGTGGTCAAAGCATTGTTGCAAGAAATTATACCGAGATTTGGGGTTCCCGCAGTAATTTCCTCGGACCGAGGATCTCATTTCACTGCAAGGGTTGTTTCAAAAGTAAGCAGATTATTGGGTATAGACTGGCAACTTCACACCCCATACAACCCACGATCGAGTGGTCAGGTAGAAAAGATGAATCACTTGATCAAAACGCAGATTGTGAAATTAGGCCAGGAAGCTAACTTGGCCTGGCCCCAGTCATTACCATTAGCCCTTCTCAGGATAAGAACAAAACCCAGAACCAAAGAAGGATTGAGCCCCTTTGAAATACTGTATGGGAGACCATATAGTGTACAGGATGGGATATCCACAGAGTTGGGGAATGAAATATTGACAGGTTACCTGATAAATTTACAAAAACAGCTCCGAGAGGTAGAAAAACTGGTTCTGGGAACAAGAGCTCGTGGGCTGGATGGACCAGTACACAAGATCGAACCTGGAGATTATGTATATGTTAAATCTTTTACAGATTCACCACTGAGGCCAAAGTGGGAAGGTCCCTTCCAGGTACTGCTGACCACTCACACAGCCATAAAGATTAAGGAACAAGCCGCTTGGATCCATTGGACTCGTGTCAAGAGAGCTCCAGAACCCCAATGGACATCAACGCAGACCGGACCCCTGAAGCTTCGCCTCCAACGAAAAGATGGACATTAGTAACCTTGATAGTCGTCAACATGCCGGGACTTTGTATTTCGGGGGGAGGGACATGGGATACGAATACATATACACGAAGTCTGGAAACATTGGTAAAAGCTACTAATCTGTCAGATTGTTGGGTATGTACCACCTTACCTAAAGGAGAAATGAAATTACCTCTATATGGGGTGGCAGCAAGCAATTGGAACTATGCCAACGGAACCTGGCCCAAATTTTGGGCAAAAGGGGGAAATGAGTTGAATGGATATTGTGAATACGATGATAATGTCTACCCCTTAGGACCCAGATTTGATTTACAACTATTGAAAGAAGAGCTTGTGGTATTAATTAGCAGTAACAATTGTACCTGGGAACACGGGGAATATAGACACAGGGGGCCGGTGAATAAGACAATAGCCTGGGGATGGAGCAAGTTCTGGATTAATAAGACAACTGTTGATGTGGGGAATTGGGATCTAACAGGGATAAAGGCAACGTATATTGACTTTTGCGACAAAACCCAACTAGTTGCATATAAAAGTAGTGGTGTTTCTGAAGGAGAAGGATATTCGTGGGAGTATGGATGGTATCAGGCAGGAAAGTTTTTAGGTGCGAATTTGACAGCAACTATTCGACCCTGTAAGTTACCTCAAGGGTATTGGTGGTTGTGTGGAGATGGATATAGCAGAAAACAGCTGCCCGCAGGATGGAAGGGAACTTGCACAATAGGCTATCTAACTAGCCAGGATACGGTGTTTAATCAGTCTGAAATCCCCTCAGGTATGTTGAGAACACCTTGGAGGAGAATTCGGGGAGTAGAAAACCCTCTCGTGACGAGGGGAACAAGATCCCATAGCTTTGTAAGGTGGCTTATACCGTTCCTGGGCGTCAGTGAATTGGAGAAAGCAATTGTAAACATATCGGCCACTATAGAAGTGCTTGAGAAATCTACAATCGATGCTATACGGGCACTTCAACAAGAAGTCCAGTCATTAGCAAATGTGGTGGGGCAAAACAGAATGGCATTAGACTTATTAACTTGGAAAGAGGGAGGCTTATGTGCAGTGATTAATCAAAGCTGTTGCTCATATGTAAACCAAAACGGAAGAATAGAGAAAGACTTCCAAAATCTCATAGCTAAAACTCAGATTTTGCATCTGACTGCGCAAGATGACACCACATTCGGGTTTTCCGACCTTTGGGAAAAGTTAACCTCGTGGTTACCTAACTTGGCTTGGCTTAAGCGACTGTTTCTCCTTCTAGTAGCAATACTTATGTTAGGAACTTTAGTGTGTGCATTAATTAGATGTCTTATGTGTTGTACCAGGGGGGCCAAAGACGAATACATTCAATGGAAGAAGCATCAGCTCCGTGAACGGGTGGAATCAGGGAATTATTTTAGAAATCAGATGGAGAGGGAGAGTGTGTTATAGGCAATTGTAAAAGAATTTACAAAGGTGAAAGAAAAGGGGGGACTTGATTCAGAAAAGGAATGGTTAAAGGTTGTTAGTGTGAATTTAGTACAGCCTGGGAAAGAACAAAGCTCGGAGCCCAGCATTCCAAGATAAAGAAATGGCCTTGTGTGTAAGATAGCGGGAGCAGCCTGCATGCTAAGGAGGGACCCAACTGTCTGGGAAAGGTGTCCATCCGGTCGGGACTAGTTTTGCGGTTTCGGATCCGGCCAACCCAAGCTTTCTGGGACAAAGGTGAAGGTACCCGGTGAAGAAGACTGCGAGCCTTCCTCCAGAAGACCCCGGCCCACGACCACCAGGCGGCAGTGCGCATGCGGCAAGGGGAGGAGACTTATGATAATGAGTTCTTAGAAATAATTACAATAGTAACGCCTTTTCTTAGAATTAATTGGAATAACCCAGCCCACCTTAATGAATATGTACGCTTTTCACCATAAATAGACGCTTGTTTCACAAACTGGTGTGCAAGTTTGGAGAAGAAATCCCCCTTGCACCCGGCGCTGCAATAAACATACCTGCTTTATAACTCTCTGCGAGTTGTAAGGTTTGTTTCCGCGCGTCACTGGGTTAAAAGCCTCCCCGCTAACCAGCTCCGCCCCGCTCCAACGGCTTTACCTCCTTCTGGATGAGGCGGAAAGTCTTCTGATGGACAAAAAAAAACGCTCTTTCAAGAGCTTTGGGAGCGGGATCTCCAGAGAGAAACTCCTCCCTGGCTGCAGATGAGCTGGGACCGCCAAAACCCCCCCTTTCTCATGGAAGATGCTCCCGAGAGCACCATCGGCTCTTATCTAGCCACTTTCCTCCCAAAAACGAGCCATCTCCTTCCCTCCAACGCTACGGGGCCAAGACAAGACGGGAGAGAACCCAAACGCCCTATCAAGTAACTCTGAAAAGGGGGAATTTGCCCCTTTCCCACAAGAAAAGCCTGAAGAGAAACCTTTCTCCTGCGGCTCGGCCTTGCTTTCCATGTCACCCCAGGGCTTCCAAACCAGGGAGCCTCCTTCCTCCTCCTCTTCCAAGAGGGATCTGTCCCGCAGGGCAGGCAGCTCTGCCTGCAACTGCTCCCTGACATTGATGCGGCTGAAAGGGGGAGGAAGAGGAGGGGGAGGAAGGCACGTCGGGAATGGATACGGCGCAACAAACGCTTCAAAAGAGGGAAAACGTGGTGAGTTGGGGCAAAACCGGTCCCTACTTCCCAGCAAAACATCACTCAGTCTTCCGCCACCAACTTCCACCGCCCCTTCCCACCCCCAGCGTTACCCTTCGGCCACTGGAGGCTTTTTGGGCCCCATCGGGAAAGAAAATTTGGAGTTTTTCCCAAAAAAACCAATCCAACTGCTGAATGTCACTCTCCACAGCGGTAGGAAGCTGCCACAGCCACGGCCAGCGAGCGACCGCCGCCTCGGAATGTTGTGTGGAACGCGGGAGGCCGGCAACGGCCTGTGACGTCAGCAAAACCAGTGCTTTACTGGGACAGCACTGGGCCTTTGGGGGGGTTTCTGGCCCATATGGGGGACCCTCCACCCAAAAACACGCTGTGGAGAAGGGGCCGAGCGACACCCACCCCCACCCCCAGTTCCCTCCTCCCGTTTTCCCAGGGGTCGCCCTCATTCCCACGGCTCAACGTGGATTTTTGCCTCATCCTCCATCAAAAGAACCCCAAAATCCTGGAGGTTCTGCCCAAAAAATCTGACAAAACCACGCTGGGGATAAAAATCTTTCCGCCAACACCCTCCTTTAGCCTTCCTTGCCCTCCTCCTCCTCCTCACACACCACTCCATCCCCCACAAAATTTCCCCCTTCTCAGGGAAATCAGGGCTCTGGAGAGGGACCCTCCGGCTACCACTTCACCCCTGCGGCTGCCCCGGGCCAGAAGGCGGGGATTGAGCCAGTTGGGGCTTTTCTAGAAGCAAAAGGAGCAAAGCGAAACCCCGGGGGCCCTTTCCATCCCCCAATCACCTAGTCCATGGGCTGCAGTCATCATGCTCTAGTGCACTTCACTCTCTTCACAAGTTGGAAGCCCACGAGAAGCACAGTTAGGACGCCACATTTTAAGAAAGCAAACTTCCAGCTCTTCAAGGAGTTAGGAAATAGGACCCCGTGGAAACTGCCCTTAGGGACAAGGCAGCAGAATAAAGGAAAAAGGGATTTTTAAGTCCTTCCTCTAGAAATCCATTCGACCCAGCTTCATAGAAACGACACCGGTCTGGATGCTGGTGGTTAAAGAAGATGGATCGGTGGGGGTTACATTAGGAGAATTAATTGGGCGATCACTTCAAATGAGGTCAAATTAAAACTGGAGGCATTTTGCTGGCTGTGAGGGACTGGAGTGGGCAAGCCTCGGGCCACAAAACTCAATGGAACTTGAGTTTGTCCTGGGCAAAAAGGGGAAACCTGAGGCTTTTGCACAAGGAGGGGCCGCTCTGAACCTCACGGCTCCGGGGAAGGTCTCCCCGACTCCAAAAAGACAGAATGTTGGGGGTTAAAGTCAAATAAAACCACCAAGAGGCACCTGGGCAAGGGCAATCCTCCAGCTGCCCTTCCCTTCTGCCCCCGCCCCGCCCCCCAGCCCCCCTCCCCAGGGTGCTTTTCTGAACCCAAAGGAGGCATTTGGGGAAGAAAAAGGGAGGGCTGACCTTCCGCACTCACCTCAGGGCAAGTCCCAGCACAGGGAGGTCCCGGCATCCCCGGAGGAGCCGCAGGCGCTGTGGGGCTGCGGGTGGTGACGCCCCGGCGGGGGCTTGTCTTTGGGGGTCGCACGTGGCCTCTTCTTCTGGGGGCAGACGGCCTGCAAACCAGGGACAAAATAACTTGAAATCTCTCAAAAAGGCAGAAAAATAAGATTTTTTGGCCATGGATTTCACGCGGTTTATCAGCCCAGGTCAAGTCTAAACAGCCAAAAAGCCAATGGGAAAACAGGGTGCAAAGCCACAACGGGATGCAAGAAAAACTGTATTATTTCCACTGTCCCAAGCGGAAAAGCACTTTCCTCCACAAAATCTATCAAAGGGGCTGAAAAGGTGCAATTCCCACGCACTGAAGCCACACAGCCACCCCGTTCCCCCGCCCACCAAAAATTCAAATAATATCTCTTTCCGTGAAGCAAATCCCTCTTTCCTGGCAAGGAACGTTTGAGCAGATGGATTCGTCCAGGAAACAAACCCCCCCAGCAGCTTTTTTACCTCGCCTTTGGCTTTTTCCACCTCATCCCGGACTCTCTTGACCCTTTTCTCCAGCAGGCGAGGTCAGGTGCACCCAAATCGCACTGTCTTCCTCCAGAAGTAACAAGAGTCAACACACTGGGCCACGGTTTGCCTCTGGATCTATGGGGAGAAATCCAGGGATATTAAAGACTCCCTTGTCATTACAAAGGAGGGCAATGATGTCTTCTCCCACTGGGTTGTTAGCAGGAAGAAGGGTCCTAAGGACAGGATTCCAACGGGGGATTGAAAATAGGGCTTTCTGGGTTAAAAGCCTCCCCGCTAACCAGCTCCGCCCCGCTCCAACAGCTTTACCTCCTTCTGGATGAGGCCAAAAGTCTTCTGATGGAAAAAAAAAAGGCTCTTTCAAGAGCTTTGGGAGCGGGATCTCCAGAGAGAAACTCCTCCCTGGCTGCAGATGAGCTGGGACCACCAAAACCCCCCCTTTCTCATGGAAGATGCTCCCCAGAGCACCATCGGCTCTTATCTAGCCACTTTCCTCCCAAAAACGAGCCATCTCCTTCCCTCCAACGCTACGGGGCCAAGACAAGACGGGAGAGAACCCAAATGCCCTATCAAGTAACTCTGAAAAGGGGGAATTTGCCCCTTTCCCACAAGAAAAGCCTGAAGAGAAACCTTTCTCCTGCGGCTCGGCCTTGCTTTCCATGTCACCCCAGGGCTTCCAAACCAGGGAGCCTCCTTCCTCCTCCTCTTCCAAGAGGGATCTGTCCCGCAGGGCAGGCAGCTCTGCCTGCAACTGCTCCCCGACATTGATGCGGCTGAAAGGGGGAGGAAGAGGAGGGGGAGGAAGGCACGTCGGGAATGGATACGGCGCAACAAACGCTTCAAAAGAGGGAAAACGTGGTGAGTTGGGGCAAAACCGGTCCCTACTTCCCAGCAAAACATCACTCAGTCTTCCGCCACCAACTTCCACCGCCCCTTCCCACCCCCAGCGTTACCCTTCGGCCACTGGAGGCTTTTTGGGCCCCATCGGGAAAGAAAATTTGGAGTTTTTCCCAAAAAAAACCAATCCAACTGCTGAATGTCACTCTCCACAGCGGTAGGAAGCTGCCACAGCCACGGCCAGCGAGCGACCGCCGCCTCGGAATGTTGTGTGGAACGCGGGAGGCCGGCAACGGCCTGTGACGTCAGCAAAACCAGTGCTTTACTGGGACAGCACTGGGCCTTTGGGGGGGTTTCTGGCCCATATGGGGGACCCTCCACCCAAAAACACGCTGTGGAGAAGGGGCCGAGCGACACCCACCCCCACCCCCAGTTCCCTCCTCCCGTTTTCCCAGGGGTCGCCCTCATTCCCACGGCTCAACGTGGATTTTTGCCTCATCCTCCATCAAAAGAACCCCAAAATCCTGGAGGTTCTGCCCAAAAAATCTGACAAAACCACGCTGGGGATAAAAATCTTTCCGCCAACACCCTCCTTTAGCCTTCCTTGCCCTCCTCCTCCTCCTCACACACCACTCCATCCCCCACAAAATTTCCCCCTTCTCAGGGAAATCAGGGCTCTGGAGAGGGACCCTCCGGCTACCACTTCACCCCTGCGGCTGCCCCGGGCCAGAAGGCGGGGATTGAGCCAGTTGGGGCTTTTCTAGAAGCAAAAGGAGCAAAGCGAAACCCCGGGGGCCCTTTCCATCCCCCAATCCCCTAGTCCATGGGCTGCAGTCATCATGCTCTAGTGCACTTCACTCTCTTCACAAGTTGGAAGCCCACGAGAAGCACAGTTAGGACGCCACATTTTAAGAAAGCAAACTTCCAGCTCTTCAAGGAGTTAGGAAATAGGACCCCGTGGAAACTGCCCTTAGGGACAAGGGAGCAGAACAAAGGAAAAAGGGATTTTTAAGTCCTTCCTCTAGAAATCCATTCGACCCAGCTTCATAGAAACGACACCGGTCTGGATGCTGGTGGTTAAAGAAGATGGATCGGTGGGGGTTACATTAGGAGAATTAATTGGGCGATCACTTCAAATGAGGTCAAATTAAAACTGGAGGCATTTTGCTGGCTGTGAGGGACTGGAGTGGGCAAGCCTCGGGCCACAAAACTCAATGGAACTTGAGTTTGTCCTGGGCAAAAAGGGGAAACCTGAGGCTTTTGCACAAGGAGGGGCCGCTCTGAACCTCACGGCTCCGGGGAAGGTCTCCCCGACTCCAAAAAGACAGAATGTTGGGGGTTAAAGTCAAATAAAACCACCAAGAGGCACCTGGGCAAGGGCAATCCTCCAGCTGCCCTTCCCTTCTGCCCCCGCCCCGCCCCCCAGCCCCCCTCCCCAGGGTGCTTTTCTGAACCCAAAGGAGGCATTTGGGGAAGAAAAAGGGAGGGCTGACCTTCCGCACTCACCTCAGGGCAAGTCCCAGCACAGGGAGGTCCCGGCATCCCCGGAGGAGCCGCAGGCGCTGTGGGGCTGCGGGTGGTGACGCCCCGGCGGGGGCTTGTCTTTGGGGGTCGCACGTGGCCTCTTCTTCTGGGGGCAGACGGCCTGCAAACCAGGGACAAAATAACTTGAAATCTCTCAAAAAGGCAGAAAAATAAGATTTTTTGGCCATGGATTTCACGCGGTTTATCAGCCCAGGTCAAGTCTAAACAGCCAAAAAGCCAATGGGAAAACAGGGTGCAAAGCCACAACGGGATGCAAGAAAAACTGTATTATTTCCACTGTCCCAAGCGGAAAAGCACTTTCCTCCACAAAATCTATCAAAGGGGCTGAAAAGGTGCAATTCCCACGCACTGAAGCCACACAGCCACCCCGTTCCCCCGCCCACCAAAAATTCAAATAATATCTCTTTCCGTGAAGCAAATCCCTCTTTCCTGGCAAGGAACGTTTGAGCAGATGGATTCGTCCAGGAAACAAACCCCCCCAGCAGCTTTTTTACCTCGCCTTTGGCTTTTTCCACCTCATCCCGGACTCTCTTGACCCTTTTCTCCAGCAGGCGAGGTCAGGTGCACCCAAATCGCACTGTCTTCCTCCAGAAGTAACAAGAGTCAACACACTGGGCCACGGTTTGCCTCTGGATCTATGGGGAGAAATCCAGGGATATTAAAGACTCCCTTGTCATTACAAAGGAGGGCAATGATGTCTTCTCCCACTGGGTTGTTAGCAGGAAGAAGGGTCCTAAGGACAGGATTCCAACGGGGGATTGAAAATAGGGCTTTCTGGGTTAAAAGCCTCCCCGCTAACCAGCTCCGCCCCGCTCCAACAGCTTTACCTCCTTCTGGATGAGGCCAAAAGTCTTCTGATGGAAAAAAAAAAGGCTCTTTCAAGAGCTTTGGGAGCGGGATCTCCAGAGAGAAACTCCTCCCTGGCTGCAGATGAGCTGGGACCACCAAAACCCCCCCTTTCTCATGGAAGATGCTCCCCAGAGCACCATCGGCTCTTATCTAGCCACTTTCCTCCCAAAAACGAGCCATCTCCTTCCCTCCAACGCTACGGGGCCAAGACAAGACGGGAGAGAACCCAAATGCCCTATCAAGTAACTCTGAAAAGGGGGAATTTGCCCCTTTCCCACAAGAAAAGCCTGAAGAGAAACCTTTCTCCTGCGGCTCGGCCTTGCTTTCCATGTCACCCCAGGGCTTCCAAACCAGGGAGCCTCCTTCCTCCTCCTCTTCCAAGAGGGATCTGTCCCGCAGGGCAGGCAGCTCCGCCTGCAACTGCTCCCCGACACTGATGCGGCTGAAAGGGGGAGGAAGAGGAGGGGGAGGAAGGCACGTCGGGAATGGATACGGCGCAACAAACGCTAAAAAAGAGGGAAAACGTGGTGAGGTGGGGCAAAACCGGTCCCTACTTCCCAGCAAAACATCACTCAGTCTTCCGCCACCAACTTCCACCGCCCCTTCCCACCCCCAGCGTTACCCTTCGGCCACTGGAGGCTTTTTGGGCCCCATCGGGCAGGACAATTTGGGGGTTTCCCCAAAAAAACAATCCAACTGCTGAATGTCACTCTCCACAGCGGTAGGAAGCTGCCACAGCCGCGGCCAGCGAGCGACCGCCGCCTCGGAATGTTGTGTGGAACGCGGGAGGCCGGCAACGGCCTGTGACGTCAGCAAAACCAGTGCTTTACTGGGACAGCACTGGGCCTTTGGGGGGGTTTCTGGCCCATATGGGGGACCCTCCACCCAAAAACACGCTGTGGAGAAGGGGCCGAGCGACACCCACCCCCACCCCCAGTTCCCTCCTCCCGTTTTCCCAGGGGTCGCCCTCATTCCCACGGCTCAACGTGGATTTTTGCCTCATCCTCCATCAAAAGAACCCCAAAATCCTGGAGGTTCTGCCCAAAAAATCTGACAAAACCACGCTGGGGATAAAAATCTTTCCGCCAACACCCTCCTTTAGCCTTCCTTGCCCTCCTCCTCCTCACACACCACTCCATCCCCCACAAAATTTCCCCCTTCTCAGGGAAATCAGGGCTCTGCAGAGGGACCCTCCGGCTACCACTTCACCCCTGCGGCTGCCCCGGGCCAGAAGGCGGGGATTGAGCCAGTTGGGGCTTTTCTAGAAGCAAAAGGAGCAAAGCGAAACCCCGGGGGCCCTTTCCATCCCCCAAGCCCCTAGTCCATGGGCTGCAGTCATCATGCTCTAGTGCACTTCACTCTCTTCACAAGTTGGAAGCCCACGAGAAGCACAGTTAGGATGCCACATTTTAAGAAAGCAAACTTCCAGCTCTTCAAGGAGTTAGGAAATAGGACCCCGTGGGAAACTGCCCTTAGGGACAAGGGAGCAGAACAAAGGAAAAAGGGATTTTTAAGTCCTTCCTCTAGAAATCCATTCGACCCAGCTTCATAGAAACGACACCGGTCTGGATGCTGGTGGTTAAAGAAGATGGATCGGTGGGGGTTACATTAGGAGAATTAATTGGGTGATCACTTCAAATGAGGTCAAATTAAAACTGGAGGCATTTTGCTGGCTGTGAGGGACTGGAGTGGGCAAGCCTCGGGCCACAAAACTCAATGGAACTTGAGTTTGTCCTGGGCAAAAAGGGGAAACCTGAGGCTTTTGCACAAGGAGGGGCCGCTCTGAACCTCACGGCTCCGGGGAAGGTCTCCCCGACTCCAAAAAGACAGAACACGTTGGGGGTTGAAAGTCAAATAAAACCACCAAGAGGCACCTGGGCAAGGGCAATCCTCCAGCTGCCCTTCCCTTCTGCCCCCGCCACCCCCCGCCCCCCACCCAGGGTGCTTTTCTGAACCCAAAGGAGGCATTTGGGGAAGAAAAAGGGAGGGCTGACCTTCCGCACTCACCTCAGGGCAAGTCCCAGCACAGGGAGGTCCCGGCATCCCCGGAGGAGCCGCAGGCGCTGTGGGGCTGCGGGTGGTGACGCCCCGGCGGGGGCTTGTCTTTGGGGGTCGCACGTGGCCTCTTCTTCTGGGGGCAGACGGCCTGCAAACCAGGGACAAAATAACTTGAAATCTCTCAAAAAGGCAGAAAAATAAGATTTTTTGGCCATGGATTTCACACGGTTTATCAGCCCAGGTCAAGTCTAAACAGCCAAAAAACCTCTAGATTTCCTCTAGAAAATTTCCTCTAGAAATCCATTAGACCCAGCTTCATAGAAAGTCTATGACATCACAATCCCCGACGACGTCACAACCGCCTCTTTGACGTCACATCCCCACTCTAAGACATCACAACCCGACTCTGTGACATCAGAACCCGATTCTGTGACATCAGAACCCCGTCTATGATCTCACAACCCCACTCTATGACGTCATAACCCCCTCTATGACATAACAACCCCACTCTATAATATCACAACCCCCTCTATGACGTCACAACCCCGTCTATGATATCACAAACCCACTCCATGACGTCACAACCCCACTCTATGACGTCACAACCCCACTCTATGACGTCACAACCCCACTCTATGACGTCACAAACCCCTCCGTGACGTCACAAACCCCTCCGTGACGTCACAAACCCCTCCGTGACGTCACAAACCCCTCCGTGACGTCACAAACCCACTCTATGACATCATAACCACCTCTATGACATCACGCCACTCTATGACATCATAACCCTCTCTATGACATCAAAACCCCACTATATGACATCACAATGCTCCTCTATGACGTCACAAACCCCCTCTATGACATCACAACCCTCCCTCTATGACATCACAACGCCCCTCTATGATGACACAACCCTACCTCTATGACATCACAATCCCAGATGACGTCACAACCCCCTCTAAGACGTCACAACCGCACTCTATAACATTATAATCCCAGTCTATGATATCACAATCTCACTCTATGACATCACAACCCAACTCTGTGAAATCAGAACGCCCCTCTATGACGTCACAACGCTACCTGTATGACATCACAATGCTCCTCTACGACGTCACAACCCTACCTCTATGACATCACAACGTCCGTCTATGACATCACAACCCCACTCTATGACATCAATAACCCCCTCTACGACGTCACAGCCCTACCTCTATGACATCACTATCCCTGATGACGTCACAACCCCTCTATGACATCACAACCCCATTCTATGATGTCACAACCACACTCTATGACGTCACAACATCCATGACCTCACAACCCCCAATGACATCACAACCCCACTCTATGACGTCACACCCCAAACCTCTAACCTCACAACCCCAACCTATGACATCACAACCCTTCCTCTATGACATCACATCCCCCTCTGTGACATTGGGCGACGAAACCCCTCGTTTCCTCGTTTTGGGCAAACCCCCCCCAAAAGCATCTCGGGATTTTGAGGGACAATTTCCATCTCCTGCTGCCTCCAGCCACAGTTTCTGGGCACAAACAAGGGCAGGGGGGGGGTTTCTGGCATCAGCCAAGTCAAAGACATCCAAACTTTGCTGGTCCATGGGGGCTGCCCAGCCAAGGAGATGTCCCTTAATTATATCCATTGGCAACTTCTATTATCATCAGAAGGTTGATCAGACTTGGTCCATCGACCCCAGCTCCAGCGTCACCACCCCAACGGGCTCCAGTCTGTGAGACTCGCACAGGCTCAGCTGAGAAAATGATGGCTCCAAAGGAAATGTAGCTCCAGGAGACAGAGCTCCACGGCCTGAGCGCAGCACTAACCAGAAGCTTTACTGACTCAACCGCTGCTTTTCTACCCAAACGCTGCTCATCTCCAGGGAGAGAAAGCTGCTTTAGCCACTTCTCCTCCAAAGCCCTCACACGGCTAAAGCCACACAGTCAGGAGCACCCCTCTGCACAGAGACACAGCCAGCACAAAGGAAACCCTTTGGGAAATCCATCGGGACACCCATTCCAGCAGAAAAGAGAATCCTTACCAGGCTGGTGGCAAAACTCCCCGCGTCTCTGGGCCAGGGGGACGTCACCAACGCGTCTGCACCTCTGAGGTTTGGGGTCCACCACAAGGCTGGTTTCCATTCTGTCACATCCTCGGAGCTAAAACTGTCGGCAGGAGCTGCCTCATCCGGGGACTCGGAACCACCCGGGCACCTGGCCTGCAGAACACAAGTACCTCTCAAGAGACCTTGATGTCCTGCATTAACACACCAGCACGCTCTTGAGATCACACAACCACACAATGGTCACAGTTGGAAGGCACCTTAAAGCCCCTCCAGTGCCACCCCCTGCCCTGGGCAGGGACACCTCCCACCACACCAGGCTGCTCCAAGACCCCTCCAACTTGGCCTGGAACCCCTCCAGGGATGGGGCAGCCACAGCTTCTCGGGGCAACCTGGGCCAGGCTCTCACCATCCCCCCCAGCAAACCATTTCCTCCCCACATCTCATCTCAATCTCCCCTCTTCCAGTGGCAAACCCTTCCCCCTCCTCCCACGGCTCCCCTCCCTCATCCAGAGTCCCTCCCCAGCTTTCCTGGAGCCCCACCTGTTTAGGGACTGGAAGGGGCAGAAAGGTCTCCCCGGAGCCTTCCCTTCTCCACGCTGAACCCCCCCAACTCTCTCAGCCTGTCCTGACAGCAGAGGGGCTTCAGCCCTCCCAGCATCTCCGTGGCCTCCTCTGGCCCACACTCCACATTGTTGGCTCGTGTGGAGCTTCTCACCCACCAACACCCCCAAGCCCTTCTCCTCAGGGCTGCTCTCCAGCCATTCTCCACCCAGCCTGGATTTGTACCCGGCATTGCTCTGACCAAGAGGCAGCACCTTGCACTTGGCCTGGTGGGACTTCAGGGGGGTCACAGGAGCCACCTCCATCCTGCCCATGTCCCTCTGGCTCTGGGCAGAGGGTGGAGAAGCAGGACAACTGGCACACTCATCACACAGGACTGCGGGAGAGCTGATCCCACCTCGCTGAGGAGCTGCTGGGACCGTCCCAGAGGCAAAAGGGGCTGAGTCTCTCCTGCATCTTCAGGGATAACATTCCTCAAAGCCTAGGAAGAAACAGGGCCTGACCAGCACGGGGGAAAGGAGACCCCATGGGGCAGGGGACGGGGGGACAACCACAGGACAAACACAGTCATTCCTCGGAACAGAGCGCCTTCCTCGGCACTCTTGCTCAGAAACGTGGTTTCTGGAGGAACTGGGTGTTTCACGGAAGGTTTTTACCCTCTTCCGCCACCAGCACCTCCCGGCGGTACTCTCTCGGTGACAGGAGGTCGAGGTGACAGGGACAGTCCAGCGCAGGGAGCGCTTTGGGGCCCTGAGCTCTGTGCAAAACCCCAAAACTCGCTTTATGAAGGTTGTTGGCCCTGCTGTGAGGGAAAGTTTGAAAATAGTTTTTAAAAATGAAGCCACAAGAAATAGAACGAAAGATGTCGAGTGAAGGAAACGTCTCCTGGCGACGTTAAGCTGCAAACGGCATTGGTGATTTCATCCTCCTGGCTTGGTTTCCTCTTGGCAACTTCATCCTCAAAACCACCTTTTCTTCCTCAAAACCACCTTTCTCCCTCTCCCCAGGGCCAGGCTCAAAAGGAGCACCCAAGGGTCACAGCACTCAAGGGCCGGAGATTGCTCCCACACCCAAGGGGACAGGTTTTCACAGCACAGGGGGGTGACACTGCTTTGGGGGTGATCACAGCACGGGGGGGGACACTGCTTTGGGGGTGATCACAGAAGAGGGGGCGGGGGGGCATCGGTGACCCCCGTTTTCCCCCCATCCAGGTTCTTTGCGTGGAATCCATCTGCGTCGACCCCGCCATCATTGAAGGGAACATCAAGGTGAGACCCTGGGGGGGCAGAAGCGACACCGAGGGGAGAACCTTGAAGTGGGGGGGTCCCCCAAAAATCGTGCCCACCCCCCAAAAAAAATCGGTGCAGACAACCTCGCCCAGCAAGTGAAGCTCAACTCGCATCGAGGGGGACACGGGGGTCTCCCTCGGGGACAGCAGGGGGGGCAGGACATGTCTGTGAGGTGGGACCAAGCAGGGACAGGCTGGGGGCGGGGGGTACAAGGAGGAGGGTGGGAGGGGCGGGGACAGGGGCAGGGCTGAGGCCACACCCACCCAGCAGGTCAGGAAGGGGTGGGGCTAAGGGAAAGGGGGTGGGGCTCTGGGAGGCCACGCCCACAGACTCAGGGAGGAGGTGGAGCTAAAGGACAAGGCCACGCCCACCAGTGGGAGTCACCCCTACAAGGGTGGGGGTAGGAAAAGGGGGTGGGGCCAAGGGAGGCCACACCCACCACTCACACAAGGGAGGGGCTGGGCTATGGGCAGGGGCGGAGCCACAGGGAAGGGGTGGGGCCAAGGGAGGTCACACCCATAGGGAACACCCTGGGGGGCGGTGCTAAGGGAACAAGCCACACCCCCAAGGGCTACTACAGGCAGGGACAGAGGGGCGTGGCTAAGGGAGAAGGGGTGGAGCTGAAGGGAAGGGGCGTGGCTAAGGGAGGAAGCCACACCCCCAGGTGAGACAGAGACACAAAGGGGTGGAGCCAGGGGAAACAAGCCACGCCCACAGGGCCTCCTGCAAGAGGCAGGGCTAAGGCAGTGAGCCCCGCCCACTAGAGCTGGGGGGAGGCCACACCCACAAAGGGGTGGGGCTAATGGGAAAGACCACACCCACAAAGGGGTGGGGCTAACAGGGCCAAGACACAGCCCCAGCAGCCCCCATCATTTCAAGGGAGGGCGTGGCCAGGGGTTGCCCCACCCCATGGCAGTGCCCACCCTGTCTGACCCCAAAAAAGGGGACAACCTTCCCAAAAAGGGGACTGTCCCCTCCCCGGGTGTGCCCCCCAAAACAGGGACACCATCCCCAAAAAGGGGGCTGGCCCCCCCAAACGCTGTTGCCTCCCGGGGAACCAGGGTACGAGGGGGAGGCAGTGAACACCCACCGCGAGCGGCCACAGGTAAGGGAGGAGCCCAAAAAAAAACCCCAAAAGAGGGGACAGATCTCATTAAACCCCCCTGAAATTGGGGGGGTGGTAGATTTTGGGGAACCTCCCCCAGAACCCCATTTTGCCCCGTAGAACATTGACATCAGCCGCCCCCCTTGCCAAAGCCCTGGTCACCGTCCCCAAGCATTATTGGGGGTGGGGGGCATTAATTTTGGGAGCTTCCAGGGGGGGTCCATCAGGGTGATGGGGGGGATCTCCAGGTACCTACGAGGGGGATGAGAAGGGGGTGTGTGTGAGGTGGTGACCCCCTCCCCTCCAGCACCTTTTGGGGGGTACCTGCACCCCCTCGGCCCATGACAGACCCCTCCATTCACTTGGTTTGGGTGTGTGGGGGTGGGGGTGTGGGGGGGAGGTGTGTTTGTCAGTGGTTTTCAGCTGTTTTTTCTCTGCAGTGCAGTATAAACGGCCCGGACGGGGCGGGTGCTGCTCTGTGCGCACCAGGGACTGGGAAGGGGGCGGCACCACAAAAACACCCATTTTCCCAACCCCCCCCACCCCAAAAACCACTAATTCTCTCACCCCCCACCCCAAAACACACTTCCTCACCCAAAAAGACCCCTCTCCCAACTCCTCCATCCCCCAAAAAACCCTCTCCCAATCCCAAACTCCCCTCTCTCCCAACACAGACAGCCCCAAAACCCCCCACATTCTCCCACCCCCACCAAAAAACCCTCTCCCAAACCCCCCACCCCCAAAGAACACCCCTCCTCCCAACCCTGCACCCCCAAATCCCCTCCCATCACAAACTCCCCTTACCAGCTTAAAAAAACCAAACCCAAACCCCCACTCTCCCAAACCCTTCTCCCAAACCCCCACTAACCCACCCTCAACACCCCCCATCCCAAAAGACCCTCTCCCACCCCAAACCCCAACTCACTTCTGCCTCACAAGCTCTTCCATCACCAGCTTCTTGATAGCCCCAAAACCCTCCTGTCACTCCCTGGAAGGGAAGGGCTCTGGTGGTGCCTTTCGAGGGGCGGGGTCAGCACAAGTGCTTTAAATCCCTTCTTTTGGTAAAACTGGCTATTTGGGGTGGTTTGGGGGAGTTTTTATCTTGTTTTTAATGGTTCAAGCCAAGCGGCGCGGCCATTTTGTGGCTCTGAGGGGAAAGGGGGCAGGGGCGCCTTTCCCGCCTTTTTCACCACCTGAGGGGAGCCCTCGCAGGAGAGAGGGGGCGGGGCGAGTGCAGCCGCTGGCCCAATGGGCGGCTTGAAGAGGGGGCGGTGGGCGGGATGAGAGCAGTGAGCGGGCCAATGGGCAGCGGTGTTTTCCAGGGTGGGCGGTGCTGGCACGAGCGCATGGGCAGAAGGGGAGGGGTCATATTTTGGGAGGCAGGCAGACCCCGTTAGAGCTTCCCCCTCCCTATTCAGGGGGGTGATACCCCTCTGCCGTCCCCCCTCAGGCCCCAGGGACACCCAGACGGCCAAGCTGGGGCTCCTCATGGTCATCCTCAGCTTCATCTTCATGAAGGGCAACTCACCCAAAGATGGTGAGGCCTCCCGCCCGAGACCCCCTTCCCCCCCCATCCCATTTCCCATTGGTGGCCCTCTCCCCCACATTGACACCCCCTTTTCCAGGTGCTGTCTGGAAATTTCTTTGCCGGCTCTGGCTGCAGCCAGGGTAGAACATAATGGGGGATGGGGCTCGTTAGTGCTGCCCCTTGTTAACCCTATTGACCCCCGGGAATGACAGGAGGTTTTTGGGGATATCAAGAAGCTGGTGACAGAAGAGGGAAGAGCTTCTGCGTCAGAAGTGAGTTGGGGTTTGGGGTGGGAGAGGGTCTTTTGGGATGGGGGGTGTTGAGGGTGGTTTTGGGGGTGTTAGGGAGAGGGGGTTTGGGAGAGGGTGGGTTAGGGGTTGGGTTTTTTGGAGCTGGTAAGGGGAGTTTGTGATGGGAGGAGATTTTTGGGGTGCAGGGTTTGGAGAGGGGTGTTTTTTAAGGGTATGGGGTCTGGAAGAGGGATTTTTGGGGTTGGAGGGTGGGAGAATGGGTGGTTTTAGAGGGGGTGGGAGAAGGAATGATTTTAGGGTGTGAGAGGGTGCGTTTTTTGGGGTCCCCCTCCTTTCCAATCTACGGTGTGCACAGAGAAGCGCCAGCCCCGACCGAGCCGTTTATACTGCACTGTAGAGAAAAAATACCTAAAAAACACTGGCACCCCCTCCTCCCACCCCAGTGACTGGAGGGGTCTGTCACGGGGCCAGGGAGCGCAGGCACCCCCCAAAAAGTGCTGGGGGGAGGGGGTGAGGGCTGCTGGAGCCCCTCTGCTGTGAGGACAGAGAGTTGGGGGGGTTCAGGCTGGAGAAGGGAAGGCTCCGGGGAGACCTTTCTGCCCCTTCCAGTCCCTAAAGGGGGGGGCTCCAGGAAAGCTGGGGAGGGACTCTGGATGAGGGAGGGGAGCCGTGGGAGGAGGGGGAAGGGTTTGCCACTGGAAGAGCGGAGATTGAGATGAGATGTGGGGAGGAAATGGTTTGCTGGGGGGGTGGTGAGAGCCTGGCCCAGGTTGCCCCGAGAAGCTGTGGCTGCCCCATCCCTGGAGGGGTTCCAGGCCAGGTTGGAGGGGTCTTGGAGAGCAGCCTGGTGTGGTGGGAGGTGTCCCTGCCCAGGGCAGGGGGTGGCACTGGAGGGGCTTTAAGGTGCCTTCCAACTGTGACCATTGTGTGGCTGTGTGATCTCAAGAGCGTGCTGGTGTGTTAATGCAGGACATCAAGGTCTCTTGAGAGGTACTTGTGTTCTGCAGGTCAGGTGCCCGGGTGGTTCCGAGTCCCCGGATGAGGCAGCTCCTGCCGACAGTTTTAGCTCCGAGGATGTGACAGAATGGAAACCAGCCTTGTGGTGGACCCCAACCCTCAGAGGTGCGGACGCGTTGGTGACGTCCCCCTGGCCCAGAGACGCGGGGAGTTTTGCCACCAGCCTGGTAAGGATTCTCTTTTCTGCTGGAATGGGTGTCCCGATGGATTCCCCAAAGGGTTTCCTTTGTGCTGGCTGTGTCTCTGTGCAGAGGGGTGCTCCTGACTGTGTGGCTTTAGCCCTGTGAGGGCTTTGGAGGAGAAGTGGCTAAAGCAGCTTTCTCTCCCTGGAGATGAGCAGCGTTTGGGTAGAAAAGCAGCGGTTGAGTCAGTAAAGCTTCTGGTTAGTGCTGCGCTCAGGCCGTGGAGCTCTGTCTCCTGGAGCTACATTTCCTTTGGAGCCATCATTTTCTCAGCTGAGCCTGTGCGAGTCTCACAGACTGGAGCCCGTTGGGGTGGTGACGCTGGAGCTGGGGTCGATGGACCAAGTCTGATCAACGTTCTGATGATAATAGAAGTTTCCAATGGATATAATTAAGGGACATCTCCTTGGCTGGGCAGCCCCCGTGGACCAGCCAAGGAGAGCTCCCCGAGGTGGCTTTGGGGCGCCTTTGGATGGGATTGTGCCATCTCTGTGTGGTCTGACCGACCGGCTGACACAGACGCGTCCTTTCCGTACACAGCTGGACGTGTCTCCAAGGGTTGGTGATCCGCCAGCAGGTACAGGCGGTTGGTCACGGGTTTGCGTGTGCGAGTGGGTCCCATGCCATGCCCGAGGGCAGGCACCTTTGTTTTGGTGAGACTTTGGCAAAGGTTGCAGGGGCCGTGGGAGGAATTGATTGGAAATACGTCCCCCGTTAATCACCTGGAGCTGCAGGAAAAGAAAAGGGGAGGTGTGAAGTGTCAAGGGGAATGGGAAAGCTGGGGAAATCCTTGGGCTTTGAGGAGGAGATTTGAAGGATTTCAAGACGATTTGGGAAATGACTTTTATTCCTTTGAGCTCTCTCTCTGGCCACACAAAAGCTGGCGGGGGCTTTCTTCTCCCCAGCTCCTGTTCTCAGGAGAACTGGAAAGGAATCCAGCCGGCTGCCATTAAATGGAGCAACTCCACCCGTTTGGAGCCATTTTCTGCCAGAGAATTCCTAAATTCAAACATTGTCCCCCTTCCTGGGGGATCAATGACCGCGGTGGAAACCCGGGCGTTGACAGGGAGCATTTGAAGCTCCTCCTAAAGCCACCACCTGTTTTTTATGGTACGAGTTTGGGGTTCAAAACTGAATCCAATCATTAAAAAGAGGTGGTGGTTGGACCCAAACCATGGGCATGTCCGGGGCGCAGCCGCCCACTCATCCCAGTTTCCCTACTGGGCTCGGCTTCTGCTTACTGGTTTT
This sequence comes from Numenius arquata, assembly GCF_964106895.1. Lineage (NCBI taxonomy): Eukaryota > Metazoa > Chordata > Aves > Charadriiformes > Scolopacidae > Numenius > Numenius arquata. The sequence goes on from NW_027415062.1 coordinate 120,897, forward strand.
ACCACCTGGAATTCCTGGGAGCCGAGGATTTGAGCCCCCAGGCCCCGGCTCTCCTTTTGCCTCCTAAAAAAGCTGAAAACAGATGAAGGAGGGGATTTTTCCCTGGGGATTGGGGGAGGAAGGATGGAAATGGCCCCCGGGGTTTCGCTTTGCTCCTTTTGCTTCTAGAAAAGCCCCAAATGGCTCAATCCCCGCCTTCTGCCCCAGGGCAGCCGCAGGGGTGAAGTGGTAGCCGGAGGGTCCATCTCCAGAGCCATGATTTCCCTGAGAAGAGGGAAATTTTGTGGGGGATGTAGTGGTGTGTGACGAGGAGGAGGGCAAGGAAGGTTAAAGGACGGTCTGTAGAATGAGTTTTATCCCCAGGGTGGTTTTGTCAGATTTTTTGGGCAGAACATCCAGGATTTTGGGGTTCTTTTGATGGAGGATGAGGCAAAAATCCACGTTCAGCCATTGGAATGAGGACTAATGTTGGGAAAACGGGAGGAGGGAACCGGGGTTGGGGATGAGTGTCACTTGGCCCCTTCTCCACAGCGTGTTTTTGGGTGGAGGGTACCCCATTTTGGCCAGAAATGCCCAAAAATGCCAAGTGCTGTCCCAGTAAAGCACTGGTTTTGCTGACATCACAGCCTGTTGCCGGCCTCCCGCGTTCCACACAACATTCCGACGCGGTGGTCGCTCGCTGGCCGTGGCTGTGGCAGCTTCCTACTGCTGTGGAGAGTGATACTCACCAGTTGGACTGTTTTTTTGGGGAAAAACCCAAATTTTCCTGCCCAATGGGGCCGAAAAAGCCTCCAGTGGCCGAAGGGTAACGCTTGGGGTGGGAAGGGGCGGTGGAAGTTGGTGGCGGAAGACTGAGTGATGTTTTGCTGGGAAATAGGGACCGGTTTTGCCCCAACTCATCACGTTTTCCCTCTTTTGAAGCGTTTGTTGCACCGTATCCGTTCCTGACGTGCCTTCCTCCCCCTCCTCTTCCTCCTTTCAGCCGCATCAATGTCGGGGACCAGTTTCAGGCGGAGCTCCCTGCCCTGCGGGACAGATCCTGCTTGGGACAGGAGGAAGAAGAGCGAGCCTCCCTTGTCTGGAAGCCGTGGGGTGACATTGAATCCAACCCCGAGACGCAGGAGAAAGGTTTGTCTTAAACCTTTTCTTTGGGGAATCGGGAAAATTCCACCTTTTCAGAGTTACTTGATAGGGCGTTTGGGTTCTCTCCCGTCTTGTCTTGGCCCCGTAGCGTTCGAGGGAAGGAGATGGCTCGTTTTTGGGAGGAAAGTGGCTAGATAAGAGCCGATGGTGCTCTGGGGAGCATCTTCCATGAGAAAGGGGGGGTTTTGGCGGTCCCAGCTCATCTGCAGCCAGGGAGGAGTTTCTCTCTGGAGATCCCGCTCCAAAAGCTGCTCTTCCTGTGGCAATAGTTGGAATTTGGGATATTTTTCTGGGCGTTTTGTGGTTTCCGTTCTGTTTTCTGCCCTTCCTCCATTTCCCATCCATCTCCTGTGGCATCTTTTCTCCTTTTTGGAGGAAAACCTGACTCGTTGGTGTTTTTTCTTGCCTTTGTAGTTTCAAAGCTGCTGAAGATGGCCTCTTCCAGCGGCAGAGCCGGGGCAGGGATGAACACAGAGCTGGCTCTGCATTGCCTGCACGAGGCTCGGGGCAATGTTGCGGTAGGGAGCAGCGCTTCCCCCTGAAGAACCCGCTTTGTGACTGGTTTGAGCTGGGAGTTGCTCTGAGTTGGCTCTTCCAGGGGCCGGAATCTCTTTGCTCAAGGCGCCGGGTGCTGCCTGTGGCGGCGTTAAGGTCTGGTGGGGTGACAGAGCCCGTCCCGGTGCATCCATTGGAGCTTGTTTGGATTCTGGGACAGTTGGGAGAATGGAATTTCTCTTTTTTCTTTTTTTTGCCCTTTTTCCTCCTCTGCCGGAGGAATTGAAGCCCTTTTTTCCCATTAAATCTGGCAGGAAGCTCTGGAAATGCTGCGCTCTGGGCCCCCCCGGAGACCCGAATGCCACCCCTTGGCTGATTACCATTACGCAGGTAAATGGGAGGAGAACAGATCCCTTGGCTTTGGGATTTATCTATTAAAATGTGAGTTTTGGGTGGGGAAAACAGTAGTTTTAATCCATTTGTGGGGCTTTTTGAGGCAGGGAAATGCCTCTTCTAATAATTTGCCTGTGGCTGTTTATCCCAAGGCTCGGACACTTGGACCCCAGTGGAACAGCAGCTCTTTAAAGAGGCTTTTTACATGCATAAGAAGAATTTTCGCCTCATCCAGAAGGAGGTAAAGCCGTTGGAGCGGGGCGGAGCTCGTTAGCGGGGACGCTTTTAACCCAGAAAGCCCTATTTTCAATCCCACGTTGGAATCCTGTTCTTAGGACCCTTCTTCCTGCTAAAAACCTACCGGGACAAGGCATCATTTGCCCTCATTTGTAATGACAAGGGAGTATTTAATATCCCTGGATTTCTCCCCTTAGATCCAGACTAAGACCGTGGCCCAGTGTGTTGAGTATTACTATACATGGAAGAAGAAGATCCGTTTTGGCAGCACTCGGCCTCGGCTGATGGAGAAAAGGGCCAAGAGAGGCCGGGACGAGGCGGGAAAAGGCGAAGGCGAGGTAAAAAAACTGCTGGGGGGGTTTGTTCCCTTGACAAATCCATCTGCTCAAACGTTCCTTGCCAGGAAACAGGGATTTGGTTCATGAAATATATATATTTTTAATTATCTGGGGGGGAAACAGGGTTGCTGTGTGGCTTCAGCGTGTTGGAATTCCACATTTTCAACCTCATTTGTAGATTTTCATGGAGGTCAATTTCTTAAGAGAAAGATCTGGGGGTCCTGGTAGACAGCAAAATGACAATGAGCAAGCAGTGTGCTCTTGTGGCCAGGAAGGCCAACGGAATCCTGGGCTGCCTAGGGAAGAGTGTGGCCAGTAGGTGGAGGGAAGTCATTCTCCCCCTCTACTCTGCACTGGTGAGGCCACAACTGGAATACTGCATCCAGTTCTGGGCTCCCCAATGCAAGAGGGACAGGGAACTACTGGAAAGAGTCCAGCAAAGGGCAACGAGGATGATTCAAGGATTGGAGCATCTCCCTTAGGAGGAAAGGCTGAGAGAGCTGGGACTCTTTAGCCTGGAGAAGAGAAGGCTGAGGGGAGACCTTATCAATGCTTAATAGTATCTGAAGGGTGGGTTGAAGGAGGAGGGAGCCAGACTCTTTTCAGTGGTTGCCAGTGAGAGGACGAGGGGCAACGGGCACAAGCTGGAACACAGGAGGTTCCACTCAAATATGAGAAGAAACTTCTTCACGGTGAGGGTGCCAGAGCCCTGGAACAGGCTGCCCAGGGAGGGTGTGGAGTCCCCTTCTTTGGAGATTTTCAAGACCCGCCTGGATGCAGCCCTGAGTAACATGCTCTGACATGCTCTGGGCAATCCTGCTTCAGCAGGGGAGTGGGACTAGATGATCTTTATGGTCCCTTCCAACTCTAAAAATTCAGTGAAATTCAGTGAAAATGCTTTTCTGCTTGGGATGGTAGAAATAATATGTTTTTTCGTCCAAGTTTTGGCTTTGCACCCTGTTTTCCCAGTGGATTTTTGACGTTTTGAGACATTTCAAGCTATTTTTTGCCCGGTTTTCAGGCCGTTGGTAATCCAAAGAAGAAACCCCGTGGTGTTCCCAAAGAAAAGCCCACGCCGGGGCGTCACCACCTTCAGCCCCACAGTGCCTGCAGCTCCTCCGGGGATCCCGGGACCTCCCTGTGCTGGGACTTGCCCTGAGGTGAGTGTGGAAGGTCAGCCCTCCCTTTTTCTTCCCAAAAAGCCTACTTTGGGCTCAAAAAAACACCCGGGGGGGGGAGGGGGCAGAGGGGAGGGGAGCTGGAGGATTGCCCTTGCCCAGGTGCCACTTGATTTGACTTTCAACCCCCAACATTCTGTCTTTTTGGAGTCGGGGAGACCTTCCCCGGAGCCGTGAGGTTCAGAGCGGCCCCTCCTTGTGCAAAAGCCTCAGGTTTCCCCTTTTTGCCCAGGACAAACTCAAGTTCCATTGAGTTTTGTGGCCTGAGGCTTGCCCACTCCAGTCCCTCACAGCCAGCAAAATGCCTCCAGTTTTAATTTCACCTCATTTGCAGTGATCAACCAATTATTGTCACATTTTAACCGGCAACAATTCATCTTCTTTAACCACTGACATCCAGAACGGTGTCGTTTTGCAGCCAAACAAACCAGGAATTCACACAAGTAGGAAATGACGAAGCTCGGTCTAATGAATTTCTAGAGAAAGGATGTAAAAACCCCTTTTTTTCTCTCATTTCCAGAGTATTTGAGAAGATCCCGATGAGAAACACCCCGATGAGGCTCCATCCCCCCCGGGCTGTTTGAAAGGCCCCGGGCACCGACACCGACCCACCGGCGGGGCCATTTTTCCCTGCATGGCGGGCCTGTGCTGGTGACTGGGAGCGCTCCCTGCCCTCCCTGCCAACAACAGCCCATCCCAGCAGGGAGAGCTCCATGTGCCCCTTGTCCCCCCCAGACCTCCAAGGCCCCCGGCCCTCCCTCCCATCGTTGCCACCCCTCAGCACTGGCAGCTCCCTGTCGTCCCTGCACCCCCCAGAAAGCCAGCCCCCCCAGCCCCAGAGCCACCAACTGTCCCGTGATGACAGCCTGTCTCTCCTGTCCCTTCGGGAGCCCCTGGACTCCTGGCCCCCCCTGCCCCCCCTGAGCCATGGCCAGGGCCAGGCGTGCTCTCCCAAGGAAGACAGAGCAGAGGTGCCAGGCTGGATGGGAGGGAGAGGAGCCGGCAGGGACAGGGACAAGGCTGCGGAGGGACATGGCCTGCTTTGGGCCGGGGACACAGATGCTTCTGGAGGGAGGGCAAGAAGAGAGACAAAGGAGAGCGACTGGGAGATGGAGACGAGCTCCTGCACCCTCCTCGGACACCTGCCAAAAAGAAAGGCTTTTCCCTCTCTTAATGAGGAATAGTCAACCCGCCAGCCCTGACGAGGGCACCGTGTTCCACCAAGTCAAGCTCAGTGTGTGCCAGGAGGTGCCGTGGTCTCTGCTGGCCACGTGAGGGTCACGGCCACCGTGTCCAGTGCTGCCAAGTCGGTCATCCAAGTCCTCATGGAGAATCAAGGTAGTTCCTCCTCGCAATCCAGAGGTGGCAGCTCCACCAAGGGCGGATGTACCTTGTCCGTGTTGCTGTAAACACCAGGCAGAACCTGCTGCCCTCAATAAATGGTTGAGCAAAGCAATTGTGCATCCAAACTTGTGCTGTGTTGCCCTAAGACAGGAGGGGAAGAAGCCCCAAGTAGGATGGAAGATGGTTCTTTTGTCTCCTGATCCCCTTTTTTGTCAGCTCGGAGGACTCCCTGTTGAGTGGTGAGGAAGGGGAGTGTGGTTTGAAGGTCCCGTGGGTGGTTTGAGCTGTGTCTGGGGCTTGGGATCTTGCTTGGATGCCAGGTCAGGTGGAAAGCTGCTCCCCTGAAGGTGCTTTTTGGTGTGAATTCCAGCTTGGGTTTAGTTTTGATGTTTGTCCAGCTGGGGGTCCTGGTGTAGGGGGCAGAGACCTTCCTGTTCTCCATCCTCTTCTCCAGCCCCTTGAACCCCATTTTCTAGGTGGAGGTTGGGTTCAGAACATGGAACCTGGCCCTACATCTGTCAGACCATCCCTGCGTTTCCCTTCCTGATGTTCCTGTAGAGATTGTGCCTGTCTGTGGGTCATCTCTCTCCTGACCCAACCCACCTCTGCGCTCTCCATCCATCTGCCCGCCCATCCCTCCATCCAGAGTGGACACATTTTTGGTTTTATTTTTATTTTTTGGTTTTATTTTTATTTTTTGGTTTTATTTTTATTTTTTGGTTTTATTTCTATTTTTGGTTTGCAGTTGGAAGTGTCAGCAGCAGCCAAAGCAGGAGACAAGAAGGAATGTGGTGGGGCATCAGAGGTGGATGGGGCCTCCCTGGGGCTGTGGTTTGGTGGTGAGGGCAGGATGAGGTCTGCTGGGCTTTGTGGGGAAGAAGGGTGTGAGGGAGCTCTGAAATGCAAATCAAAGCCTTTTTGGTGACTGGCTGAGGAGTTAGAGGCAGCTGAGAGGTGGGAACGGGCAAAGCCATGCAGAGATGTCTCCATCAGCCCTCTCCAACACCTCCCATCCCCTCGGCCTCCCTCCCTGCAGACAGGGAGTGGGTGACACCAGCCCCAAACCCACCTCTCCCTTTTCCTTTCACCCCTTAGTCCTTCTCAAAGGTCTGGTGGATCCGAAGGGGCCTTTGGTGGACCTTCCTGATGAGAAGGCCCTCCAGATGTGTCCTCTCCCATGCTTGGGTGCTGCTGGAAACAGGTCCCGGTGCTGGACGTGCCTTTGGGCAATGTCTTGTTGGGCTCCAACCGTATGAGGCGAGGTCTCCAGCCAAGACTTGGGAGGGACTCCGGCTCCTACCTCCATGTGGTGGAGGATTAAGCACCTACGAGGCCCTCAGAGACCCACGCAAAGGGCTGACAATCAGAGGCCAAACAGATTTTCAATTAACTGACCTTTTTAATTTAATTGATGCCCAAGAAATGCCGCTATGATGTTGACAGCTGGAGCCAACTCTTCTCCTGCAAGTGGCTCGGGCAGCGGGTTTTGGCCAAGGGCTGTGTCTCTGAGGCTGCAGATGAAGCAATTGGGTGCCCAGGGCTCTGGAGAGGTGCTTGTGGAGGTTGGAGATGCAGTGCAGGTGGCTTTGAGCCAAGGGATGCCATCTTGGGCCAAGTTCCCCCAGCCAGGGCCTGCGGGAACTGGCAGTTCAGCGTGGTCCTTGCCAGGGATTGCCCAGAGCATTTCTCTGGTCTCACCACAGGGAGGGAGCAACAAGCTTGTGGGGGAAGCCCAGGGGATCTCCAGAGTTCTAAGGAGCCTTTGCCTGCTCCAAACCAGCCTGGGAGCTCCACTGCGTTTGCTTGATTAAACCAAGCGTGGAGCTCCACTGGCAGGAGCTCAGAGAGGTGGCGAGCGTGGAGCTGAGGCTTGTAGAACCCCCGTCTGCCCCAGGAGCAGTGGGAGACGGCTCTTCAGTCCAGTCTCCTCTGAGCTTCCATGGGTGGAGAGGGGTCTCCGTGGTCCCGTGCGCATCCTCCCCTGCTCCAGACCCTCCCAGACCCGTGTATCCTCCCCGGTTGCTGCACAATCACTGGGCTCAGTCCCTGCGCTCCGTCCCCAGGGGGGCTGGATTCACCTGGTTGGGATCCCTCATTCCCTGGTGGGTCTTTAAACCCCCTCTGTGGGGCAGGCGTGGAGATGATGTCCTCCAGGGAGAAGCACCTTTGCCTCTGAAGCCAAAGGAGTGCGCCCGCCAGAAGATCCTCAGAGAGAGACCTCTGTCTGCCCTTTCTCTCCTCTCCTGCACGTTTCTATTGCGGGCCGCTCGCTTTTGGTTTCCTTTTCAAATCTCCAGTTGTATTTCCTGCTCTGGGACGTTTCTCTTCTCTGGTACCCAAGGGTAGAACGTGACTTGGGGGGGGCTGAGGCTTGATGTTGGGGAGAACGTGGAGGGACCAGAGCTTCTCCAGCGCTCTGCATCTTCTCTAGCCGTGAGGAAGCTTTGGAAAATCGGGGAGAACATGAAGCTGACAAGCTTTGAAGAGCAGAAAACAGCTCCAGTTAATCCCAGAGCCCAGACAGCCTGGGAAATTCCCAGTGTTGAAGGGAAAATGCAACCACCAATGAGGCAGAGGCCTTTTGCAGATGCTTTTCCCCAGCTGCACCCAAGCTGGTTCAAGAGAGGGTGTTTGAGGGGAGCAGAGCCGCCCCCTCAAACGCTGCATTATGAAGGGAGGGCTTGTTTCCTACCACAAGGCTTTTTTTTTCTAAGCCCGTCAAAGCCCTGAAGAAAGGCCAGGGCTTGTCTGTCTTCTCGAAATAGCCTCGGGGTGGGGTTTGCTGGTGAGTCCCGCACCTCCAGCATCTCAGGGCTTGGGGGGGTTTAGCAATGCGACTTGCAAGCCCCTGTGCTCTGGTGGTGCTTGGAGGGGGGTGTCCCTCCTTCAGGGTTTGGGGGATGGCTGCAGCCTGGGGCTGAGCTGGGAAGGTGGGACCTGGTGGGGTGCAGGCACCCGAACTGCGCTTTGTTCTCCTCTGGCTCCATCCCTCTCTCCAGAGGATGCTGTTGACCCCATCAACCCTTGCCCTGCCTGGCAGGGGGGTGCGTGGTTTGGCTGGAGTGCCCTCCCCGTCAGGGATGCGGCATTTGTGAATGGGGATGAAGCTCCTTTGGGACAATTTGGGAGGAGGTCGGATCTCCCATCCCGACCTAATGGGGGTGCTGGCACTCCAGAGCCTCCCAGGCTGTGCTGAAAAGGCCTTCCTAAGGAGGGGGGAAAGCTGCAGCCTGTCTCCTTCCTCAGGCAGTGGGGAACACAGCCAGCTGGGCTCATGGCCATGGGAAGAGCTGGTCCAGTTGCCAGCCCTCCAGCCCCCTGCCCTCCCCCACCAATTTTTGGCCCCGCGCTTGGAGATTTGCAGCCGCTGCTGCTGCTGGTTTCAGTTCTGCTCCAAGGCCAGCTCAAGCCCAGCAAAGCCTGGGGGGGACACGGGTCTTTGTGAAGGAGGGGTTGGGTTGATGTTGGGGAGCGGGAGGGAAATGTCCTTTCTCAAGAGAAGAGCCCCTGCTGCGCGCACAGAGGAGTGCTCTGGCCAAGCGGTCGCGGGGTCGACTTGTGAGGCTGCAGAGCGAGCAGGAGGCGAATACCTCGCTGCTGAGAGAGCTGAGGGGGGAAAGGGAGGGCTTTTTTTAGAGCCAGGTCAGCCGAGGCCCAGCAGCTGCAGCGAGGAGCAGTGGCTGGGCTGAGCTGAGATGGTGCAGAGCTCAGCTGAGACCATGCTGCGTGGTGGAGGCCACTGTTGTCTAGCAGTAAGTCCCGAGAGTCTGGGATGCTGAAGATCCCTGGAGAAGTCAGGAGCATCCTCCTGCCCTCATCTTTCTGCCTGGCATTTCCTACTTGACTACTCTATATTGGAAGAGCCCTTCCATATTTCCCCCTGTCTTCTCCAGGGCAGACACACATGACCGTGTCCAAGGCACAGCTGAGACCCTGGTTCCTCACAATCCCTTGTGACTTCTCAGATGCTGCTGTTCCTCTCCCTGGGCCAAGAGAGTCACTCCTGGTGGCAAAATCCCTCCCTCCTCCATGCAGAGAGACAGGCTGCCACCAGAGTCCTGCTCCACCAACTCAGCCAGATGTTCAGGGCTGACTGGACAGGATCCCTGGGGCAAGTGTTCCCAGATGTGGGTCTTGCCAATGCAGAAAGAGCAGGAGAGGCTGCTTGTTGAGAGCCCCTGACATCCCATGGCCAAAGACGAGCTCAGGAGACTCAGCCAGCCCACAGGCACGAGAAGGAGGCAGGAGAGGCAGGAAGAAAAGCCCCAGAGGATGCGCAGGGGTCAGCAGAGGACCGCCAAGAGACTTTGCGGCTCCTCTTTGTGGAGAAGCGCCTGCGGCCACACGTGGGTTGTTCCCAGGCGCAGCAACGCCCAGAGCGGACACCTCTTGTGCCGCTGCCTCAGCTGCTCAGAAAGCAGCGCCTGCCAGCTCCGGCCAGCCAGGGATGGGGAAGGGGCCGTCGGGTAGGGCCAGTTGGGCGCCCATGGCCCATCTCCCCACCGTCGCCTTGCTGCTGTTGGGTGAGTGGGAGCTGGGCACGTGTTGGGGACGGGGCTGGGGCTGCCAGGCTTTGGGAGCGGGGCCTGGGGACTCGGCTTTGTGGAGAGCTGCCTTAAATCAGGAGAGAGGTTTCAAGACCATGGGTTGCACAGCGTTGGGCAAAGATCTGTGCACAGGCCTGTCAAGATCCTCGCACACCTGCCAAAAATAAAGGGTTTTGTCTCTCTTCATTTATTACATTTTGTTGGTGATGTCACCATCCCCGCCCCAGGATCCCACCGGGTGTCACGGAGACTTACCAATTTGTTAACTCCATGACCCATTTTTGGGGCTTTGGGGGGTCCTGGTGTACGAGATGGACACCTTCATGCTGGCCACCCTCTTCTCCCCAGCCCCTTGAAGGACAATGTTTTCTAGATGAAGGTGACCGTGGAGATGTCCCTGCCCAAGATCCGCCTTGGCAACTTGGAGGCCATCTGCACCAGGATGAGGAACAGTCAGCCCTCCATCCCCTCGGGAGCTTTGCTGAAGCCCTGCGTGCCATAGCTCTGCCGGGACTGATGTTCCTTGGGGCTTTAGGTCCGTGGAAGAGCTCTCCCCTTGCTCTCCTCCCCCTGTGGCCTGGTTTTGTCAATAACAGCGCTGCTGTGCCCTGGTTTTGTCAATAACAGCGCTGCGGTGCCCTCTGGGCAGACACAATGACCGTGGCTTTTCCCACGGCCAAGGTCTTGCTGCTCCACGTCCCCCCAGTGCGCGCATGGACCTCCAAGATGGAGGCAGGAGGCATCACCTCCAGCCCTGCCTCCCAGCCTCTGGCTGTGAGCTCGGCTCCCACCCTCCTTCCCCCCTTCCCGACCGTGGAGCCGTGCTGCCTTGTGCTTCCCAGCCAAGGTGCCCCCCTCCTGCCTGCACCCCAACCTTCCCCCTGAGCTCCCCAGAACACACCAAGGGCCCAGAGTCCAGCGTCAGGAGTTTCACCTCAGGGAGACACTTGGCTCCAGGGCCAGTGTTGGGTGGCGCTGGTGCGGGAGGCTTGAGACTCGACAGGGGGGAGGTTGAGCTTGGGGCAGATGTCGGGGGCTGTTGATGCCGACGCCCCAACAACATCTGTCCCGCAGCTGGGCAACCCCGCTCCCGTCTCACGGGGGAGGTTTCCAGCCCGGTTCCCGCGCCCCACAGATGGGCGGGTGTAGGGTGCAGAGGGCCAGGAACGACTGCCCCTTGGAGCTGAGCGTGGGGAGACGGGCTCAGTCCTTGTCAGGTGGGCACATTTCCAGGACACGTCTGTCAGGGTGATGGCAGCAGGGAGGGAACCCCTCGGGTCGGTGGGCGCAGGGGATGGCAGCTCCCTCCCAGCACTCGGGCTCCTCCAGCTAGGAGTTTGGCAGCTCTCCCAGCGCCCTTTAGAAAATTCACTCCGAGACAGAGGAGAAACACCAAGTGTCCACTTCAGAACAAATCCTTTATAATTCACCTCCCACAAACGCTCTGCCAACACACGCGCCTCTGCACTGGTCACTGCAACAAGATGCCCAGTGCCCCGGGAACTGGCCCTGGCTACCGGCACCTCCCCGGGAAATGGGAAGTGTTGGAGGGATGCAGGACCTTGAGAGCATCACTCTGTGAGGCTGGAGCCACCCAACCATCCCCCTGCGTCCTCCTGGGCTGCAGGGATGGACCTGGAATGGAGACGCTGCTGCCTGGGAGCAGGAGAGGCATCTGCGGGGGTAAAGGCACCCGGGTGGGTGTGAGATTCAAGGGTCCTTCCTCAGGGGACAGAGCGGGGGCTGAGCAAAAGAGAGCAGAGCGATGGTAGCACCTCCCTTGGGCACGATCCCCTCAGTGACCAGACCCCAGCTGGGAGCCTGGGGGGAGTGTAACTCCCACCACCCTCATGATATGGGGACAGCGAGGAGCCCGGGGCAGTGAGGCCATCAGATGACACCGGGGACAGGGATGTGCGCAGGGAGAGGGGCTGCATCTCTCCAGGACGAGGGTGATGATGGGGGCAGAAGTCAGGAGGAGCAGGGTGAGGGCAGAGCGCAGGATCCAGATCCAGAGGGGTATGGCTGGTGCTGGAAGAGAGGAGGGTCACAGTGTGGACAAGGAATATCCAGGTGGAAGGAGACGGTGGGAAAGGTTAAAAACAATGGCTCACCTGTGGGTGGGATCACTGGTTTTGGTGAGAGAAGACTGTCAGAGAAATGAAGTCCTTTTGAGTCTCATTCTCCTGCACTGGGACCATCCCAGACACCAAGCTGACCCCCAGCTCACGTTCTGGTTTCACCAGACTCCTGGGGAACCACCCAGCACATGCAAATGTCCCCAGTTTCCCTGACACCAGCTCATAGAGGTAGAGGGGACACCTTGGAGCATCCCTGGCACAGCCTGGGCTCTGTTGGGAACCCCAGCCCTGGATTTCTTATCCTGGGCGTTGTCTGCAGCAGAGGTGTGGGATGGAGGGAGATGGCAAACCCCTGGAATGGGGTCTGTCTCCAGAGCATCCATTAGTGGAGAAAAGACAGACAGGCAAGGACACACTCGTCCATGCTGACTAGTAGAAGAAAGGGCCAGGGTGAGAGTCTCCAGCTCTCCCAGGTACTGCACAGACCAAGCACCGGTGGGGACCCCCTCACCCACCATCTCTCAACCCTGGGGATCAATCCATCCCTGCATTGCACAGCTGTGGCTCTGGGTTCGATCTGGCACCACCACTGTGCCCTTTGCGTGATGCTGGGGCAGGAGAGGAGCAGGATGCTCCCCCGGGACTGGGAGGAGTTGCCCCGGTGGCAAAGGCTGGGCTGAACTGCATCCTGACCCCAACAATCTCAACTGCCCAGGGACACGCCATGGGGCACAGCAGGGTCCTCACTGCAATCTGGAGTCTGGGCACAGGCAGGCATTCACCGGGGTGCCTGCTCGTGCACCAGTGCCACGTCTCACCTGTGACCACCAGGTTCTGTGCTTTGCTGAGGGCAGAGTTCCTCACCCAGTTGCTCTCGTTCCTGTGCTGGTACCCACACCTGTACGTCCCCACACTCCCATTCGTCATGATCAAATGCTTGGAGTAGGTCAACTGTCCCCATGTGGCATTCAGGCTGTGCTCCTCCACCCCATCCTTGCAGAAGACAATTCGTGTAGGAGGAGAGTGTCCTCCAATGGAGCAGCGAAGCAAAACCCGTTCTCCCTCCTGAGCCTTGGAGGTGTTCAGGAAGAGTTCAGGAGCCGGGAGGTCACCTGGAGAGATGGCACAGGGATGCCCCGGGGTGGAGTTACTTTTGTGCAAACAGAGTGGAAGAGTCTCCTGTTTCACAAATGGGATGTGAAGCCCCTCTCCCTTCCCATCTCCACTCCTTCAGCCCTCTTTTCTGCCCCCATCCCTGTGCTCACCATCACCTGGGGAGCTGCAGATGTCCTGGCTGGTCACGCTGGCACCTGAACCGTGGGGCAGAGAGGGCGTTAGTTAGAAGACAGTTGCCATCACCACCAGGAAAAGAACTTTCATTTCCATTCAGCACAAGAAAAATGACAAAGCTCTGCCTCTTCCCCCTCCCCATGCACAAGCCCCACAAGACCCTTTCTCTGCCAAGTCCCCAGGCCCCGCTCCCAAAGCCTGGCAGCCCCAGCCCCGTCCCCAACACGTGCCCAGCTCCCACTCACCCAACAGCAGCAAGGCGACGGTGGGGAGATGGGCCATGGGCGCCCAACTGGCCCTACCCGACGGCCCCTTCCCCATCCCTGGCTGGCCGGAGCTGGCAGGCTCTGCTTTCTGAGCAGCTGAGGCAGCGGCACAAGAGGTGTCCGCTCTGGGCGTTGCTGCGCCTGGGAACAACCCACGTGTGGCCGCAGGCGCTTCCCCACAAAGAGGAGCCGCAAAGTCTCTTGGCGGTCCTCTGCTGACCCCTGCGCATCCTCTGGGGCTTTTCTTCCTGCCTCCCCTGCCTCCTTCTCGTGCCTGTGGGCTGGCTGAGTCTCCTGAGCTCGTCTTTGGCCATGGGATGTCAGGGGCTCTCAACAAGAAGCCTCTCCTGCCCTTTGGTCCCAGATGTGGGTCTTACCAAGTCACAGTTTCCTCATGGGTCCTCTCCCTCCCAGCCCCGTACATCTGACCCTGCAAACAGAGCAGACTCCTGGGTCTGGGAAGACCCACGTTTCAGTGCTGAGAGCCTGGGAATTGGGAGGGCAGCAGAGCAACAGCATCTCCAAGAGGGTTTTTGCAGGTGGAGCCATTGGAGAGCAGCTGTAATGACCGGGTCAAGGTGGTGGAGCAGGACTCTGGTGGCAGCCCGTGTCTCTGCATGGAGGAGGGGGGGATTTTGCCACCAGGAGTGACTCTCTTGGCCCAGGGAGAAGAACAGCAGCATCTGAGAAGTCACAAGGGATTGTGAGGAACCAGACTCTCAGCTGTGCCTTGGACACGGTCGTGTGTGTCTGCCCTGGAGAAGACAGGGGGAAATATGGAAGGATTCTTCCAATATAGAGTAGTCAAGTAGGAAATGCCAGGCAGAAAGATGAGGGCAGGAGGATGCTCATGACTTCTCCAGGGATCTTCAGCATCCCAGACTCTCGGGACTTACTGCTAGACAACAGTGGCCTCCACCACGCAGCATGGTCTCAGCCGAGCTCTGCACCATCTCAGCTCAGCCCAGCCACTGCTCCTCGCTGCAGCTGCTGGGCCTCGGCTGACCTGGCTCTAAAAAAAGCCCTCCCTTTCCCCCCTCAGCTCTCTCAGCAGCGAGGTATTCGCCTCCTGCTCGCTCTGCAGCCTCACAAGTCGACCCCGCGACCGCTTGGCCAGAGCACTCCTCTGTGCGCGCAGCAGGGGCTCTTCTCTTGAGAAAGGACATTTCCCTCCCGCTCCCCAACATCAACCCAACCCCTCCTTCACAAAGACCCGTGTCCCCCCCAGGCTTTGCTGGGCTTGAGCTGGCCTTGGAGCAGAACTGAAACCAGCAGCAGCAGCGGCTGCAAATCTCCAAGCGCGGGGCCAAAAATTGGTGGGGGAGGGCAGGGGGCTGGAGGGCTGGCAACTGGACCAGCTCTTCCCATGGCCATGAGCCCAGCTGGCTGTGTTCCCCACTGCCTGAGGAAGGAGACAGGCTGCAGCTTTCCCCCCTCCTTAGGAAGGCCTTTTCAGCACAGCCTGGGAGGCTCTGCAGTGCCAGCACCCCCATTAGGTCGGGATGGGAGATCCGACCTCCTCCCAAATTGTCCCAAAGGAGCTTCATCCCCATTCACAAATGCCGCATCCCTGACGGGGAGGGCACTCCAGCCAAACCACGCACCCCCCTGCCAGGCAGGGCAAGGGTTGATGGGGTCAACAGCATCCTCTGGAGAGAGGGATGGAGCCAGAGGAGAACAAAGCGCAGTTCGGGTGCCTGCACCCCACCAGGTCCCACCTTCCCAGCTCAGCCCCAGGCTGCAGCCATCCCCCAAACCCTGAAGGAGGGACACCCCCCTCCAAGCACCACCAGAGCACAGGGGCTTGCAAGTCGCATTGCTAAACCCCCCCAAGCCCTGAGATGCTGGAGGTGCGGGACTCACCAGCAAACCCCACCCCGAGGCTATTTCGAGAAGACAGACAAGCCCTGGCCTTTCTTCAGGGCTTTGACGGGCTTAGAAAAAAAAAGCCTTGTGGTAGGAAACAAGCCCTCCCTTCATAATGCAGCGTTTGAGGGGGCGGCTCTGCTCCCCTCAAACACCCTCTCTTGAACCAGCTTGGGTGCAGCTGGGGAAAAGCATCTGCAAAAGGCCTCTGCCTCATTGGTGGTTGCATTTTCCCTTCAACACTGGGAATTTCCCAGGCTGTCTGGGCTCTGGGATTAACTGGAGCTGTTTTCTGCTCTTCAAAGCTTGTCAGCTTCATGTTCTCCCCGATTTTCCAAAGCTTCCTCACGGCTAGAGAAGATGCAGAGCGCTGGAGAAGCTCTGGTCCCTCCACGTTCTCCCCAACATCAAGCCTCAGCCCCCCCCAAGTCACGTTCTACCCTTGGGTACCAGAGAAGAGAAACGTCCCAGAGCAGGAAATACAACTGGAGATTTGAAAAGGAAACCAAAAGCGAGCGGCCCACAATAGAAACGTGCAGGAGAGGAGAGAAAGGGCAGACAGAGGTCTCTCTCTGAGGATCTTCTGGCGGGCGCACTCCTTTGGCTTCAGAGGCAAAGGTGCTTCTCCCTGGAGGACATCATCCCCACGCCTGCCCCACAGAGGGGGTTTAAAGACCCACCAGGGAATGAGGGATCCCAACCAGGTGAATCCAGCCCCCCTGGGGACGGAGCGCAGGGACTGAGCCCAGTGATTGTGCAGCAACCGGGGAGGATACACGGGTCTGGGAGGGTCTGGAGCAGGGGAGGATGCGCACGGGACCACGGAGACCCCTCTCCACCCATGGAAGCTCAGAGGAGACTGGACTGAAGAGCCGTCTCCCACTGCTCCTGGGGCAGACGGGGGTTCTACAAGCCTCAGCTCCACGCTCGCCACCTCTCTGAGCTCCTGCCAGTGGAGCTCCACGCTTGGTTTAATCAAGCAAACGCAGTGGAGCTCCCAGGCTGGTTTGGAGCAGGCAAAGGCTCCTTAGAACTCTGGAGATCCCCTGGGCTTCCCCCACAAGCTTGTTGCTCCCTCCCTGTGGTGAGACCAGAGAAATGCTCTGGGCAATCCCTGGCAAGGACCACGCTGAACTGCCAGTTCCCGCAGGCCCTGGCTGGGGGAACTTGGCCCAAGATGGCATCCCTTGGCTCAAAGCCACCTGCACTGCATCTCCAACCTCCACAAGCACCTCTCCAGAGCCCTGGGCACCCAATTGCTTCATCTGCAGCCTCAGAGACACAGCCCTTGGCCAAAACCCGCTGCCCGAGCCACTTGCAGGAGAAGAGTTGGCTCCAGCTGTCAACATCATCGTGGTGTTTATTGATCATAAATTAATTAAAAAGGTCCATTAATCAAAATCTGGTTTGCCTCTGATTGTCGGCCCTTTGCGTGGGTATCTGAGGGCCTTGTAGGTGCTTAATCCTCCACCACATGGAGGTAGGAGCCGGAGTCCCTCCCAAGTCTTGGCTGGGGACCTCGCCTCATACGGTTGGAGCCCAACAAGACCTTTCCCAAAGGCACGTCCAGCACCGGGACCTGCTGCCAGCAGCACCCAAGCATGGGAGAGGATACATCTGGAGGGCCTTCTCATCAGGAAGGTCCACCAAAGGCCCCATCTGATCCACCAGACCTTTGAGAAGGACTAAGGGGTGAAGGGAAAAGGGAAAGGTGGGTTTGGGGCTGGTGTCACCCACTCCCTGTCTGCAGGGAGGGAGGCCGAGGGGATGGGAGGTGTTGGAGAGGGCTGATGGAGACATCTCTGCATGGCTTTGCCCGTTCCCACCTCTCAGCTGCCTCTAACTCCTCAGCCAGTCACCAAAAAGGCTTTGATTTGCATTTCAGAGCTCCCTCACACCCTTCTTCCCCACAAAGCCCAGCAGACCTCATCCTGCCCTCACCACCAAACCACAGCCCCAGGGAGGCCCCATCCACCTCTGCTGCCCCACCACATTCCTTCTTGTCTCCTGCTTTGGCTGCTGCTGACACGTCCAAACGCAAACCAAAAATAAAAATATTAAAAAAAAATAAAGTTCCCCCAAAAAAATCTGTTCACTGGCAGGAAACATCAGGCCCAGACACCGGCGTGACACAGCTCATGGTGACCACCAACCTCTCACCAGATAACGTGGCACGTGAAGGCCACCAGAGCTGTTTTCTCTTTCGCCACATGGGAAGGAAAGCAGAGCAAAAGGAAGAGATCTGTCCCAGTGCTCCCAGTGCTCGGCTGGAGGTGCTCCAGCTACACCAGGTTTTATCTGAAAAATGCGTCCCCTCTGGATGGAGGGATGGGCGGGCAGATAGATGGAGAGCGCAGAGGTGGGTTGGGTCAGGAGAGAGATGACCCACAGACAGGCACAATCTCTACAGGAACATCAGGAAGGGAAACGCAGGGATGGTCTGACAGATGTAGGGCCAGGTTCCATGTTCTGAACCCAACCTCCACCTAGAAAATGGGGTTCAAGGGGCTGGAGAAGAGGATGGAGAACAGGAAGGTCTCTACCCCCTACACCAGGACCCCCAGCTGGACAAACATCAAAACTAAACCCAAGCTGGAATTCACACCAAAAAGCACTTCAGGGGAGCAGCTTTCCACCCGACCTGGCATCCAAGCGAGCTCCCAAGCCCCAGACACAGCTCAACCCACCCACGGGACCTTCAAACCACACTCCCCTTCCTCACCACTCAACAGGGAGTCCTCCGAGCTGACAAAAAAGGGGATCAGGAGACAAAAGAACCATCTTCCATCCTACTTGGGGCTTCTTCCCCTCCTGTCTTAGGGCAACACAGCACAAGTTTGGATGCACAATTGCTTTGCTCAACCATTTATTGAGGGCAGCAGGTTCTGCCTGGTGTTTACAGCAACACGGACAAGGTACCTCCTCCACCCCTTGGTGGTGCTGCCACCTCCGGATTGCGAGGAGGAACTGCCTTGATTCTCCATGAGGACTTGGATGACCGACTTGGCAGCACTGGACACGGTGGCCGTGACCCTCACGTGGCCAGCAGAGACCACGGCACCTCCTGGCACACACTGAGCTTGACTTGGTGGAACACGGTGCCCTCGTCAGGGCTGGCGGGTTGACTATTCCTCATTAAGAGAGGGAAAACCCTTTCTTTTTGGAGCGTGTCCGAGGAGGGTGCAGGAGCTCGTCTCCATCTCCCAGTCGCTCTCCTTTGTCTCTCTTCTTGCCCTCCCTCCAGGAGAAGCATCCGTGTCCCCGGCCCAAAGCAGGCCATGTCCCTCCGCAGCCTTGTCCCTGTCCCTGCCGGCTCCTCTCCCTCCCATCCAGCCTGGCACCTCTGCTCTGTCTTCCTTGGGAGAGCACGCCTGGCCCTGGCCATGGCTCAGGGGGGGCAGGGGGGGCCAGGAGTCCAGGGGCTCCCGAAGGGACAGGAGAGACAGGCTGTCATCACGGGACAGTTGGTGGCTCTGGGGCTGGGGGGGCTGGCTTTCTGGGGGGTGCAGGGACGACAGGGAGCTGCCAGTGCTGAGGGGTGGCAACGATGGGAGGGAGGGCCGGGGGCCTTGGAGGTCTGGGGGGGACAAGGGGCACATGGAGCTCTCCCTGCTGGGATGGGCTGTTGTTGGCAGGGAGGGCAGGGAGCGCTCCCAGTCACCAGCACAGGCCCGCCATGCAGGGAAAAATGGCCCCGCCGGTGGGTCGGTGTCGGTGCCCGGGGCCTTTCAAACAGCCCGGGGGGGATGGAACCTCATCGGGGTGTTTCTCATCAGGATCTTCTCAAATACTCTGGAAATGAGAGAAAAAAAGGGGTTTTTACATCCTTTCTCTAGAAATTCATCAGACCGAGCTTCGTCATTTCCTACTTGTGTGAATTCCTGGTTTGTTTGGCTGCAAAACGACACCGTTCTGGACGTCAGTAGTTAAAGATGATGAATTGTTGCCAGTTAAAATGTGACAATAATTGGTTGATCACTGCAAATGAGGTGAAATTAAAACTGGAGGCATTTTGCTGGCTGTGAGGGACTGGAGTGTGCAAGCCTCAGGCCACAAAACTCAATGGAACTTGAGTTTGTCCTGGGCAAAAAGGGGAAACCTGAGGCTTTTGCACAAGGAGGGGCCGCTCTGAACCTCACGGCTCCGGGGAAGGTCTCCCCGACTCCAAAAAGACAGAATGTTGGGGGTTGAAAGTCAAATCAAGTGGCACCTGGGCAAGGGCAATCCTCCAGCTCCCCTCCCCTCTGCCCCCCCCCCCCCCCCCCCCCCCCGGGTGTTTTTTTGAGCCCAAAGTAGGCTTTTTGGGAAGAAAAAGGGAGGGCTGACCTTCCGCACTCACCTCAGGGCAAGTCCCAGCGCAGGGAGGTCCCGGGATCCCCGGAGGAGCTGCAGGCGCTGTGGGGCTGAAGGTGGTGACGCCCCGGCGTGGGCTTTTCTTTGGGAACACCACGGGGTTTCTTCTTTGGATTACCAACGGCCTGAAAACCGGGCAAAAAATAGCTTGAAATGTCTCAAAACCTCAAAAATCCGCTGGGAAAACAGGGTGCAAAGCCAAAACTTGGACGAAAAAACATATTATTTCTACCATCCCAAGCAGAAAAGCATTTTCACTGAATTTCACTGAATTTTTAGAGTTGGAAGGGACCATAAAGATCATCTAGTCCCACTCCCCTGCTGAAGCAGGATTGCCCAGAGCATGTCAGAGCATGTTACTCAGGGCTGCATCCAGGCGGGTCTTGAAAATCTCCAAAGAAGGGGACTCCACACCCTCCCTGGGCAGCCTGTTCCAGGGCTCTGGCACCCTCACCGTGAAGAAGTTTCTTCTCATATTTGAGTGGAACCTCCTGTGTTCCAGCTTGTGCCCGTTGCCCCTCGTCCTCTCACTGGCAACCACTGAAAAGAGTCTGGCTCCCTCCTCCTTCAACCCACCCTTCAGATACTATTAAGCATTGATAAGGTCTCCCCTCAGCCTTCTCTTCTCCAGGCTAAAGAGTCCCAGCTCTCTCAGCCTTTCCTCATAAGGGAGATGCTCCAATCCTTGAATCATCCTCGTTGCCCTTCGCTGGACTCTTTCCAGTAGTTCCCTGCCCTTCTTGAACTGGGGAGCCCAGAACTGGATGCAGTATTCCAGTTGTGGCCTCACCAGTGCAGAGTAGAGGGGGAGAATGACTTCCCTCGACCTACTGGCCACACTTTTCCCTAGGCAGCCCAGGATTCCGTTGGCCTTCCTGGCCACAAGAGCACACTGCTTGCTCATTGTTATTCTGCTGTCTACCAGGACCCCCAGATCTTTCTCTTAAGAAATTGACCTCCATGAAAATCTACAAATGGGGTTGAAAATGTGGAATTCCAACACGCTGAAGCCACACAGCAACCCTGTTTCCCCCCCAGATAATTAAAAATATATATATTTCATGAACCAAATCCCTGTTTCCTGGCAAGGAACGTTTGAGCAGATGGATTTGTCAAGGGAACAAACCCCCCCAGCAGTTTTTTTACCTCGCCTTCGCCTTTTCCCGCCTCGTCCCGGCCTCTCTTGGCCCTTTTCTCCATCAGGCGAGGCCGAGTGCTGCCAAAACGGATCTTCTTCTTCCATGTATAGTAATACTCAACACACTGGGCCACGGTCTTAGTCTGGATCTAAGGGGAGAAATCCAGGGATATTAAATACTCCCTTGTCATTACAAATGAGGGCAAACGATGCCTTGTCCCGGTAGGTTTTCAGCAGGAAGAAGGGTCCTAAGAACAGGATTCCAACGTGGGATTGAAAATAGGGCTTTCTGGGTTAAAAGCGTCCCCGCTAACCAGCTCCGCCCCGCTCCAACGGCTTTACCTCCTTCTGGATGAGGCGAAAATTCTTCTTATGCATGTAAAAAGCCTCTTTAAAGAGCTGCTGTTCCACTGGGGTCCAAGTGTCCGAGCCTTGGGATAAACAGCCACAGGCAAATTATTAGAAGACGCATTTCCCTGCCTCAAAAAGCCCCACAAATGGATTAAAACTACTGTTTTCCCCACCCAAAACTCACATTTTAAAGGATAAATCCCAAAGCCAAGGGATCTGTTCTCCTCCCATTTACCTGCGTAATGGTAATCAGCCAAGGGGTGGCATTCGGGTCTCCGGGGGGGCCCAGAGCGCAGCATTTCCAGAGCTTCCTGCCAGATTTAATGGGAAAAAAGGGCTTCAATTCCTCTGGCAGAGGAGGAAAAAGGGCAAAAAAAAGAAAAAAGAGAATTTCCATTCTCCCGACTGTCCCAGAATCCAAACAAGCTCCAATGGATGCACCGGGACGGGCTCTGTCACCCCACCAGACCTTAACGCCGCCACAGGCAGCACCCGGCGCCTTGAGCAAAGAGATTCCGGCCCCTGGAAGAGCCAACTCAGAGCAACTCCCAGCTCAAACCAGTCACAAAGCGGGTTCTTCAGGGGGAAGCGCTGCTCCCTACCGCAACGTTGCCCCGAGCCTCGTGCAGGCAATGCAGAGCCAGCTCCGCGTTCATCCCTGCCCCGGCTCTGCTGCTGGAAGAGGCCATCTTCAGCAGCTTTGAAACTACAAAGGCAAGAAAAAACACCAACGAGTCAGGTTTTCCTCCAAAAAGGAGAAAAGATGCCACAGGAGATGGATGGGAAATGGAGGAAGGGCAGAAAACAGAACGGAAACCACAAAACGCCCAGAAAAATATCCCATATTCCAACTATTGCCACAGGAAGAGCAGCTTTTGGAGCGGGATCTCCAGAGAGAAACTCCTCCCTGGCTGCAGATGAGCTGGGACCACAAACCCCCCCCCCTTTCTCATGGAAGATGCTCCCGAGAGCACCATCGGTTCTTATTTAGCCACTTTCCTCCCAAAAATTAGCCATCTCCTTCCCTCCAACGCTACTGGGCCAAGACAAGACGGGAGAGAACCCAAACGCCCTATCAAGTAACTCTGAAAAGGTGGAATTTGCCCCTTTCCCCAAAGAAAAGGTTTAAGACAAACCTTTCTCCTGCGTCTCGGGGTTGGATTCAATGTCACCCCACGGCTTCCAGACAAGGGAGGCTCGCTCTTCTTCCTCCTGTCCCAAGCAGGATCTGTCCCGCAGGGCAGGGAGCTCCGCCTGAAACTGGTCCCCGACATTGATGCGGCTGAAAGGGGGAGGAAGAGGAGGGGGAGGAAGGCACGTCAGGAACGGATATGGTGCAACAAACGCTTCAAAAGAGGGAAAACGTGATGAGTTGGGGCAAAACCGGTCCCTGTTTCCCAGCAAAACATCACTCAGTCTTCCGCCACCAACTTCCACTGCCCCTTCCCACCCCCAGCGTTACCCTTCGGCCACTGGAGGCTTTTTCGGCCCCATTGGGCAGGAAAATTTGGGTTTTTCCCCAAAAAAACAGTCCAACTGGTGAGTATCACTCTCCACAGCAGTAGGAAGCTGCCACAGCCACGGCCAGCGAGTGACCACCGCCTCGGAATGTTGTGTGGAACGCGGGAGGCCGGCAACGGGCTGTGATGTCAGCAAAACCAGTGCTTTACTGGGACAGCACTTGGCATTTTTGGGCATTTCTGGCCAAAATGGGGTACCCTCCACCCAAAAACACGCTGTGGAGAAGGGGCCAAGTGACACTCATTCCCAACCCCGGTTCCCTCCTCCCGTTTTCCCAACATTAGTCCTCATTCCAATGGCTCAACGTGGATTTTTGCCTCATCCTCCATCAAAAAAAACAAAAATCCTGGATGTTCTGCCCAAAAAATCTAACAACACCACACTGGGCATAAAACTCATTCTACAGACCGTCCTTTAATCTTCCTTGCCCTCCTCCTCGTCACACACCACTACATCCCCCACAAAATTTCCCTCTTCTCAGGGAAATCATCGCTCTGGAGATGGACCCTCCGGCTACCACTTCACCCCTGCGGCTGCCCCGGGCCAGAAGCCGGGGATTGAGCCATTTGAGGCTTTTCTAGAAGCAAAAGGAGCAAAGCGAAACCCCGGGGGCCATTTCCATCCCTCCTCCCCCAATCCCCAGGGAAAAATCCCCTCCTTCATCTGTTTTCAGCTTTTTTAGGAGGCAAAAGGAGAGCCGGGGCCTGGGGGCTCAAATCCTCGGCTCCCAGGAATGCCAGGTGGTAAAACCAGTCAGCAGAAGCCGAGCCCAGTAGGGAAACTGGGATGAGTGGGCAGCTGCGTCCCGGACATGCCCATGCTTTGGGTCCAACCACCACCTCTTTTTAATGATTGGATTCAATTTTGAACCCCAAACTCGTACCATAAAAAACAGGTGGTGGCTTTAGGAGGAGCTTCAAATGCTCCCTGTCAACGCCCGGGTTTCCACCGCGGTCATTGATCCCCCAGGAAGGGGGACAATGTTTGAATTTAGGAATTCTCTGGCAGAAAATGGCTCCAAACGGGTGGAGTTGCTCCATTTAATGGCAGCCGGCTGGATTCCTTTCCAGTTCTCCTGAGAACAGGAGCTGGGGAGAAGAAAGCCCCCGCCAGCTTTTGTGTGGCCAGAGAGAGAGCTCAAAGGAATAAAAGTCATTTCCCAAATCGTCTTGAAATCCTTCAAATCTCCTCCTCAAAGCCCAAGGATTTCCCCAGCTTTCCCATCCCCCTTGACACTTCCCACCTCCCCTTTTCTTTTCCTGCAGCTCCAGGTGATTAACGGGGGACGTATTTCCAATCAATTCCTCCCACGGCCCCTGCAACCTTTGCCAAAGTCTCACCAAAACAAAGGTGCCTGCCCTCGGGCATGGCATGGGACAGTGACAGCCTGATGGCACTGCTCACACCGCTGCACGGACCCACTCGCACACGCAAACCCGTGACCAACCGCCTGTAGCTGCTGGCGGATCACCAACCCTTGGAGACACGTCCAGCTGTGTACGGAAAGGACGGGTCTGTGTCAGCCGGTCGGTCAGACCACACAGAGATGGCACACTCCCATCCAAAGGCGCCCCAAAGCCACCTCGGGGAGCTCTCCTTGGCTGGTCCACGGGGGCTGCCCAGCCAAGGAGATGTCCCTTAATTATATCCATTGGAAACTTCTATGATCATCAGAACGTTGATCAGACTTGGTCCATCGACCCCAGCTCCAGCATCACCACCCCAACGGGCTCCAGTCTGTGAGACTCGCACAGGCTCAGCTGAGAAAATGATGGCTCCAAAGGAAATGTAGCTCCAGGAGACAGAGCTCCACGGCCTGAGCGCAGCACTAACCAGAAGCTTTACTGACTCAACCGCTGCTTTTCTACCCAAACGCTGCTCATCTCCAGGGAGAGAAAGCTGCTTTAGCCACTTCTCCTCCAAAGCCCTCACAGGGCTAAAGCCACACAGTCAGGAGCACCCCTCTGCACAGAGACACAGCCAGCAGAAAGGAAACCCTTTGGGAAATCCATCAGGACACCCATTCCAGCAGAAAAGAGAATCCTTACCAGGCTGGTGGCAAAACTCCCCGCGTCTCTGGGCCAGGGGGACGTCACCAACGCATCCGCACCTCTGAGGGTTGGGGTCCACCACAAGGCTGGTTTCCATTCTGTCACATCCTCGGAGCTAAAACTGTCGGCAGGAGATGCCTCATCCTGGTACTCGGAACCTGGGAGTTCTGCACCTGGCCTGCAGAACACAAGTACCTCTCAAGAGACATTGATGTCCTGCATTAACACACCAGCCCGCTCTTGAGATCACACAACCACACAATGGTCACAGTTGGAAGGCACCTTAAAGCCCCTCCAGTCCCACCCCCTGCCCTGGGCAGGGACACCTCCCACCACACCAGGCTGCTCCAAGACCCCTCCAACCTGGCCTGGAACCCCTCCAGGGATGGGGCAGCCACAGCTTCTCGGGGAAACCTGGGCCAGGCTCTCACCACCCCCCCAGCAAACCATTTCCTCCCCACATCTCATCTCAATCTCCCCTCTTCCAGTGGCAAACCCTTCCTCCTCCTCCCACGGCTCCCCTCCCTCATCCAGAGTCCCTCCCCAGCTTTCCTGGAGCCCCCCCCTTTAGGGACTGGAAGGGGCACAAAGGTCTCCCCGGAGCCTTCCCTTCTCCAGCCTGAACCCCCCCAACTCTCTGTCCTCACAGCAGAGGGGCTCCAGCAGCCCTCACCCCCTCCCCTCCAGCACTTTTTGGGGGGTGCCTGCGCTCCCTGGCCCCGTGACAGACCCCTCCAGTCACTGGGGTGGGAGGAGGGGGTGCCAGTGTTTTTTAGGTATTTTTTCTCTACAGTGCAGTATAAACGGCTCGTTCGGGGCTGGCGCTTCTCTGTGCACACCATAGATTGGAAAGGAGGGGGACCCCAAAAAACGCACCCTCTCACACCCTAAAATCATTCCTTCTCCCACCCCCTCTAAAACCACCCATTCTCCCACCCTCCAACCCCAAAAATCCCTCTTCCAGACCCCATACCCTTAAAAAACACCCCTCTCCCAACCCTGCACCCCAAAAATCTCCTCCCATCACAAACTCCCCTTACCAGCTCCAAAAAACCCAACCCCTAACCCACCCTCTCCCAAACCCCCTCTCCCTAACACCCCCAAAACCACCCTCAACACCCCCCATCCCAAAAGACCCTCTCCCACCCCAAACCCCAACTCACTTCTGACGCAGAAGCTCTTCCCTCTTCTGTCACCAGCTTCTTGATAGCCCCAAAAACCTCCTGTCATTCCCGGGGGTCAATAGGGTTAACGAGGGGCAGCACTAACAAGCCCCATCCCCCATTATGTTCTACCCTGGCTGCAGCCAGAGCCGGCAAAGAAATTTCCAGACAGCACCTGGAAAAGGGGGTGTCAATGTGGGGGAGAGGGCCACCAATGGGAAATGGGATGGGGGGGGGGGGTGTCTTGGGCGGAAGGCCTCACCATCTTTGGGTGAGTTGCCCTTCATGAAGATGAAGCTGAGGATGACCATGAGGAGCCCCAGCTTGGCCGTCTGGGTGTCCCTGGGGCCTGAGGGGGGACTGCAGAGGGGTATCACCCCCCTGAATAGGGAAGGGGAAGCTCTAACAGGGTCTGCCTGCCTCCCAAAATATGACCCCTCCCCTTCTGCCCATGCGCTCGTGCCAGCACCGCCCACCCTGGAAAACACCGCTGCCCATTGGCCCACTCACTGCTCTCATCCCGCCCACCGCCCCCTCTTCAAGCCGCCCATTGGGCCGGCGGCTGCACTCGCCCCGCCCCCTCTCTCCTGCGAGGGCTCCCCTCAGGTGGTGAAAAAGGCGGGAAAGGCGCCCCTGCCCCCTTTCCCCTCAGAGCCACAAAATGGCCGCGCCGCTTGGCTTGAACCGTTAAAAACAAGATAAAAACTCCCCCAAACCACCCCAAATAGCCAGTTTTACCAAAAGAAGGGATTTAAAGCACTTGTGCTGACCTCGCCCCTCGCAAGGCACCACCAGAGCCCTTCCCTTCCAGGGAGTGACAGGAGGTTTTTGGGGCTATCAAGAAGCTGGTGATGGAAGAGCTTGTGAGGCAGAAGTGAGTTGGGGTTTGGGGTGGGAGAGGGTCGTTTGGGATGGGGGGTGTTGAGGGTGGGTTAGTGGGGGTTTGGGAGAAGAGTTTGGGAGAGTGGGGGTTTGGGTTTGGTTTTTTTAAGCTGGTAAGGGGAGTTTGTGATGGGAGGGGATTTGGGGGTGCAGGGTTGGGAGGAGGGGTGTTCTTTGGGGGTGGGGGGTTTGGGAGAGGGTTTTTTGGTGGGGGTGGGAGAATGTGGGGGGTTTTGGGGCTGTCTGGGTTGGGAGAGAGGGGAGTTTGGGATTGGGAGAGGGTTTTTTGGGGGATGGAGGAGTTGGGAGAGGGGTCTTTTTGGGTGAGGAAGTGTGTTTTGGGGTGGGGGGTGAGAGAATTGGTGGGTTTTGGGGTGTGGGGGGTTGGGAAAACGGGTGTTTTTGTGGTGCCGCCCCCTTCCCAGTCCCTGGTGCGCACAGAGCAGCACCTGCCCCGTCCGGGCCGTTTATACTGCACTGCAGAGAAAAAACAGCTGAAAACCACTGACAAACACACCTCCCCCCCCCCCCACACCCCCACCCCCACACACCCAAACCAAGTGAATGGAGGGGTCTGTCATGGGCCGAGGGGGTGCAGGTACCCCCCAAAAGGTGCTGGAGGGGAGGGGGTCACCACCTCACACACACCCCCTTCTCATCCCCCTCGTAGGTACCTGGAGATCACCCCCATCACCCTGATGGACCCCCCTGGAAGCCCCCAAAATTAATGCCCCCCACCCCCAATAATGCTTGGGGACGGTGACCAGGGCTTTGGCAAGGGGGGCGGCTGATGTCAATGTTCTACGGGGCAAAATGGGGTTCTGGGGGAGGTTCCCCAAAATCTACCACCCCCCCAATTTCAGGGGGGTTTAATGAGATCTGTCCCCTCTTTTGGGGTTTTTTTTTGGGCTCCTCCCTTACCTGTGGCCGCACGCGGTGGGTGTTCACTGCCTCCCCCTCGTACCCTGGTTCCCCGGGAGGCAACAGCGTTTGGGGGAGCCAGCCCCCTTTTTGGGGGTGGTGTCCCTGTTTTGGGGGGCACACCCGGGGAGGGGACAGTCCCCTTTTTGGGAAGGTTGTCCCCTTTTTTGGGGTCAGACAGGGTGGGCACTGCCATGGGGTGGGGCAACCCCTGGCCACGCCCTCCCTTGAAATGATGGGGGCTGCTGGGGCTGTGTCTTGGCCCTGTTAGCCCCACCCCTTTGTGGGTGTGGTCTTCTCATTTAGCCCCACCCCTTTGTGGGTGTGGCCTTCCAGCTCTTGTGGGTGGGGTTCACTGCCTTAGCCCTGCCTCTTGCAGGAGGCCCTGTGGGCGTGGCTTGTTTCCCCTGGCTCCACCCCTTTGTGTCCCTGTCTCACCTGGGGGTGTGGCTTCCTCCCTTAGCCACGCCCCTTCCCTTCAGCTCCACCCCTTCTCCCTTATCCACGCCCCTCTGTCCCTGCCTGTAGTAGCCCTTGGGGGTGTGGCTTGTTCCCTTAGCACCGCCCCCCAGGGTGTTCCCTATGGGTGTGACCTCCCTTGGCCCCACCCCTTCCCTGTGGCTCCGCCCCTGCCCATAGCCCAGCCCCTCCCTTGTGTGAGTGGTGGGTGTGGCCTCCCTTGGCCCCACCCCCTTTTCCTACCCCCACCCTTGTAGGGGTGACTCCCACTGGTGGGCGTGGCCTTGTCCTTTAGCTCCACCTCCTCCCTGAGTCTGTGGGCGTGGCCTCCCAGAGCCCCACCCCCTTTCCCTTAGCCCCACCCCTTCCTGACCTGCCAGGTGGGTGTGGCCTCAGCCCTGCCCCTGTGCTTGCCCCTCCCACCCTCCTCCTTGTACCCCCCGCCCCCAGCCTGTCCCTGCTTGGTCCCACCTCACAGACATGTCCTGCCCCCCCTGCTGTCCCCGAGGGAGACCCCCGTGTCCCCCTCGATGCGAGTTGAGCTTCACTTGCTGGGCGAGGTTGTCTGCACCGATTTTTTTTTGGGGGGTGGGCACGATTTTTGGGGGACCCCCCCACTTCAAGGTTCTCCCCTCGGTGTCGCTTCTGCCCCCCCAGGGTCTCACCTTGATGTTCCCTTCAATGATGGCGGGGTCAACGCAGATGGATTCCACGCAAAGAACCTGGATGGGGGGAAAACGGGGGTCACCGATGCCCCCCCGCCCCCTCTTCTGTGATCACCCCCAAAGCAGTCCCCCCCCCCTGTGCTGTGATCACCCCCAAAGCAGTGTCACCCCCCTGTGCTGTGAAAACCTGTCCCCTTGGGTGTGGGAGCAATCTCCGGCCCTTGAGTGCTGTGACCCTTGGGTGCTCCTTTTGAGCCTGGCCCTGGGGAGAGGGAGAAAGGTGGTTTTGAGGAAGAAAAGGTGGTTTTGAGGATGAAGTTGCCAAGAGGAAACCAAGCCAGGAGGATGAAACCACCAACGCCGTTTGCAGCTTAACGTCGCCAGGAGACGTTTCCTTCACTCGACATCTTTCGTTCTATTTCTTGTGGCTTCATTTTTAAAAACTATTTTCAAACTTTCCCTCACAGCAGGGCCAACAACCTTCATAAAGCGAGTTTTGGGGTTTTGCACAGAGCTCAGGGCCCCAAAGCGCTCCCTGCGCTGGACTGTCGCTGTCACCTCGACCTCCTGTCACCGAGAGAATCCCACCGGGAGGTGCTGGTGGCGGAAGAGGGTAAAAACCTTCCATGAAACACCCAGTTCCTCCAGAAACCACGTTTCTGAGCAAGAGTGCCGAGGAAGGCGCTCTGTTCCGAGGAATGACTGTGTTTGTCCTGTCGTTGTCCCCCCGTCCCCTGCCCCATGGGGTCTCCTTTCCCCCGTGCTGGTCAGGCCCTGTTTCTTCCTGGGCTTTGAGGAACGTTATCCCTGAAGATGCAGGAGAGACTGAGCCCCTTTTGCCTCTGGGACGGTCCCAGCAGCTCCTCAGCGAGGTGGGATCAGCTCTCCCGCAGTCCTGTGTGATGAGTGTGCCAGTTGTCCTGCTTCTCCACCCTCTGGGCAGAGCCAGAGGGACATGGGCAGGATGGAGGTGGCTCCTGTGATCCCCCTGAAGTCCCACCAGGCCAAGTGCAAGGTGCTGCCCCTGGGTCAGAGCAATGCCGGGTACAAATCCAGGCTGGGTGGAGAATGGCTGGAGAGCAGCCCTGAGGAGAAGGGCTTGGGGGTGTTGGTGGGTGAGAAGCTCCAGAGGAGCCAACAATGCGGAGTGTGGGCCAGAGGAGGCCACGGAGATGCTGGGAGGGCTGGAGCCCCTCTGCTGTCAGGACAGGCTGAGAGAGTTGGGGGGGTTCAGGCTGGAGAAGGGAAGGCTCCGGGGAGACCTTTCTGCCCCTTCCAGTCCCTAAACAGGTGGGGCTCCAGGAAAGCTGGGGAGGGACTCTGGATGAGGGAGGGGAGCCGTGGGAGGAGGGGGAAGGGTTTGCCACTGGAAGAGGGGAGATTGAGATGAGATGTGGGGAGGAAATGGTTTGCTGGGGGGGTGGTGAGAGCCTGGCCCAGGTTTCCCCGAGAAGCTGTGGCTGCCCCATCCCTGGAGGGGTTCCAGGCCAGGTTGGAGGGGTCTTGGAGCAGCCTGGTGTGGTGGGAGGTGTCCCTGCCCAGGGCAGGGGGTGGGACTGGAGGGGCTTTAAGGTGCCTTCCAACTGTGACCATTGTGTGGTTGTGTGATCTCAAGAGCGGGCTGGTGTGTTAATGCAGGACATCAAGGTCTCTTGAGAGGTACTTGTGTTCTGCAGGCCAGGTGCCCGGGTGGTTCCGAGTCCCCGGATGAGGCATCTCCTGCCGACAGTTTTAGCTCTGAGGATGTGACAGAACGGAAACCAGCCTTGTGGTGGACCCCAACCCTCAGAGGTGCGGACGCGTTGGTGACGTCCCCCTGGCCCAGAGACGCGGGGAGTTTTGCCACCAGCCTGGTAAGGATTCTCTTTTCTGCTGGAATGGGTGTCCCGATGGATTTCCCAAAGGGTTTCCTTTGTGCTGGCTGTGTCTCTGTGCAGAGGGGTGCTCCTGACTGTGTGGCTTTAGCCGTGTGAGGGCTTTGGAGGAGAAGTGGCTAAAGCAGCTTTCTCTCCCTGGAGATGAGCAGCGTTTGGGTAGAAAAGCAGCGGTTGAGTCAGTAAAGCTTCTGGTTAGTGCTGCGCTCAGGCCGTGGAGCTCTGTCTCCTGGAGCTACATTTCCTTTGGAGCCATCATTTTCTCAGCTGAGCCTGTGCGAGTCTCACAGACTGGAGCCCGTTGGGGTGGTGACGCTGGAGCTGGGGTCGATGGACCAAGTCTGATCAACCTTCTGATGATAATAGGAGTTTCCAATGGATATAATTAAGGGACATCTCCTTGGCTGGGCAGCCCCCATGGACCAGCAAAGTTTGGATGTCTTTGACTTGGCTGATGGCAGAAACCCCCCCCCTGCCCTTGTTTGTGCCCAGAAACTGTGGCTGGAGGCAGCAGGAGATGGAAATTGTCCCTCAAAAGCCCGAGATGCTTTTGGGGGGGGTTTGCCCAAAACGAGGAAACGAGGGGTTTCGTCGCCCAATGTCACAGAGGGGGATGTGATGTCATAGAGGAAGGGTTGTGATGTCATAGGTTGGGGTTGTGAGGTTAGAGGTTTGGGGTGTGACGTCATAGAGTGGGGTTGTGGTGTCATAGAGTGGGGTTGTGATGTCATTGAGGGTTGTGAGGTCATGGATGTTTTGACGTCATAGAGTGTGGTTGTGACGTCATAGAATGGGGTTGTGATGTCATAGAGGGGTTGTGACGTCATCGGGGATAGTGATGTCATAGAGGTAGGGCTGTGACGTCGTAGAGGGGGTTATTGATGTCATAGAGTGGGGTTGTGATGTCATAGACTGACGTTGTGATGTCATAGAGGTAGGGTTGTGACGTCGTAGAGGAGCAGTGTGATTTCACAGAGTTGGGTTGTGACGTCATAGAGGGGTGTTGTGATTTCACAAAGTTGGGTTGTGATGTCATAGAGTGGGATTGTGATATCATAGAGTGGGATTATAATGTCATAGAGTGGGGTTGTGACGTCTTAGAGGGGGTTGTGACGTCATCTGGGATTGTGATGTCATAGAGGTAGGGTTGTGTCATCATAGAGGGGCGTTGTGATGTCATAGAGGGAGGGTTGTGATGTCATAGAGGGGGTTGGTGACGTCATAGAGGAGCGTTGTGATGTCATATAGTGGGGGGTTTGATGTCATAGAGAGGGTTATGATGTCATAGAGTGGCGTGATGTCATAGAGGTGGTTATGATGTCATAGAGTGGGGTTGAGATGTCGTAGAGTGGGGTTGTGACGTCATAGAGTGGGGTTGTGACGTCATAGAGGGAGGGTATTGACGTCATAGAGTGTGGTTGTGATGTCATAGAGGGGGTTGTGACGTCATAGAGTGTGTTTGTGGCATCACAGTGGGGTTTGTGATGTCACAGAGTTGGGTTGTGACGCCATAGTGGGCTTTGTGATGTCACAGAGTGGTTTGTGATTTCATAGAGTGGGGTTGTGATGTCATAGAGGGGGTTATGATGTCAAAGCGTAGGGTTGTGATGTCATAGTGGGGTTTGTGATGTCACAGAGTGGTTTGTGATGTCATAGAGTTAGGGTTGTAACGTCATAGAGGAGCGTTGTGATTTCACAGAGTTGGGTTGTGACGTCAGAGGGGGGTTTATGATGTCATAGAGGGGGTTGCGAGGTCATAGAGTGCAGTTGTGACGTCATAGTGGGGTTTGTGATGTCACGGAGTCGGGTTGTTGCGTCATAGAGTGGGATTGTTATGTCATAGAGTGGGGTTGTGATGTCACTGAGTCGGGTTGTGATGTCATAGATTGAGGTTCTGATGTCATAGAGTGGGGTTGTGATGTCATAGAGTGGGGTTGTGATGTCATAGAGTGGGGTTCTGATGTCATAGAGGTAGGGTTTGTGACGTCATAGAGGGGTGTTGTGGTTTCACGGAGTTGGGTTGTGACGTCATAATGGGGTTTGTGATGTCACAGAGTGGTTTCTGATGTCATAGAGTGGGGTTGTGACGTCCTAGAGGCGGTTGCGACGTCATAGAGTGCGTTTGTGATGTCATAGTGGAGTTTGTGATGTCACAGAGTGGTTTGTGATTTCATAGAGGTAGTGTTGTGACGCCATAGAGTGGGGTTGTGATGTCATAGAGTGTGGTTGTGATGTCACAGAGTCGCGTTGTGATTTCACAGAGTTGGGTTGTGACGTCATAGTGGGGTTTGTGATGTCACAGAGTCAGGTTGTGACGTCATAGGGTGGGATTGTGATGTCATAGAAGGGGTTGTGATGTCACAGAGTCGGGTTGTGATGTCATAGACGGAGGGTTGTGGTGTCATAGAGGTAGGGTTGTGACGTCTTAGAAGGGCGTTGTGATGTCACAGAGTGTGGTTGTGACGTCATAGTGGGGTTTGTGATGTCACAGAGTGGTTTGTGATGTCATAGAGTGGGGTTGTGATGTCATAGAGGGAGGGTTGTGACGTCATCGGGGATTGAGATGTCATAGAGTGCGGTTGTGGCGTCATAGAGTGGTTTCTGATGTCATAGAGTGGGGTTGTGATGTCATAGAGGTATGGTTGTGACGTCGTAGGGGGCTGTGACTTCATCGGGGATTGTGATGTCATAGATGGGGTTATGATTTCATAGAGGGGGTTGTGACGTCCTAGAGTCTGGTTGTGACGTCATAGTGGGCTTTGAGATGTCACAGAGTGGTTTGTGATGTCATAGAATGGGGTTGTGATGTCATAGAGGGGGTTATGATGTCAAAGCGTAGGGTTGTGATGTCATAGTGGGGTTTGTGATGTCATAGAGTTAGGGTTGTAACATCATAGAGGAGCGTTGTGATTTCACAGAGTTGGGTTGTGACGTCATAGTGGGGTTTATGATGTCATAGAGGGGGTTGCGAAGTCATAGAGTGCGGTTGTGACGTCATAGTGGGGTTTCTGATGTCACAGAGTCGGGTTGTGACGTCATAGAGTGGGATTGTTATGTCATAGAGTGGGGTTGTGATGTCACTGAGTCGGGTTGTGATGTCATAGATTGAGGTTCTGATGTCATAGATGGGGTTGTGATGTCATAGAGTGGGGTTGTGATGTCATAGAGTGGGGTTCTGATGTCATAGAGGTAGGGTTTGTGACGTCATAGAGGGGTGTTGTGGTTTCACGGAGTTGGGTTGTGACGTCATAATGGGGTTTGTGATGTCACAGAGTGGTTTCTGATGTCATAGAGTGGGGTTGTGACGTCCTAGAGGCGGTTGTGACGTCATAGAGTGCGTTTGTGATGTCATAGTGGAGTTTGTGATGTCACAGAGTGGTTTGTGATTTCATAGAGGTAGTGTTGTGACGTCATAGAGTGGGGTTGTGATGTCATAGAGTGTGGTTGTGATGTCACAGAGTCGCGTTGTGATTTCACAGAGTTGGGTTGTGACGTCATAGTGGGGTTTGTGATGTCACAGAGTCAGGTTGTGATGTCACAGAGTCGGGTTGTGACGTCATAGAAAGGCATTGTGATTTTAAAGATTTAGGTTGTGACATCATAGTGGGGTTTGTGTTGTCACAGAGTGGTTTGTGATTTCATAGAGTGTGGTTGTGATGTCACAGAGTCGGGTTGTGACGTCATAGAGTGCGTTTGTGGCATCACAGTGGGGTTTGTGATGTCACAGAGTTGGGTTGTGACGCCATAGTGGGCTTTGTGATGTCACAGAGTGGTTTGTGATTTCATAGAGTGGGGTTGTGATGTCATAGAGGGGGTTATGATGTCAAAGCTTAGGTTTGTGATGTCATAGTGGGGTTTGTGATGTCACAGAGTGGTTTGTGATGTCATAGAGTTAGGGTTGTAACGTCATAGAGGAGCGTTGTGATTTCACAGAGTTGGGTTGTGACGTCATAGTGGGGTTTATGATGTCATAGAGGGGGTTGCGAGGTCATAGACTGTGGTTGTGACGTCATAGTGGGGTTTGTGATGTCACAGAGTCGGGTTGTTGCGTCATAGAGTGGGATTGTGATGTCATAGAGTGGGGTTATGATGTCACCGAGTCGGGTTGTGATGTCATAGATTGAGGTTCTAATGTCATAGATGGGGTTGTGATGTCATAGAGTGGGGTTGTGACGTCATAGAGGTAGTGTTTGTGACGTCATAGAGTGGGGTTGTGATGTCACAGAGTCGCGTTGTGATTTCACAGAGTTGGGTTGTGATGTCATAGTGGGGTTTGTGATGTCACAGAGTCGGGTTGTGATGTCATAGAGTGGGATTGTGATGTCATAGAGGGGGTTATGATGTCACAGAGTTGGGTTGTGATGTCATAGAGGTAGGGTTGTGACGTCATAGAAGGGCGTTGTGATTTTACAAAGTTGGGTTGTGACATCATAATGGGGTTTGTGATGTCACAGAGTGGTTTTCGATGTCATAGAGGTAGGGTTGTGACATCATAGAGGGGGTTGTGACGTCATAGGTTGCGGTTGTGACGTCATAGAGTCGGGTTGTGATGTCATAGAGGGGACTTTGATGTCATAGAGGGAGGGTTGTGATGTCATAGAGGTAGGGTTGTGACTTCATAGAGGGGCGTTGTGATTTCAGAGAGTTGGGTTGTGATTTCAGAGAGTTGGGTTGTGATGTCATAGAGTGGAGTTGTGACGTCATAGAGTGAGGTAGTGATGTTACAGAGTCGGGTTATGATGTCATAGAGTGGGGTTGTGACATCATAGTGGGGTTTGTGATGTCATAGAGTGGTTTTTTGATGTCATAGAGGGGGTTATGGTGTCATACAGTGGGGTTGTGACGTCATAGAGGGGGTTGTGACATCATCGGAGATTGTGATGTCATAGAGATAGGTTTGTGACATCATCGGAGCTTCTGATGTCATAGAATTTTTGGGCAGAACATCCAGGATTTTGGGGTTCCTTTGATGGAGGATGAGGCAAAACTCCACGTTGAGCCGTGGGAATGAGGGCGACCCCTGGGAAAACGGGAGGAGGGAACTGGGGGTGGGGGTGGGTGTCGCTCGGCCCCTTCTCCACAGCGTGTTTTTGGGTGGAGGGTCCCCCATATGGGCCAGAAACCCCCCCAAAGGCCCAGTGCTGTGCCAGTAAAGCACTGGTTTTGCTGACGTCACAGGCCGTTGCCGGCCTCCCGCGTTCCACACAACATTCCGAGGCGGCGGTCGCTCGCTGGCCGTGGCTGTGGCAGCTTCCTACCGCTGTGGAGAGTGACATTGAGCAGTTGGATTGTTTTTTTGGGGAAACCCCCAAATTGTCCTGCCCGATGGGGCCCAAAAAGCCTCCAGTGGCCGAAGGGTAACGCTGGGGGTGGGAAGGGGCGGTGGAAGTTGGTGGCGGAAGACTGAGTGATGTTTTGCTGGGCAATAGGGACCGGTTTTGCCCCACCTCACCACGTTTTCCCTCTTTTTTAGCGTTTGTTGCGCCGTATCCATTCCCGACGTGCCTTCCTCCCCCTCCTCTTCCTCCCCCTTTCAGCCGCATCAATGTCGGGGAGCAGTTGCAGGCGGAGCTGCCTGCCCTGCGGGACAGATCCCTCTTGGAAGAGGAGGACGAAGGATCCTCCCTGGTTTGGAAGCCCTGGGGTGACATGGAAAGCAAGCCCGAGCCGCAGGAGAAAGGTTTCTCTTCAGGCTTTTCTTGTGGGAAAGGGGCAAATTCCACCTTTTCAGAGTTACTTGATAGGGCGTTTGGGTTCTCTCCCATCTTGTCTTGGCCCCGTAGCGTTGGAGGGAAGGAGATGGCTCGTTTTTGGGAGGAAAGTGGCTAGATAAGAGCCGATGGTGCTCTCGGGAGCATCTTCCATGAGAAAGGGGGGGTTTTGGCGGTCCCAGCTCATCTGCAGCCAGGGAGGAGTTTCTCTCTGGAGATCCCGCTCCCAAAGCTCTTGAAAGAGCGTTTTTTTTGTCCATCAGAAGACTTTTGGCCTCATCCAGAAGGAGGTAAAGCCGTTGGAGCGGGGCGGAGCTGGTTAGCGGGGAGGCTTTTAACCCAGAAAGCCCTATTTTCAATCCCCCCTTGGAATCCTGTCCTTAGGAGCCTTCTTCCTGCTAAAAACCCATCGGGAGAAGACATCATTGCCCTCCTTTGTAATGACAAGGGAGTCTTTAATATCCCTGGATTTCTCCCCATAGATCCAGAGGCAAACCGTGGCCCAGTGTGTTGACTCTTGTTACTTCTGGAGGAAGACAGTGTGATTTGGGTGCACCTGACCTCGCCTGCTGGAGAAAAGGGTCAAGAGAGTCCGGGATGAGGTGGAGAAAGCCAAAGGCGGGGTAAAAAAGCTGCTGGGGGGGTTTGTTTTCTCGACGAATCCATCTGCTCAAACGTTCCTTGCCAGGAAAGAGGGATTTGCTTCACGGAAATAGATATTATTTTAATTTTTGGTGGGCGGGGGAAGGGGGTGGCTGTGTGGCTTCAGTGCGTGGGAATTGCACCTTTTCAGCCCCTTTGATAGATTTGGTGGAGGAAAGTGCTTTTCCGCTTGGGACAGTGGAAATAATACAGTTTTTCTTGCACCCCGTTGTGGCTTTGCACCCTGTTTTCCCATTGGTTTTTTGGCTGTTTAGACTTTACCTGGGCTGATAAACTGCGTGAAATCCCTGGCCAAAAAATCTTATTTTTCTGCCTTTTTGAGCCATTTCAAGTTATTTTGTCCCTGGTTTGCAGGCCGTCTGCCAGCAGAAGAAGAGGCCACGTGCGACCCCCAAAGACAAGCCCACGCCGGGGCGTCAGCACCCGCAGCCCCACAGCGCCTGCGGCTCCTCCGGGGATGCCGGGACCTCCCTGTGCTGGGACTTGCCCTGAGGTGAGTGCGGAAGGTCAGCCCTCCCTTTTTCTTCCCCAAATGCCTCCTTTGGGTTCAGAAAAGCACCCTGGGGGCGTGGGGGGGCGGGGGCAGAAGGGAAGGGCAGCTGGAGGATTGCCCTTGCCCAGGTGCCTCTTGGTGGTTTTATTTGACTTTCAACCCCCAACGTTCTGTCTTTTTGGAGTCGGGGAGACCTTCCCCGGAGCCGTGAGGTTCAGAGCGGCCCCTCCTTGTGCAAAAGCCTCAGGTTTCCCCTTTTTGCCCAGGACAAACTCAAGTTCCATTGAGTTTTGTGGCCCAAGGCTTGCCCACTCCAGTCCCTCACAGCCAGCAAAATGCCTCCAGTTTTAATTTGACCTCATTTGAAGTGATCGCCCAATTAATTCTCCTAATTTAACCCCCACCGATCCATCTTCTTTAACCACCAGCATCCAGACCGGTGTCGTTTCTATGAAGCTGGGTCTAATGGATTTCTAGAGGAAGGACTTACAAATCCCTTTTTCCTTTGTTCTGCTGCCTTGTCCCTAAGGGCAGTTTCCCACGGGGTCCTATTTCCTAACTCCTTGAAGAGCTGGAAGTTTGCTTTCTTAAAATGTGGCGTCCTAACTGTGCTTCTCGTGGGCTTCCAACTTGTGAAGAGAGTGAAGTGCACTAGAGCATGATGACTGCAGCCCATGGACTAGGGGCTTGGGGGATGGAAAGGGCCCCCGGGGTTTCGCTTTGCTCCTTTTGCTTCTAGAAAAGGCCCAAATGGCTCAATGCCCGCCTTCTGGCCCGGGGCAGCCGCAGGGGTGAAGTGGTAGCTGGAGGGTCCCTCTCCAGAGCCATGATTTCCCTGAGAAGGGGGAAATTTTGTGGGGGATGGAGTGGTGTGTGAGGAGGAGGAGGAGGGCAAGGAAGGCTAAAGGAGGGTGTTGGTGGAAAGATTTTTATCCCCAGCGTGGTTTTGTCAGATTTTGTGGGCAGAACATCCAGGCTTTTGGGGTTCTTTTGATGGAGGATGAGGCAAAAATCCGCGTTGAGCCGTGGGAATGAGGGCGACCCCTGGGAAAACGGGAGGAGGGAACTGGGGGTGGGGGTGGGTGTCGCTCGGCCCCTTCTCCACAGCGTGTTTTTGGGTGGAGGGTCCCCCATATGGGCCAGAAACGCCCCCAAACGCCCAGTGCTGTCCCAGTAAAGCACTGGTTTTGCTGACGTCACAGGCCGTTGCCGGCCTCCCGCATTCCACACAACATTCCGAGGCGGCGGTCGCTCGCTGGCCGTGGCTGTGGCAGCTTCCTACCGCTGTGGAGAGTGACATTGAGCAGTTGGATTGTTTTTTTGGGGAAACCCCCAAATTGTCCTGCCCGATGGGGCCCAAAAAGCCTCCAGTGGCCGAAGGGTAACGCTGGGGGTGGGAAGGGGCGGTGGAAGTTGGTGGCGGAAGACTGAGTGATGTTTTGCTGGGCAATAGGGACCGGTTTTGCCCCACCTCACCACGTTTTCCCTCTTTCGAAGCGTTTGTTGCGCCGTATCCATTCCCGACGTGCCTTCCTCCCCCTCCTCTTCCTCCCCCTTTCAGCCGCATCAATGTCGGGGAGCTGTTGCAGGCGGAGCTGCCTGCCCTGCGGGACAGATCCCTCTTGGAAGAGGAGGACGAAGGAGCCTCCCTGGTTTGGAAGCCCTGGGGTGACATGGAAAGCAAGCCCGAGCCGCAGGAGAAAGGTTTCTCTTCAGGCTTTTCTTGTGGGAAAGGGGCAAATTCCACCTTTTCAGAGTTACTTGATAGGGTGTTTGGGTTCTCTCCCGTCTTGTCTTGGCCCAGTAGCGTTGGAGGGAAGGAGATGGCTCGTTTTTGGGAGGAAAGTGGCTAGATAAGAGCCGATGGTGCTCTCGGGAGCATCTTCCATGAGAAAGGGGGGGTTTTGGCGGTCCCAGCTCATCTGCAGCCAGGGAGGAGTTTCTCTCTGGAGATCCCGCTCCCAAAGCTCTTGAAAGAGCGTTTTTTTTGTCCATCAGAAGACTTTTGGCCTCATCCAGAAGGAGGTAAAGCCGTTGGAGCGGGGCGGAGCTGGTTAGCGGGGAGGCTTTTAACCCAGAAAGCCCTATTTTCAATCCCCCCTTGGAATCCTGTCCTTAGGAGCCTTCTTCCTGCTAAAAACCCATCGGGAGAAGACATCATTGCCCTCCTTTGTAATGACAAGGGAGTCTTTAATATCCCTGGATTTCTCCCCATAGATCCAGAGGCAAACCGTGGCCCAGT
The DNA here is from genome assembly GCF_964106895.1 of Numenius arquata. Taxonomy (NCBI): domain Eukaryota; kingdom Metazoa; phylum Chordata; class Aves; order Charadriiformes; family Scolopacidae; genus Numenius; species Numenius arquata. The sequence continues at coordinate 160,562 of NW_027415062.1, forward strand.
GTGTTGACTCTTGTTACTTCTGGAGGAAGACAGTGTGATTTGGGTGCACCTGACCTCGCCTGCTGGAGAAAAGGGTCAAGAGAGTCCGGGATGAGGTGGAGAAAGCCAAAGGCGGGGTAAAAAAGCTGCTGGGGGGGTTTGTTTTCTCGACGAATCCATCTGCTCAAACGTTCCTTGCCAGGAAAGAGGGATTTGCTTCACGGAAATAGATATTATTTTAATTTTTGGTGGGCGGGGGAAGGGGGTGGCTGTGTGGCTTCAGTGCGTGGGAATTGCACCTTTTCAGCCCCTTTGATAGATTTGGTGGAGGAAAGTGCTTTTCCGCTTGGGACAGTGGAAATAATACAGTTTTTCTTGCACCCCGTTGTGGCTTTGCACCCTGTTTTCCCATTGGTTTTTTGGCTGTTTAGACTTTACCTGGGCTGATAAACTGCGTGAAATCCCTGGCCAAAAAATCTTATTTTTCTGCCTTTTTGAGCCATTTCAAGTTATTTTGTCCCTGGTTTGCAGGCCGTCTGCCAGCAGAAGAAGAGGCCACGTGCGACCCCCAAAGACAAGCCCACGCCGGGGCGTCAGCACCCGCAGCCCCACAGCGCCTGCGGCTCCTCCGGGGATGCCGGGACCTCCCTGTGCTGGGACTTGCCCTGAGGTGAGTGCGGAAGGTCAGCCCTCCCTTTTTCTTCCCCAAATGCCTCCTTTGGGTTCAGAAAAGCACCCTGGGGGCGTGGGGGGGCGGGGGCAGAAGGGAAGGGCAGCTGGAGGATTGCCCTTGCCCAGGTGCCTCTTGGTGGTTTTATTTGACTTTCAACCCCCAACGTTCTGTCTTTTTGGAGTCGGGGAGACCTTCCCCGGAGCCGTGAGGTTCAGAGCGGCCCCTCCTTGTGCAAAAGCCTCAGGTTTCCCCTTTTTGCCCAGGACAAACTCAAGTTCCATTGAGTTTTGTGGCCCAAGGCTTGCCCACTCCAGTCCCTCACAGCCAGCAAAATGCCTCCAGTTTTAATTTGACCTCATTTGAAGTGATCGCCCAATTAATTCTCCTAATTTAACCCCCACCGATCCATCTTCTTTAACCACCAGCATCCAGACCGGTGTCGTTTCTATGAAGCTGGGTCTAATGGATTTCTAGAGGAAGGACTTACAAATCCCTTTTTCCTTTGTTCTGCTGCCTTGTCCCTAAGGGCAGTTTCCCACGGGGTCCTATTTCCTAACTCCTTGAAGAGCTGGAAGTTTGCTTTCTTAAAATGTGGCGTCCTAACTGTGCTTCTCGTGGGCTTCCAACTTGTGAAGAGAGTGAAGTGCACTAGAGCATGATGACTGCAGCCCATGGACTAGGGGCTTGGGGGATGGAAAGGGCCCCCGGGGTTTCGCTTTGCTCCTTTTGCTTCTAGAAAAGGCCCAAATGGCTCAATGCCCGCCTTCTGGCCCGGGGCAGCCGCAGGGGTGAAGTGGTAGCTGGAGGGTCCCTCTCCAGAGCCATGATTTCCCTGAGAAGGGGGAAATTTTGTGGGGGATGGAGTGGTGTGTGAGGAGGAGGAGGAGGGCAAGGAAGGCTAAAGGAGGGTGTTGGTGGAAAGATTTTTATCCCCAGCGTGGTTTTGTCAGATTTTGTGGGCAGAACATCCAGGCTTTTGGGGTTCTTTTGATGGAGGATGAGGCAAAAATCCGCGTTGAGCCGTGGGAATGAGGGCGACCCCTGGGAAAACGGGAGGAGGGAACTGGGGGTGGGGGTGGGTGTCGCTCGGCCCCTTCTCCACAGCGTGTTTTTGGGTGGAGGGTCCCCCATATGGGCCAGAAACGCCCCCAAACGCCCAGTGCTGTCCCAGTAAAGCACTGGTTTTGCTGACGTCACAGGCCGTTGCCGGCCTCCCGCATTCCACACAACATTCCGAGGCGGCGGTCGCTCGCTGGCCGTGGCTGTGGCAGCTTCCTACCGCTGTGGAGAGTGACATTGAGCAGTTGGATTGTTTTTTTGGGGAAACCCCCAAATTGTCCTGCCCGATGGGGCCCAAAAAGCCTCCAGTGGCCGAAGGGTAACGCTGGGGGTGGGAAGGGGCGGTGGAAGTTGGTGGCGGAAGACTGAGTGATGTTTTGCTGGGCAATAGGGACCGGTTTTGCCCCACCTCACCACGTTTTCCCTCTTTCGAAGCGTTTGTTGCGCCGTATCCATTCCCGACGTGCCTTCCTCCCCCTCCTCTTCCTCCCCCTTTCAGCCGCATCAATGTCGGGGAGCTGTTGCAGGCGGAGCTGCCTGCCCTGCGGGACAGATCCCTCTTGGAAGAGGAGGACGAAGGAGCCTCCCTGGTTTGGAAGCCCTGGGGTGACATGGAAAGCAAGCCCGAGCCGCAGGAGAAAGGTTTCTCTTCAGGCTTTTCTTGTGGGAAAGGGGCAAATTCCACCTTTTCAGAGTTACTTGATAGGGTGTTTGGGTTCTCTCCCGTCTTGTCTTGGCCCAGTAGCGTTGGAGGGAAGGAGATGGCTCGTTTTTGGGAGGAAAGTGGCTAGATAAGAGCCGATGGTGCTCTCGGGAGCATCTTCCATGAGAAAGGGGGGGTTTTGGCGGTCCCACCTCATCTGCAGCCAGGGAGGAGTTTCTCTCTGGAGATCCCGCTCCCAAAGCTCTTGAAAGAGCGTTTTTTTTGTCCATCAGAAGACTTTTGGCCTCATCCAGAAGGAGGTAAAGCCGTTGGAGCGGGGCGGAGCTGGTTAGCGGGGAGGCTTTTAACCCAGAAAGCCCTATTTTCAATCCCCCGTTGGAGTCCTGTCCTTAGGACCCTTCTTCCTGCTAAAAACCCAGCGGGACAAGACATCATTGCCCTCCTTTGTAATGACAAGGGAGTATTTAATATCCCTGGATTTCTCCCCATAGATCCAGAGGCAAACCGTGGCCCAGTGTGTTGACTCTTGTTACTTCTGGAGGAAGACAGTGCGATTTGGGTGCACCTGACCTCGCCTGCTGGAGAAAAGGGTCAAGAGAGTCCGGGATGAGGTGGAAAAAGCCAAAGGCGGGGTAAAAAAGCTGCTGGGGGGGTTTGTTTCCTTGACGAATCCATCTGCTCAAACGTTCCTTGCCAGGAAAGAGGGATCTGCTTCACGGAAATAGATATTATTTGAATTTTTGGTGGGCGGGGGAAGGGGGTGGCTGTGTGGGAATTGCACCTTTTCAGCCCCTTTGATAGATTTTGTGGAGGAAAGTGCTTTTCCGCTTGGGACAGTGGAAATAATACAGTTTTTCTTGCACCCCGTTGTGGCTTTGCACCCCGTTTTCCCATTGGTTTTTTGGCTGTTTAGACTTTACCTGGGCTGATAAACCGCGTGAAATCCCTGGCCAAAAAATCTTATTTTTCTGCCTTTTTGAGCCATTTCAAGTTATTTTGTCCCTGGTTTGCAGGCCGTCTGCCACCAGAAGAAGAGGCCCCGTGCGACCCCCAAAGACAAGCCCACGCCGGGGCGTCAGCACCCGCAGCCCCACAGCGCCTGCGGCTCCTCTGGGGATCCCGGGACCTCCCTGTGCTGGGACTTGCCCTGAGGTGAGTGCGGAAGGTCAGCCCTCCCTTTTTCTTCCCCAAATGCCTCCTTTGGGTTCAGAAAAGCACCCTGGGGGCGTGGGGGGGCGGGGGCAGAAGGGAAGGGCAGCTGGAGGATTGCCCTTGCCCAGGTGCCTCTTGGTGGTTTTATTTGACTTTCAACCCCCAACGTTCTGTCTTTTTGGAGTCGGGGAGACCTTCCCCGGAGCCGTGAGGTTCAGAGCGGCCCCTCCTTGTGCAAAAGCCTCAGGTTTCCCCTTTTTGCCCAGGACAAACTCAAGTTCCATTGAGTTTTGTGGCCCGAGGCTTGCACACTCCAGTCCCTCACAGCCAGCAAAATGCCTCCAGTTTTAATTTGACCTCATTTGCAGTGATCGCCCAATTAATTCTCCTAATTTAACCCCCACCGATCCATCTTCTTTAACCACCAGCATCCAGACCGGTGTCGTTTCTATGAAGCTGGGTCTAATGGATTTCTAGAGGAAGGACTTACAAATCCCTTTTTCCTTTGTTCTGCTCCCTTGTCCCTAAGGGCAGTTTCCCACGGGGTCCTATTTCCTAACTCCTTGAAGAGCTGGAAGTTTGCTTTCTTAAAATGTGGCATCCTAACTGTGCTTCTCGTGGGCTTCCAACTTGTGAAGAGAGTGAAGTGCACTAGAGCATGATGACTGCAGCCCATGGACTAGGGGCTTGGGGGATGGAAAGGGCCCCCGGGGTTTCGCTTTGCTCCTTTTGCTTCTAGAAAAGCCCCAACTGGCTCAATGCCCGCCTTCTGGCCCGGGGCAGCCGCAGGGGTGAAGTGGTAGCTGGAGGGTCCCTCTCCAGAGCCATGATTTCCCTGAGAAGGGGGAAATTTTGTGGGGGATGGAGTGGTGTGTGAGGAGGAGGAGGAGGGCAAGGAAGGCTAAAGGAGGGTGTTGGCGGAAAGATTTTTATCCCCAGCGTGGTTTTGTCAGATTTTGTGGGCAGAACATCCAGGCTTTTGGGGTTCTTTTGATGGAAGATGAGGCAAAAATCCGCGTTGAGCCGTGGGAATGAGGGCGACCCCTGGGAAAACGGGAGGAGGGAACTGGGGGTGGGGGTGGGTGTCGCTCGGCCCCTTCTCCACAGCGTGTTTTTGGGTGGAGGGTCCCCCATATGGGCCAGAAACGCCCCCAAACGCCCAGTGCTGTCCCAGTAAAGCACTGGTTTTGCTGACGTCACAGGCCGTTGCCGGCCTCCCGCATTCCACACAACATTCCGAGGCGGCGGTCGCTCGCTGGCCGTGGCTGTGGCAGCTTCCTACCGCTGTGGAGAGTGACATTGAGCACTTGGATTGTTTTTTTGGGGAAACCCCCAAATTGTCCTGCCCGATGGGGCCCAAAAAGCCTCCAGTGGCCGAAGGGTAACGCTGGGGGTGGGAAGGGGCGGTGGAAGTTGGTGGCGGAAGACTGAGTGATGTTTTGCTGGGCAATAGGGAGCGGATTTGCCCCACCTCACCACGTTTTCCCTCTTTTGAAGCGTTTGTTGCGCCGTATCCATTCCCGACGTGCCTTCCTCCCCCTCCTCTTCCTCCCCCTTTCAGCCGCATCAATGTCGGGGAGCAGTTCCAGGCAGAGCTGCCTGCCCTGCGGGACAGATCCCTCTTGGAAGAGGAGGACGAAGGAGCCTCCCTGGTTTGGAAGCCCTGGGGTGACATGGAAAGCAAGCCCGAGCCACAGGAGAAAGGTTTCTCTTCAGGCTTTTCTTGTGGGAAAGGGGCAAATTCCCCCTTTTCAGAGTTACTTGATAGGGCGTTTGGGTTCTCTCCCGTCTTGTCTTGGCCCCGTAGCGTTGGAGGGAAGGAGATGGCTCGTTTTTGGGAGGAAAGTGGCTAGATAAGAGCCGCTGGTGCTCTCGGGAGCATCTTCCATGAGAAAGGGGGGGTTTTGGCGGTCCCAGCTCATCTGCAGCCAGGGAGGAGTTTCTCTCTGGAGATCCCGCTCCCAAAGCTCTTGAGCGAGCCTTTTTTTTGTCCATCAGAAGACTTTTGGCCTCATCCAGAAGGAGGTAAAGCCGTTGGAGCGGGGCGGAGCTGGTTAGCGGGGAGGCTTTTAACCCAGAAAGCCCTATTTTCAATCCCCCGTTGGAATCCTGTCCTTAGGACCCTTCTTCCTGCTAAAAACCCATCGGGAGAAGACATCATTGCCCTCCTTTGTAATGACAAGGGAGTCTTTAATATCCCTGGATTTCTCCCCATAGATCCAGAGGCAAACCGTGGCCCAGTGTGTTGACTCTTGTTACTTCTGGAGGAAGACAGTGCGATTTGGGTGCACCTGACCTCGCCTGCTGGAGAAAAGGGTCAAGAGAGTCCAGGATGAGGTGGAAAAAGCCAAAGGCGGGGTAAAAAAGCTGCTGGGGGGGTTTGTTTCCTTGACGAATCCATCTGCTCAAACGTTCCTTGCCAGGAAAGAGGGATTTGCTTCACGGAAATAGCTATTATTTTAATTTTTGTTGGGCGGGGGAAGGGGGTGGCTGTGTGGCTTCAGTGCGTGGGAATTGCACCTTTTCAGCCCCTTTGATAGATTTTGTGGAGGAAAGTGCTTTTCCGCTTGGGACAGTGGAAATAATACAGTTTTTCTTGCACCCCGTTGTGGCTTTGCACCCTGTTTTCCCATTGGTTTTTTGGCTGTTTAGACTTTACCTGGGCTGATAAACCGCGTGAAATCCCTGGCCAAAAAATCTTATTTTTCTGCCTTTTTGAGCCATTTCAAGTTATTTTGTCCCTGGTTTGCAGGCCGTCTGCCACCAGAAGAAGAGGCCCCATGCAACCCCCAAAGACAAGCCCACGCCGGGGCGTCAGCACCCGCAGCCCCACAGCGCCTGCGGCTCCTCCGGGGATCCCGGGACCTCCCTGTGCTGGGACTTGCCCTGAGGTGAGTGCGGAAGGTCAGCCCTCCCTTTTTCTTCCCCAAATGCCTCCTTTGGGTTCAGAAAAGCACCCTGGGGGCGTGGGGGGGCGGGGGCAGAAGGGAAGGGCAGCTGGAGGATTGCCCTTGCCCAGGTGCCTCTTGGTGGTTTTATTTGACTTTCAACCCCCAACATTCTGTCTTTTTGGAGTTGGGGAGACCTTCCCCGGAGCCGTGAGGTTCAGAGCGGCCCCTCCTTGTGCAAAAGCCTCAGGTTTCCCCTTTTTGCCCAGGACAAACTCAAGTTCCATTGAGTTTTGTGGCCCGAGGCTTGCACACTCCAGTCCCTCACAGCCAGCAAAATGCCTCCAGTTTTAATTTGACCTCATTTGAAGTGATCGCCCAATTAATTCTCCTAATTTAACCCCCACCGATCCATCCTCTTTAACCACCAGCATCCAGACCGGTGTCGTTTCTATGAAGCTGGGTCTAATGGATTTCTAGAGGAAGGACTTACAAATCCCTTTTTCCTTTGTTCTGCTCCCTTGTCCCTAAGGGCAGTTTCCCACGGGGTCCTATTTCCTAACTCCTTGAAGAGCTGGAAGTTTGCTTTCTTAAAATGTGGCGTCCTAACTGTGCTTCTCGTGGGCTTCCAACTTGTGAAGAGAGTGAAGTGCACTAGAGCATGATGACTGCAGCCCATGGACTAGGGGCTTGGGGGATGGAAAGGGCCCCCGGGGTTTCGCTTTGCTCCTTTTGCTTCTAGAAAAGCCCCAACTGGCTCAATGCCCGCCTTCTGCCCCGGGGCAGCCGCAGGGGTGAAGTGGTAGCTGGAGGGTCCATCTCCAGAGCCATGATTTCCCTGAGAAGGGGGAAATTTTGTGGGGGATGGAGTGGTGTGTGAGGAGGAGGAGGGCAAGGAAGGCTAAAGGAGGGTGTTGGCGGAAAGATTTTTATCCCCAGCGTGGTTTTGTCAGATTTTTTGGGCAGAACCTCCAGGATTTTGGGGTTCTTTTGATGGAGGATGAGGCAAAAATCCACGTTGAGCCGTGGGAATGAGGGCGACCCCTGGGAAAACGGGAGGAGGGAACTGGGGGTGGGGGTGGGTGTCACTCGGCCCCTTCTCCACAGCGTGTTTTTGGGTGGAGGGTCCCCCATATGGGCCAGAAACGCCCCCAAACGCCCAGTGCTGTCCCAGTAAAGCACTGGTTTTGCTGACGTCACAGGCCGTTGCCGGCCTCCCGCGTTCCACACAACATTCCAAGGCGGCGGTCGCTCGCTGGCCGTGGCTGTGGCAGCTTCCTACCGCTGTGGAGAGTGACATTGAGCAGTTGGATTTATTTTTTTGGGGAAACCCCCAAATTGTCCTGCCCGATGGGGCCCAAAAAGCCTCCAGTGGCTGAAGGGTAACGCTGGGGGTGGGAAGGGGCGGTGGAAGTTGGTGGCGGAAGACTGAGTGATGTTTTGCTGGGCAATAGGGACCGGTTTTGCCCCACCTCACCACGTTTTCCCTCTTTTTTAGCGTTTGTTGCGCCGTATCCATTCCCGACGTGCCTTCCTCCCCCTCCTCTTCCTCCCCCTTTCAGCCGCATCAATGTCGGGGAGCAGTTGCAGGCGGAGCTGCCTGCCCTGCGGGACAGATCCCTCTTGGAAGAGGAGGACGAAGGATCCTCCCTGGTTTGGAAGCCCTGGGGTGACATGGAAAGCAAGCCCGAGCCGCAGGAGAAAGGTTTCTCTTCAGGCTTTTCTTGTGGGAAAGGGGCAAATTCCCCCTTTTCAGAGTTACTTGATAGGGCGTTTGGGTTCTCTCCCGTCTTGTCTTGGCCCCGTAGCGTTGGAGGGAAGGAGATGGCTCGTTTTTGGGAGGAAAGTGGCTAGATAAGAGCCGATGGTGCTCTCGGGAGCATCTTCCATGAGAAAGGGGGGCTTTTGGCGGTCCCAGCTCATCTGCAGCCAGGGAGGAGTTTCTCTCTGGAGATCCCGCTCCAAAAGCTCTTGAAAGAGCGTTTTTTTTGTCCATCAGAAGACTTTTGGCCTCATCCAGAAGGAGGTAAAGCCGTTGGAGCGGTGCAGAGCTGGTTAGCGGGGAGGCTTTTAACCCAGAAAGCCCTATTTTCAATCCCCCGTTGGAATCCTGTCCTTAGGACCCTTCTTCCTGCTAAAAACCCATCGGGAGAAGACATCATTGCCCTCCTTTGTAATGACAAGGGAGTCTTTAATATCCCTGGATTTCTCCCCATAGATCCAGAGGCAAACCGTGGCCCAGTGTGTTGACTCTTGTTACTTCTGGAGGAAGACAGTGCGATTTGGGTGCACCTGACCTCGCCTGCTGGAGAAAAGGGTCAAGAGAGTCCAGGATGAGGTGGAAAAAGCCAAAGGCGGGGTAAAAAAGCTGCTGGGGGGGTTTGTTTCCTTGACGAATCCATCTGCTCAAACGTTCCTTGCCAGGAAAGAGGGATTTGCTTCACGGAAATAGCTATTATTTTAATTTTTGTTGGGCGGGGGAAGGGGGTGGCTGTGTGGCTTCAGTGCGTGGGAATTGCACCTTTTCAGCCCCTTTGATAGATTTTGTGGAGGAAAGTGCTTTTCCGCTTGGGACAGTGGAAATAATACAGTTTTTCTTGCACCCCGTTGTGGCTTTGCACCCTGTTTTCCCATTGGTTTTTTGGCTGTTTAGACTTTACCTGGGCTGATAAACCGCGTGAAATCCCTGGCCAAAAAATCTTATTTTTCTGCCTTTTTGAGCCATTTCAAGTTATTTTGTCCCTGGTTTGCAGGCCGTCTGCCACCAGAAGAAGAGGCCCCATGCAACCCCCAAAGACAAGCCCACGCCGGGGCGTCAGCACCCGCAGCCCCACAGCGCCTGCGGCTCCTCCGGGGATCCCGGGACCTCCCTGTGCTGGGACTTGCCCTGAGGTGAGTGCGAAAGGTCAGCCCTCCCTTTTTCTTCCCCAAATGCCTCCTTTGGGTTCAGAAAAGCACCCTGGGGGCGTGGGGGGGCGGGGGCAGAAGGGAAGGGCAGCTGGAGGATTGCCCTTGCCCAGGTGCCTCTTGGTGGTTTTATTTGACTTTCAACCCCCAACATTCTGTCTTTTTGGAGTCGGGGAGACCTTCCCCGGAGCCGTGAGGTTCAGAGCGGCCCCTCCTTGTGCAAAAGCCTCAGGTTTCCCCTTTTTGCCCAGGACAAACTCAAGTTCCATTGAGTTTTGTGGCCCGAGGCTTGCACACTCCAGTCCCTCACAGCCAGCAAAATGCCTCCAGTTTTAATTTGACCTCATTTGCAGTGATCGCCCAATTAATTCTCCTAATTTAACCCCCACCGATCCATCCTCTTTAACCACCAGCATCCAGACCGGTGTCGTTTCTATGAAGCTGGGTCTAATGGATTTCTAGAGGAAGGACTTACAAATCCCTTTTTCCTTTGTTCTGCTCCCTTGTCCCTAAGGGCAGTTTCCCACGGGGTCCTATTTCCTAACTCCTTGAAGAGCTGGAAGTTTGCTTTCTTAAAATGTGGCGTCCTAACTGTGCTTCTCGTGGGCTTCCAACTTGTGAAGAGAGTGAAGTGCACTAGAGCATGATGACTGCAGCCCATGGACTAGGGGCTTGGGGGATGGAAAGGGCCCCCGGGGTTTCGCTTTGCTCCTTTTGCTTCTAGAAAAGCCCCAACTGGCTCAATGCCCGCCTTCTGCCCCGGGGCAGCCGCAGGGGTGAAGTGGTAGCTGGAGGGTCCATCTCCAGAGCCATGATTTCCCTGAGAAGGGGGAAATTTTGTGGGGGATGGAGTGGTGTGTGAGGAGGAGGAGGGCAAGGAAGGCTAAAGGAGGGTGTTGGCGGAAAGATTTTTATCCCCAGCGTGGTTTTGTCAGATTTTTTGGGCAGAACCTCCAGGATTTTGGGGTTCTTTTGATGGAGGATGAGGCAAAAATCCACGTTGAGCCGTGGGAATGAGGGCGACCCCTGGGAAAACGGGAGGAGGGAACTGGGGGTGGGGGTGGGTGTCACTCGGCCCCTTCTCCACAGCGTGTTTTTGGGTGGAGGGTCCCCCATATGGGCCAGAAACGCCCCCAAACGCCCAGTGCTGTCCCAGTAAAGCACTGGTTTTGCTGACGTCACAGGCCGTTGCCGGCCTCCCGCGTTCCACACAACATTCCAAGGCGGCGGTCGCTCGCTGGCCGTGGCTGTGGCAGCTTCCTACCGCTGTGGAGAGTGACATTGAGCAGTTGGATTTATTTTTTTGGGGAAACCCCCAAATTGTCCTGCCCGATGGGGCCCAAAAAGCCTCCAGTGGCTGAAGGGTAACGCTGGGGGTGGGAAGGGGCGGTGGAAGTTGGTGGCGGAAGACTGAGTGATGTTTTGCTGGGCAATAGGGACCGGTTTTGCCCCACCTCACCACGTTTTCCCTCTTTTTTAGCGTTTGTTGCGCCGTATCCATTCCCGACGTGCCTTCCTCCCCCTCCTCTTCCTCCCCCTTTCAGCCGCATCAATGTCGGGGAGCAGTTGCAGGCGGAGCTGCCTGCCCTGCGGGACAGATCCCTCTTGGAAGAGGAGGACGAAGGATCCTCCCTGGTTTGGAAGCCCTGGGGTGACATGGAAAGCAAGCCCGAGCCGCAGGAGAAAGGTTTCTCTTCAGGCTTTTCTTGTGGGAAAGGGGCAAATTCCCCCTTTTCAGAGTTACTTGATAGGGCGTTTGGGTTCTCTCCCGTCTTGTCTTGGCCCCGTAGCGTTGGAGGGAAGGAGATGGCTCGTTTTTGGGAGGAAAGTGGCTAGATAAGAGCCGATGGTGCTCTCGGGAGCATCTTCCATGAGAAAGGGGGGCTTTTGGCGGTCCCAGCTCATCTGCAGCCAGGGAGGAGTTTCTCTCTGGAGATCCCGCTCCAAAAGCTCTTGAAAGAGCGTTTTTTTTGTCCATCAGAAGACTTTTGGCCTCATCCAGAAGGAGGTAAAGCCGTTGGAGCGGTGCAGAGCTGGTTAGCGGGGAGGCTTTTAACCCAGAAAGCCCTATTTTCAATCCCCCGTTGGAATCCTGTCCTTAGGACCCTTCTTCCTGCTAAAAACCCATCGGGAGAAGACATCATTGCCCTCCTTTGTAATGACAAGGGAGTCTTTAATATCCCTGGATTTCTCCCCATAGATCCAGAGGCAAACCGTGGCCCAGTGTGTTGACTCTTGTTACTTCTGGAGGAAGACAGTGCGATTTGGGTGCACCTGACCTCGCCTGCTGGAGAAAAGGGTCAAGAGAGTCCAGGATGAGGTGGAAAAAGCCAAAGGCGGGGTAAAAAAGCTGCTGGGGGGGTTTGTTTCCTTGACGAATCCATCTGCTCAAACGTTCCTTGCCAGGAAAGAGGGATTTGCTTCACGGAAATAGCTATTATTTTAATTTTTGTTGGGCGGGGGAAGGGGGTGGCTGTGTGGCTTCAGTGCGTGGGAATTGCACCTTTTCAGCCCCTTTGATAGATTTTGTGGAGGAAAGTGCTTTTCCGCTTGGGACAGTGGAAATAATACAGTTTTTCTTGCACCCCGTTGTGGCTTTGCACCCTGTTTTCCCATTGGTTTTTTGGCTGTTTAGACTTTACCTGGGCTGATAAACCGCGTGAAATCCCTGGCCAAAAAATCTTATTTTTCTGCCTTTTTGAGCCATTTCAAGTTATTTTGTCCCTGGTTTGCAGGCCGTCTGCCACCAGAAGAAGAGGCCCCATGCAACCCCCAAAGACAAGCCCACGCCGGGGCGTCAGCACCCGCAGCCCCACAGCGCCTGCGGCTCCTCCGGGGATCCCGGGACCTCCCTGTGCTGGGACTTGCCCTGAGGTGAGTGCGAAAGGTCAGCCCTCCCTTTTTCTTCCCCAAATGCCTCCTTTGGGTTCAGAAAAGCACCCTGGGGGCGTGGGGGGGCGGGGGCAGAAGGGAAGGGCAGCTGGAGGATTGCCCTTGCCCAGGTGCCTCTTGGTGGTTTTATTTGACTTTCAACCCCCAACATTCTGTCTTTTTGGAGTCGGGGAGACCTTCCCCGGAGCCGTGAGGTTCAGAGCGGCCCCTCCTTGTGCAAAAGCCTCAGGTTTCCCCTTTTTGCCCAGGACAAACTCAAGTTCCATTGAGTTTTGTGGCCCGAGGCTTGCACACTCCAGTCCCTCACAGCCAGCAAAATGCCTCCAGTTTTAATTTGACCTCATTTGCAGTGATCGCCCAATTAATTCTCCTAATTTAACCCCCACCGATCCATCCTCTTTAACCACCAGCATCCAGACCGGTGTCGTTTCTATGAAGCTGGGTCTAATGGATTTCTAGAGGAAGGACTTACAAATCCCTTTTTCCTTTGTTCTGCTCCCTTGTCCCTAAGGGCAGTTTCCCACGGGGTCCTATTTCCTAACTCCTTGAAGAGCTGGAAGTTTGCTTTCTTAAAATGTGGCGTCCTAACTGTGCTTCTCGTGGGCTTCCAACTTGTGAAGAGAGTGAAGTGCACTAGAGCATGATGACTGCAGCCCATGGACTAGGGGCTTGGGGGATGGAAAGGGCCCCCGGGGTTTCGCTTTGCTCCTTTTGCTTCTAGAAAAGCCCCAACTGGCTCAATGCCCGCCTTCTGCCCCGGGGCAGCCGCAGGGGTGAAGTGGTAGCTGGAGGGTCCATCTCCAGAGCCATGATTTCCCTGAGAAGGGGGAAATTTTGTGGGGGATGGAGTGGTGTGTGAGGAGGAGGAGGGCAAGGAAGGCTAAAGGAGGGTGTTGGCGGAAAGATTTTTATCCCCAGCGTGGTTTTGTCAGATTTTTTGGGCAGAACCTCCAGGATTTTGGGGTTCTTTTGATGGAGGATGAGGCAAAAATCCACGTTGAGCCGTGGGAATGAGGGCGACCCCTGGGAAAACGGGAGGAGGGAACTGGGGGTGGGGGTGGGTGTCACTCGGCCCCTTCTCCACAGCGTGTTTTTGGGTGGAGGGTCCCCCATATGGGCCAGAAACGCCCCCAAACGCCCAGTGCTGTCCCAGTAAAGCACTGGTTTTGCTGACGTCACAGGCCGTTGCCGGCCTCCCGCGTTCCACACAACATTCCAAGGCGGCGGTCGCTCGCTGGCCGTGGCTGTGGCAGCTTCCTACCGCTGTGGAGAGTGACATTGAGCAGTTGGATTTATTTTTTTGGGGAAACCCCCAAATTGTCCTGCCCGATGGGGCCCAAAAAGCCTCCAGTGGCTGAAGGGTAACGCTGGGGGTGGGAAGGGGCGGTGGAAGTTGGTGGCGGAAGACTGAGTGATGTTTTGCTGGGCAATAGGGACCGGTTTTGCCCCACCTCACCACGTTTTCCCTCTTTTTTAGCGTTTGTTGCGCCGTATCCATTCCCGACGTGCCTTCCTCCCCCTCCTCTTCCTCCCCCTTTCAGCCGCATCAATGTCGGGGAGCAGTTGCAGGCGGAGCTGCCTGCCCTGCGGGACAGGTCCCTCTTGTAAGAGGAGGACGAAGGATCCTCCCTGGTTTGGAAGCCCTGGGGTGACATGGAAAGCAAGCCCGAGCCGCAGGAGAAAGGTTTCTCTTCAGGCTTTTCTTGTGGGAAAGGGGCAAATTCCCCCTTTTCAGAGTTACTTGATAGGGCGTTTGGGTTCTCTCCCGTCTTGTCTTGGCCGCGTAGCGTTGGAGGGAAGGAGATGGCTGGTTTTTGGGAGGAAAGTGGCTAGATAAGAGCCGATGGTGCTCTCGGGAGCATCTTCCATGAGAAAGGGGGGCTTTTGGCGGTCCCAGCTCATCTGCAGCCAGGGAGGAGTTTCTCTCTGGAGATCCCGCTCCAAAAGCTCTTGAAAGAGCCTTTTTTTTGTCCATCAGAAGACTTTTGGCCTCATCCAGAAGGAGGTAAAGCCGTTGGAGCGGGGCGGAGCTGGTTAGCGGGGAGGCTTTTAACCCAGAAAGCCCTATTTTCAATCCCCCGTTGGAATCCTGTCCTTAGGACCCTTCTTCCTGCTAAAAACCCATCGGGAGAAGACATCATTGCCCTCCTTTGTAATGACAAGGGAGTATTTAATATCCCTGGATTTCTCCCCATAGATCCAGAGGCAAACCGTGGCCCAGTGTGTTGACTCTTGTTACTTCTGGAGGAAGACAGTGCGATTTGGGTGCACCTGACCTCGCCTGCTGGAGAAAAGGGTCAAGAGAGTCCGGGATGAGGTGGAAAAAGCCAAAGGCGAGGTAAAAAAGCTGCTGGGGGGGGTTGTTTCCTTGACGAATCCATCTGCTCAAACGTTCCTTGCCAGGAAAGAGGGATTTGCTTCACGGAAATAGATATTATTTGAATTTTTGGTGGGCGGGGGAACGGGGTGGCTGTGTGGCTTCAGTGCGTGGGAATTGCACCTTTTCAGCCCCTTTGATAGATTTTGTGGAGGAAAGTGCTTTTCCGCTTGGGACAGTGGAAATAATACAGTTTTTCTTGCACCCCGTTGTGGCTTTGCACCCTGTTTTCCCATTGGTTTTTTGGCTGTTTAGACTTTACCTGGGCTGATAAACCGCGTGAAATCCCTGGCCAAAAAATCTTATTTTTCTGCCTTTTTGAGCCATTTCAAGTTATTTTGTCCCTGGTTTGCAGGCCGTCTGCCACCAGAAGAAGAGGCCACGTGCAACCCCCAAAGACAAGCCCACGCCGGGGCGTCAGCACCCGCAGCCCCACAGCGCCTGCGGCTCCTCCGGGGATCCCGGGACCTCCCTGTGCTGGGACTTGCCCTGAGGTGAGTGCGGAAGGTCAGCCCTCCCTTTTTCTTCCCCAAATGCCTCCTTTGGGTTCAGAAAAGCACCCTGGGAGCGTGGGGGGGCGGGGGCAGAAGGGAAGGGCAGCTGGAGGATTGCCCTTGCCCAGGTGCCTCTTGGTGGTTTTATTTGACTTTCAACCCCCAACGTTCTGTCTTTTTGGAGTCGGGGAGACCTTCCCCGGAGCCGTGAGGTTCAGAGCGGCCCCTCCTTGTGCAAAAGCCTCAGGTTTCCCCTTTTTGCCCAGGACAAACTCAAGTTCCATTGAGTTT
The DNA here is from genome assembly GCF_964106895.1 of Numenius arquata. Classification (NCBI taxonomy): domain Eukaryota; kingdom Metazoa; phylum Chordata; class Aves; order Charadriiformes; family Scolopacidae; genus Numenius; species Numenius arquata. The sequence goes on from NW_027415062.1 coordinate 175,938, forward strand.
TGTGGCCCGAGGCTTGCACACTCCAGTCCCTCACAGCCAGCAAAATGCCTCCAGTTTTAATTTGACCTCATTTGAAGTGATCGCCCAATTAATTCTCCTAATTTAACCCCCCCAAAATCCATCCTCTTTAACCACCAGCATCCAGACCGGTGTCGTTTCTATGAAGCTGGGTCTAATGGATTTCTAGAGGAAGGACTTACAAATCCCTTTTTCCTTTGTTCTGCTGCCTTGTCCCTAAGGGCAGTTTCCCACGGGGTCCTATTTCCTAACTCCTTGAAGAGCTGGAAGTTTGCTTTCTTAAAATGTGGCGTCCTAACTGTGCTTCTCGTGGGCTTCCAACTTGTGAAGAGAGTGAAGTGCACTAGAGCATGATGACTGCAGCCCATGGACTAGGGGCTTGGGGGATGGAAAGGGCCCCCGGTGTTTCGCTTTGCTCCTTTTGCTTCTAGAAAAGGCCCAAATGGCTCAATGCCCGCCTTCTGGCCCGGGGCAGCCGCAGGGGTGAAGTGGTAGCTGGAGGGTCCATCTCCAGAGCCCTGATTTCCCTGAGAAGGGGGAAATTTTGTGGGGGATGGAGTGGTGTGTGAGGAGGAGGAGGAGGGCAAGGAAGGCTAAAGGAGGGTGTTGGCGGAAAGATTTTTATCCACAGCGTGGTTTTGTCAGATTTTTTGGGCAGAACCTCCAGGATTTTGGGGTTCTTTTGATGGAGGATGAGGCAAAACTCCACGTTGAGCCGTGGGAATGAGGGCGACCCCTGGGAAAACGGGAGGAGGGAACTGAGGATGGGGGTGGGTGTCGCTCGGCCCCTTCTCCACAGCGTGTTTTTGGGTGGAGGGTACCCCATATGGGCCGGAACCCCCTCAAAGGCCCAGTGCTGTCCCAGTAAAGCACTGGTTTTGCTGACGTCACAGGCCGTTGCCGGCCTCCCGCATTCCACACAACATTCCGAGGCGGCGGTCGCTCGCTGGCCGTGGCTGTGGCAGCTTCCTACCGCTGTGGAGAGTGACATTCAGCAGTTGGATTGTTTTTTTGGGGAAACCCCCAAATTGTCCTGCCCGATGGGGCCCAAAAAGCCTCCAGTGGCCGAAGGGTAACGCTGGGGGTGGGAAGGGGCGGTGGAAGTTGGTGGCGGAAGACTGAGTGATGTTTTGCTGGGCAATAGGGACCGGTTTTGCCCCACCTCACCACGTTTTCCCTCTTTCGAAGCGTTTGTTGTGCCGTATCCATTCCCGACGTGCCTTCCTCCCCCTCCTCTTCCTCCCCCTTTCAGCCGCATCAATGTCGGGGAGCAGTTGCAGGCGGAGCTGCCTGCCCTGCGGGACAGATCCCTCTTGGAAGAGGAGGACGAAGGAGCCTCCCTGGTTTGGAAGCCCTGGGGTGACATGGAAAGCAAGCCCGAGCCGCAGGAGAAAGGTTTCTCTTCAGGCTTTTCTTGTGGGAAAGGGGCAAATTCCATCTTTTCAGAGTTACTTGATAGGGCGTTTGGGTTCTCTCCCGTCTTGTCTTGGCCCCGTAGCGTTGGAGGGAAGGAGATGGCTCGTTTTTGGGAGGAAAGTGGCTAGATAAGAGCCGATGGTGCTCTCGGGAGCATCTTCCATGAGAAAGGGGGGGTTTTGGCGGTCCCAGCTCATCTGCAGCCAGGGAGGAGTTTCTCTCTGGAGATCCCGCTCCAAAAGCTCTTGAAAGAGCCTTTTTTTTGTCCATCAGAAGACTTTTGGCCTCATCCAGAAGGAGGTAAAGCCGTTGGAGCGGGGCGGAGCTGGTTAGCGGGGAGGTTTTTAACCCAGTGACGCGCGGAAACAAACCTTACAACTCGCTGAGAGTTATAAAGCAGGTATGTTTATTGCGGCGCCGGGTGCAAGGGGGATTTCTCCACCAAACTTGCACACCGGTTTGTGAAACAAGCGTCTATTTATGGTGAAAAGCGTACATATTCATTAAGGTGGGAAGGTTATTATAATTAAAGGCGTTACTATTCTAATTATTTCTAAGAACTCATTATCATAAATCTCCTCCCCTTGCCGCATGCGCACTGCCTCCTGGTGGTCGTGGGCCGGGGTCTTCTGGAGGAAGGCTCGCAGTCTTCTTCACCGGGTACCTTCACCTTTGTCCCAGAAAGCTTGGGTTGGCCGGATCCCAAACCGCAAAACTAGTCCCGACCAGATGGACACCTTTCCCAGACAGTTGGGTCCCTCCTTAGCATGCAGGCTGCTCCCGCTATCTTATACACAAGGCCATTTCTTTATCTTGGAATGCTGGGCTCCGAGCTTTTGTTCTTTCCGAGGCTGTATTACATCCGCACTAACAACCTGTAACCGTTTGTTTTCTGAATCACAACCCCCTCTATGATGTCACAACCCCAATCTATGACATCAGAAACCACTCTGTGACATCACAAACCCCACTATGACGTCACAACCCAACTCTGTGAAATCACAAACCCCACTATGACGTCACAACCCAACTCTGTGAAATCACAATGCCCTTCTATCACGTCACAACGCTACCTCTATGACATCACAACCCCACTCTATGACATCACAACCCGACTCTGTGACATCACAACCACACTCTATGACATCACAACCGCACCATATGACGTCACGACCCTACCTCTATGACATCGGAAACCACTCTGTGACATCACCAACCCCACTATGACGTCACGACCACACTCTGTGAAGTCACAACGCCCTTCTATGACGTCACAACCCTTCCTCTATGACATCACAACCCAGCTCTGAGACATCAGAACCATACTCTATGACGTCACAACCCAGCTCTATGACATCACAAACCACTCTGTGACATCACAAACCCCACTATGACGTCACAACCCTACCTCTATGACATCACAAACCACTCTGTGACATCACAAACCCCATTATGATGTCACAACCCAACTCTGTAAAATCACAACGCCCTTCTATGACATCACAACCCTACCTCTATCACACCACAACCCCACTATATGACTTCACAACCCGACTCTGTGACATCACAAACCCCACTAAGACGTCACAACCACACTCTGTGAAATCACAACGTCCTTCTATGACGTCACAACCCTACCTCTATGACATCACAACTCTCCCTCTATGACATCACAACCCAAGTCTGTGATATCACAACCACACTCTATGATGTCACAACCCAGCTCTATGACATCACAAAACCCGCTATGACGTCACAACCCTACCTCTATGACATCATAAACCCCTCTATGACATCACAAACCGCTCTGTGACAACACATACTCCACTATGATGTCACAACCCTACTCTATGACGTCACAAACCACTCTGTGACATCACAAACCCCACTATGAAATCACAACCCCAGTCTATGACATCACAAACCACTCTGTGATAACACAAACCCCACTATGACGTCACAACCACACTCTGTGAAATCACAACGCCCTTCTATGACGTCACAACCCTACCTCTATGACATCACAACTCTCCCTCTATGACATCACAACCCAACTCTGTGATATCACAACTACACTCTATGATGTCACAACCCAGCTCTATGACATCACAAAACCCGCTATGACGTCACAACCCTACCTCTATGACATCATAAACCCCTCTATGACATCACAAACCGCTCTGTGACATCACAAACCCCACTATGAAATCACAACCCCAGTCTATGACATCACAAACCACTCTGTGATAACACAAACCCCACTATGACGTCACAACCACACTCTGTGAAATCACAACGCCCTTCTATGACGTCACAACCCTACCTCTATGACATCACAACTCTCCCTCTATGACATCACAACCCAACTCTGTGATATCACAACTACACTCTATGATGTCACAACCCAGCTCTATGACATCACAAAACCCGCTATGACGTCACAACCCTACCTCTATGACATCATAAACCCCTCTATGACATCACAAACCGCTCTGTGACATCACAAACCCCACTATGAAATCACAACCCCAGTCTATGACATCACAAACCACTCTGTGATAACACAAACCCCACTATGACGTCACAACCACATTCTGTGAAATCACAACGCCCCTCTATGACATCACAACCCTACCTCTATGACACCACAACCCCACTCTATGACATCACAACCCGACTCTATGACATCACAATCCCACTCTGACATCACAACCCGACTCTGTGACATCACACACCCCACTATGACGTCACAACCACACTCTGTGAAATCACAACGCCCTTCTATGATGCCACAACCCTTCCTCTATGACATCACAACCCTCCCTCTATGACATCAGAATCCCACTCTATGACATCACAACCGGACTCTGTGACATCACAAACACCACTATGACATCACAACCGCACTCTATGATGTCACAACCCCCTTTATGACGTCACAACCCCACTCTATGATTTCACAACCACACTCTATGACGTCACAAACCACTCTGTGACATCACAAACCCCATTATGATGTCACAACCCAACTCTGTAAAATCACAACGCCCTTCTATGACATCACAACCCTACCTGGAGAGGGACCCTCCGGCTACCACTTCACCCCTGCGGCTGCCTCGGGCCAGAAGGCGGGGATTGAGCCATTTGGGCCTTTTCTAGAAGCAAAAGGAGCAAAGCGAAACCCCGGGGGCCCTTTCCATCCCCCAATCCCCTAGTCCATGGGCTGCAGTCATCATGCTCTAGTGCACTTCACTCTCTTCACAAGTTGGAAGCCCACGAGAAGCACAGTTAGGACGCCACATTTTAAGAAAGCAAACTTCCAGCTCTTCAAGGAGTTAGGAAATAGGACCCCGTGGGAAACTGCCCTTAGGGACAAGGCAGCAGAACAAAGGAAAAAGGGATTTGTAAGTCCTTCCTCTAGAAATCCATTAGACCCAGCTTCATAGAAACGACACCGGTCTGGATGCTGGTGGTTAAAGAAGATGGATCGGTGGGGGTTAAATTAGGAGAATTAATTGGGCGATCACTTCAAATGAGGTCAAATTAAAACTGGAGGCATTTTGCTGGCTGTGAGGGACTGGAGTGGGCAAGCCTCGGGCCACAAAACTCAATGGAACTTGAGTTTGTCCTGGGCAAAAAGGGGAAACCTGAGGCTTTTGCACAAGGAGGGGCCGCTCTGAACCTCACGGCTCCGGGGAAGGTCTCCCCGACTCCAAAAAGACAGAACGTTGGGGGTTGAAAGTCAAATAAAACCACCAAGAGGCACCTGGGCAAGGGCAATCCTCCAGCTGCCCTTCCCTTCTGCCCCCGCCCCACCACCCCCTCCCCCAGGGTGCTTTTCTGAACCCAAAGGAGGCATTTGGGGAAGAAAAAGGGAGGGCTGACCTTCCGCACTCACCTCAGGGCAAGTCCCAGCACAGGGAGGTCCCGGGATCCCCGGAGGAGCCGCAGGCGCTGTGGGGCTGCGGGTGGTGACGCCCCGGCGTGGGCTTGTCTTTGGGGGTCGCACGGGGCCTCTTCTTCTGCTGGCAGACGGCCTGCAAACCAGGGACAAAATAACTTGAAATGGCTCAAAAAGGCAGAAAAATAAGATTTTTTGGCCAGGGATTTCACGCGGTTTACCAGCCCAGGTAAAGTCTAAACAGCCAAAAAACCAATGGGAAAACAGGGTGCAAAGCCACAACGGGGTGCAAGAAAAACTGTATTATTTCCACTGTCCCAAGCGGAAAAGCACTTTCCTCCACCAAATCTATCAAAGGGGCTGAAAAGGTGCAATTCCTATGACATAACAACCCCAGTCTATGACATCACAATCCCCGATGACATCACAACCTCCTATGATGTCACCACCCCACTCTATGACATCATAACCCCCTCTATGACATCACAACGCCCCTCTACGACGTCACAGCCCTACCTCTATGACATCTCTATCCCCGATGACGTCACAACCCCGCTATGACATCACAACCCCATTCTATGACGTCACAACCCCGTCCATGACAGCACAACCCGTTTCTGTGACATCACGACCACAGTCTATGATGTCACAACGCCAAACTATGACGTCACAACATCCATGACCTCACAACCCCCAATGACATCACAACCCCACTCTATGACACCACAACCCCGCTCTATGACGTCACACCCCAAACCTCTAACCTCACAACCCCAACCTATGACAACACAACCCCCTCTATGACATCACAGCCCTCCCTCTAGGACATCACATCCGCCTCTGTGTCATTGGGCGACGAAACCCCTCGTTTCCTCATTTTGGGCGACCTCCCCCCAAAAGCATCTCGGGCTTTTGAGGGACAATTTCCATCTCCTGCTGCCTCCAGCCACAGTTTCTGGGCACAAACAAGGGCAGGAGGGGGTTTTCTGCCATCAGCCAAGTCAAAGACATCCAAACTTTGCTGGTCCATGGGGGCTGCCCAGCCAAGGAGATGTCCCTTAATTATATCGACTGGAGCCCCCCTGTTTAGGGACTGGAAGGGGCAGAAAGGTCTCCCTGGAGCCTTCCCTTCTCCAGGCTGAACCCCCAACTCTCTTAGCCTTTCCTCACAGCAGACAGGCTCCAGCCCTCCCAGCATCTCCGTGGCCTCGTCTGGCCCACACTCCACATTGTTGGCTCGTGTGGAGCTTCTCACCCACCAACACCCCCAAGCCCTTCTCCTCAGGGCTGCTCTCCAGCCATTCTCCACCCAGCCTGGATTTGTACCCGGCATTGCTCTGACCCAGGGGCAGCACCTTGCACTTGGCCTGGTGGGACTTCAGGGGGGTCACAGGAGCCACCTCCATCCTGCCCATGTCCCTCTGGCTCTGGGCAGAGGGTGGAGAAGCAGGACAACTGGCGGACTCATCACACAGGACTGCGGGAGAGCTGATCCCACCTCGCTGAGGAGCTGCTGGGACCATCCCTGAGGCAAAAGGGGCTCAGTCTCTCCTGCATCTTCAGGGATAACGTTCCTCAAAGCCCAGGAAGAAACAGGGCCTGACCAGCGCGGGGGAAAGGAGACCCCACGGGGCAGGGCACGGGGGGACAACGACAGGACAAACACAGTCATTCCTCGGAACAGAGCGCCTTCCTCGGCACTCTTGCTCAGAAACGTGGTTTCTGGAGGAACTGGGTGTTTCATGGAAGGTTTTTACCCTCTTCCGCCACCAGCACCTCCTGGTGGGACTCTCTCGGTGACAGGAGGTCGAGGTGACAGGGACAGTCCAGCGCAGGGAGCGCTTTGGGGCCCTGAGCTCTGTGCAAAACCCCAAAACTCGGTTTTTAAAGGTTGTTGGCCCTGCTGTGAGGGAAAGTTTGAAAATAGTTTTTAAAAATGAAGCCACAAGAAATAGAACGAAAGACGCCGAGTGAAGGAAACGTCTCCTGGCGACATTAAGCTGCAAACGGCGTTGGTGGTTTCATCCTCCTGGCTTGGTTTCCTCTTGGCAACTTCATCCTCAAAACCACCTTTTCTTCCTCAAAACCACCTTTCTCCCTCTCCCCAGGGCCAGGCTCAAAAGGAGCACCCAAGGGCCGCAGTACCCAAGGGCCGGAGATTGCTCCCACACCCAAGGGGACAGGTTTTCACAGCACAGGGGGGGTGGCACTGCTTTGGGGGTGCTCACAGCACAGGGGGGGTGGCACTGCTTTGGGGGTGCTCACAGCAAAGGGGGGGGATGGCACTGCTTTGGGGGTGCTCACAGCACAGGGGGCGGGGGGGCATCGATGACCCCCTTTTTCCCCCCATCCAGGTTCTCTGCCTGGAATCCATCTGCGTCGACCCCGCCAGCATCGAAGGGAACATCAAGGTGAGACCCTGGGGGGGCAGAAGTGACACCGAGGTGAGAACCTTGAGGTGGGGCGTCCCCCAAAATTCGTGCCCACCCCCCCAAAAAAACCCGTGCAGACACCCTCCCCCCAGCAAGTGAAGCTCAACCCCATCGAGGGGGACACGGGGGTCTCCCCTCGGGGACAGCAGGACACGTCCCTGAGGTGGGATCAAGCAGGGACAGGCTGGGGGCGGGGGGCGCAGGGAGGGTGGTGGGAAGGGCGGAGCCAAGGGCAGTGGGCAGGGCTGGGGCAGGGGCTGAGGCCACACCCACCCAGCAGATCAGGTAGGGGTGGGGCTAAGGAAAAGGAGGTGGGGCTAAGAAAGGAGGCCACGCCCACCAGTCACCCCAGGTAAGGGCAGGGCTTGGGGAAAAGGGGTCGGGCTCTTCAAGGCCACGCCCACAGACTCAGGGAGGAGGTGGAGCTAAAGGACAAGGCCACGCCCACCAGTGGGAGTCACCCCTAGAAGGGTGGGGGTAGGAAAAAGGGGTGGGGCTTAGGGAGGTCACACCCACCGCTTACACAAGGTAGGGGGTGGGCTATGGGCAGGGGCAGAGCCAAGGGAGGCCACACCCCCAATCACCTCAGGCAGGGGTGGGGCTAAGAGCAGGCAACTCCCCCCAGGAAGCCTCAGGCAGGGGTGGAGCCACAGTGAGGGGGTGGGGCCAAGGGAGGTCACACCCACAGGGAACACCCTGGGGGCGGTGCTAAGGGAAGAAGCCACACCCCCAAGGGCTACGATGGGCGGGGACAAAGGGGAAGAGCTAAGGGAGAAGGGGTGGAGCTGAAGCAAAGGGGCGGGGCTAAGGGAGGAAGCCACACCCCCAGGTGAGGCGTGGACACAAAGGGGTGGAGCCAGGGGAAACAAGCCCCGCCCACAGCTATGCCTCTCGCACAAGGCCCTAAGGCAGTGAGCCCCGCCCACAAGAGCTAGGAGGCCACCCCCACAAAGGGGTGGGGCCACGAGGGTGGGGCTAATGGCGCGGGCTACACCCCAATGGGGTGGAGCCAAGGGGCCAAGCCACAGCCCCAGGAGCCCCCCTTCATTTAAAGGGAGGGCGTGGCCAGGGATTGCCCCACCCCACAGGAGTGCCCACCCTGTCTCCCCCTCGAAAACGGGACAATCTTCCTGAAAAAGGCATTGTCCCCTCCCCGTGTGTGCCCCCCAAAATGGGGACACCCTCCCCCAAAAAGGGGGCTGCCCCCCCCCCCAAACCCCTGTTGCTTCCCGGGGAACCAGGGTATGAGGGGGAGGCAGTGGACACCCACTGCGAGCGGCCCCAGGTAAGGGGGAACCCCCCCAAAAAACCCCCAAAAGAGGGGGCAGATCTCATTAAACCCCCCTGAAATGAAGGGGAGGGGGAGCAATAGATTTTGGGGAACCTCCACCAGAACCCCATTTTGCCCAGCAGAACGTCGACATCAGCCGCCCCCCGGCCAAAGCCCTGGTCACTGTCCCCAAGCATTACTGAGAAGTTGGGAGGGGACCTTAATTTTGGGGGCCTCCCCAAATTAAGCCTCTCCCTTCCCAATTAAACCTTGCCTTAATGAAGCGCTGAGCCTGGAGATTGTGGGGCCGCACTCCAAAAGGGACTCTATTTTAGGGGTGGGGGAATTAGAGGGTGACCTCAGACTCATTGTATTGACTAGTCCAGAACGTGGGGTCCTTCCCTTGGATCTGAGGGGGCGGGGGGGGTGGAAATTCCCCTGAACGGGGAGGGGGAAGCTCTAATGGGGTCTTCCCCTTCCCCCCCAAAGTGGCCCCCGGGGGGAAAAAGACCCCCACTATCACAAGTTCTCCCCCTTGGTGGGGGACAGGTCGCTGGTGAGGATGTAAATGTGGTGACCCTCACCCCAACGTCCCCATCGCCCCCTCTCGCATCCCTTCCTCGCTTTTCCCCGCTTCAGACGGGCCACAGACCCCCCCCGGCACCCCCTAAAACCACCCGGCAGCACCGCCCTCACCACCTGCCCTTCAGACAGCGCCTGCGCGCACCCCCCTTCTGCCCACGCGCTCGCGGCAGCACCGCCTACCCCGGCAAACTCTGCTGCCCATTGGCCCGCCCACTGCTCTCATCCCGCCCACCGCCCCCTCTTTGTGCCGCCATTGGGCCGGCGGCTGCACTCGCCCCGCCCCCTCGCTCCTGCCAAGGTGGCGAAAAAGGCGGGAAAAGCGCCCCTGCCCCCTTTCTCCTCAGGGCCACAAAATGGCCACGCCACTTGGCTTGGACCATTAAAAACAAGACAGAAACACCCCAAACCACCCGAAATATCCGGTTTTACCAAAAGAAAGGGATTTGAAGCACCCGTGCTGACCCCGCCCCTCGTAAGGCGCCACCAGAGCCCTTCCCTCGGAGGGAGGAAGAGGCGATCAAATGGCAGCCGCAGCTGAGGGGGCGAACTCCCTTCAGCCAGGCCCTGGGGTATGGGACGAGGGGGACAGCTGTGCCCCACAACCCCAGGGAGGATTTCACCACCCGCCGGCACAGCCAAAGCCGCTGTGAGGGGGAAGGCGGACACCTTAGGGTGTGTGAGAGATGAGCTAAGTTTTGCTTCAGCTAATTGATAGGTTCTTGTTAGTATGTATATACTAACAAGGGAACTTTAGTAATTACTGTCACAGTAGAGTCTAATAAATTGTACCCAATTAATCTTCAGAAACGCCCTTGGTCTATCAAGGTGTTGCATGAAGAGGCAAAATAGTTTTGGCCGAAAATAAACCCCCTTGCGTCCTAACACTCCTCACCAAGGTGGGAGGCTGGGGGCGGCTGGGTTTAAATTCTGAGTGATGCCCAATGCACCACTATCAGCCCAGTCGCGTTTGATATATTAAACTGTCACGATTCCGGATACACTGACAGTGGACTGCACCTTCAGTCTAGTCGTGCTCACGAACCAGCACGGCCACACTTTAGTGTTTGGTCGCGTTCGGTGAGAAACCCAAACGGCTAGCTACTTAAGCAGTGCAGTTTATTTAAGCAACAGATAGAAAGGTTCTTACGCTTTGCCGGTGATAAGTACACTGTCTGCGAAGCACGTGCAAGTAAAAGAAAAAATGTTAACGCTACAAAGCGCGCGACAAAGTTCCAAACAATACAGCCTGGCTCTAAATGTCACAGGTAACCCTCTGGAGAGATTTCTAAGCTTCCCGAGGAAGTACTCGATATAGTCTAAGTCTTACCCACAGACGTCCCTATGGGGGGAAGAAAGGCTCAGCCCCTCGCCTGGTCCCGGGAGTCAGAGGCAGTCCGTGACGGGCTCCTCCCCGACTTCTTTACCATGGTGTCTTCCCAGCAACCCCCCTTTCTTGGGCTATTTTTATATTATTTTTTACCTTCAATGTGGAGTTTGAATGACTCTAGTCATAAATACCTTTATTACGATTGATGTAAAATTCCGTCGCCTCGCATTTAAAGGTATAGTTTATGAAAAATTCAGGGCGCAGACTCAAGGAGGAGTGGTCGCACCTTGGAGGCGGGCAGCCTTCGGGCTGGAGGTGTGTTTTGGTATTATAATGACATTATAATGAGCAAAGTTTGCACAAAGGACAGCATTTCATCAAAATTTGGCAGACTGTTGGCTCAGGGTAGCAAGCATGCCGCTTATCACTTCCACAGGATCACCTTGTTCCCATATCTGCTGTGTGATCACAGAGCTTGGCCGTGGAATCTTCACTCCACCACATCCTCCGTGCTGCTTTTGCAAGCAATATTGTTCAGGGAGTCAGCGATGTAGCGGATTCCTCGCACACCAGCTGCTGCTGTGTTCCACCCTGGAAAGGTTTCCATTTTATACCTTTCCTTAGTGTGTGAACAATGCAAAAAAATTTTAATAAAAATTATATTTTAGGAATTATTCCACACAAGGGATCCTGGTTTTGCAGAACGAAATCTAAGTAAAGAGAAACAGATTGGAAAGTAACCTTCAACGCAGGAACCCAAAAGACAGGGGAGTAACATTGAGACCAAAGAAACCAGTCTTGGACGGTAAATCTGCCAAGGGGGCTGTGAAGACTGCCAAGTAGGCCGAGTTCATTTAGAGGACAACTGATGAAGAGGAGGATACGACCACCTGATGAAGTAAACGACCACCAGAGTGCCTCTAGTTACTAACAACGGACAGTAGATGGCGGCAAAGACCGTGAAATAGCATTTAGCCTAATCAAGGGCGTGTTTAGGATAAGGATTCCTTGGCTGGGTGTGTTTATGCCTTACAGGGTGAAAAGAGGTGAACTGCACCTGTACTGGGTTAGACGGTCGGGAAGAATGTGAGCTCCAGCTTCTCAACTGATGAGAAGAGAGACAGAAACTTAAGCAGCCGGGATAAGGTAGAAGAACCTGAGAACTGGAAAGAGGGGGTGTGCCTCTGCTTTGAGATGCACCCGATTCAGCGCTGTTTCGTGTAATAAATTTTTAACTTTTTTATCTTTGCTTCGTCGACTTTGTTCTCTATGAAATTCTAATCGTGAGCCAGTGTTTCTCACAGGCGGACACTGTTGTATTCTGGGGGCATAAAAGGGGTTTTGGGGAGCAGGGGGGCCCTGGGGTGCGGTGGTGGGGATGTGGGGTGCTCTGCAGGTTTGGGGGGGGCTTATTTGGTGTCAGGGGGACATGGGCTGCCCTGTAGGGGATAGGGAAGGCTGGCAGGTGGAAACGGTGTGCCCTGAATAATCAGTGGTGCCCTAAGTAATGGGGGTGCACCCACCTCTCTGCCCCCCCCCCCCCAGCTGAGCCCCCCTCGGTCCCAATTTTGGGGTTTACTGAGCCCCTCTGGGAGCTGAGTGTTGCCTCAGCTGAGTCTGCTAGAAAAACAGAGTGTACCCCCCAAACTCGGGGGTGGGTCCCACATTCTGCTTCCCCCAAGCTGATGGGGGGAGCCCCCTAAAATAAATCTCCACGGGGATTTGGGGTGCCCTCTCCTTTCCCCTAAGACTCACGAAGCCTCCATGATCCAACCTCCTCATTTGGAGACCCCCCAGGACACCCCCTCCAAAATCACACCTCCCCAATGCACCCCAGTGCTGCCCATGCTTTTATTTCAGAAAAGGCATTCTTTTATTATTTATTTTAACCATTTCTCCTTAAAAAAAAAATAAATAAATATCTATATATAAAATAAATGCCTCATCCTCAGATCTGCATGGCCGCCTCCAGTGTCTCCAAAACCTTCGTAGCAATTTTCTCTGCAGGATGAGGGGACAGTCTCATTCGGGGGGGATTTAAAAAAAAAAAAGCCTTCTCAAAACTCCCTTTTTTCACTCTCCCCAGGTACTCTGTGCTGCCAGATGGATTTTCAGAGGCAGTAAAATTTCTTTTTCTGCAAATCCCTCATTACGTGTTTCATTGTATGTCAAGCCCATCTTCTGTGGTTTTTTTTATTTGGCCATGGGTTTGGGGTTGTTTTTTACATTGATTTACTCTGTATAATATTGTCTACAAAGGAATGTCATTATTTGTGCTGTTTCTAATTGTGCATTTGTCCAAATTTGTAATTTGAGGGACGCACAGACTGTGCAAAGATGGCTCACTGTATGATTAAACAAATTAAAGAAACTCGCAGCATCTTGTTTGCTCAAGATCTTTCCTTTGAGTCCTTCTCTGGAGGTGCAGAGCAATGCCTGTGAGCAGAGGTGCAGGGGAAAGAGTCCCAGCACTGCAGCACTGTCAGGGAGCACCAGCCTTGGTCTTTCCCAACTTATTCTCTTTTCTCACCCACGCTCTCCTTCTGAGCCCTCGCCTTGCTCTAAGGCTGTGCGTGCTCTTGCAGATCATAGGAACCACTGCAGCCCGGGAACCACTGGCAGGGACAGCCACTGGGTTCTTCTCTGATAGAGCCGAACTCCCGAACAGCACCTCCATCATACCAGGGGATGTCCTCAGGGCAGGGCATGAAGGCTTAGGTCTTCTTCCAGAGTTGCACTCGAGAACGTGCCATGGGAATTGCCCCTGCAAATGAAAACACCAGTGTGCAGCTAAACTGTGTGTGTGTGCAGGGTTGGGGAAAGCAGCAGTTTCCTTGCTCAGCCAGGACTCCTGGGAAAGACCTGAAGGACCCACGCAGCAGGTTCTTCGCTGGGCCTGTCTGTGCTGGGCACCCCAGGGAAGATGCTCCAGGGCAATCACCACATACCCAGCCAGTAACAACCACCATTTCTGGAACAGGCCTCTTATGCCAACTCAGAGAGGTTGGTTGGCCCTCTAAAGAAGTCCATGTCTGCATTGTCAGGATGAGATGTCAGCATGTACATTGTGTGTGTGGTGAGATTATCCTGAGTGAGCACAGACACCATCAGCTGTTCCTGCGGGTTCGTCTAAGGTCTGTGGGACAGACAGTGTCTAGAGGTCACTTCGCTTTGAGGGTAACATCCCCTGGGAAACTCCCTGGATGCAGCACTGGGATGGGCTTCCTTGAACTGAGGTCCCTGTGTCCATTCCTCAGCCATGGGGCATCTCAGAGAGGTGCAGAGCAGGAGACACCCCACAGGGCTGAGGGGCTGCAGTCTGCTGCAGGGCCTCTGCCTGTGCCAGGGAAGGACTCGTGTCTCTGAACAGCCCTGTCAGAGCCCTGACATTGCTGTGTGTGACGCCAGGAACAGCCCCCACCATCCCAAGGAGATTTCTCTCACTTGCCCTCTCTCGCCTCTCTCACCAGACTGGCCTGGCTGAACAGAGAGCTCTGGTCGCAACTCAGGGAGAAAAGGAGAGTTTGTGGCCATTGGAAGAAGGGGCAGGGACCTCACGGGGACTACAAAGATCTTGTGAGGCTCTGTGGGGAGAAAATCAGAAAGGCCAAAACCCCCACTAGAACTTAATCTGGCTTTGGATGTTAAGGACAATAAAAAATCCCCCATAATTCAAGGGGAAATGGTGAGTGAGCTAACACAGCACTTGGACACACACGTCTATGGAGCCAGATGGGATCCACCCGAGGGTGCTGAGGGAGATGGCAGATGTTCCCACCAATCCACTGTCCATCATCTACCAGCAGTCCTGGCTAAACGGGAAGTCCCAGGTGACTGGAGGTTTGCAAACGTGATGCCCATCCAGAGGAAGGGCAACAAAGAGGGTTCGGGGAACTACAGGCCTGTCAGTCTGACCTCGGTACCTGGGAAGGTTATGGAACGGATCATCCTGAGTGCCAGGACACGTCACGGCACTGTGGAACTTGGATAATGAGGTGAAGTCTCTGTGCTGAAAGAACCATTAAGACTGGCCCTTGAGAACCTGCAGATGGAACAACTGCGGCATGAAACCGTTGCAGAGCTCTAATTCCTGGGTTTGGTGTCCCCTGAGATGAGAGAGCAAGAAGGGGACCCGTTTGACTGGACGAGGAATGCAGAGAATGTGGGCAGCCCTACAGGGAGCCCCAAAGTGTCCTTGTGCCCATCACCCCCCATCTCGTGGGGCTGCAGAGTTGGAAAACTCCCCATTTCAAAAGGAAAGCGGTAACAGCTTGTGCAGAAAGTGGCCGGAGCCGTCGGGATGTGTTCCCTCTGCCAGGGATGGAGGTGAGCAGCGGTGTGGGCTGTCACCTCCTGGGACCCTCCTGGGCAGCCCCAGGTGAGCGTCTGACACAGCATCGGAGCTGCCGCACAGTCAAACTGGGCAGCGGCAGAGGAGGCTTCCCTGAAATATTGCCAGGGATTGATGAAATGGGGGAGGCCTTTCCACACCCAGCTGGAAGCAGCTTGACCAGAGCCCCGCACTGAAGCCTCAAGGGCTCAAAGGCCCGGCAGGTGCTGCCTGGAGACTGGGCTGGCGCTTGTCCATGAGGAGGGGCTGGGTTTTTCCTTGGCATTTCCGTACATCCAGACCTCTTTGGGAAGGACGGGCACCACTTGCCCCAGCGTCCCGCAGACAGTCTGCAACGCTCTGGGCAAAACCCACTTGTTAAATATCTGGGAAACTGGCTTCCACCAGGTCCCGTGGGCATTCCTGCCCTGGCAATAATCCATCAGGATCGCCAAGAGCTCTCGTAACTAGGTCTGCTGCCATGGCAGAGATGGGCGATGCTATTCCAGCCTTCGAGCGGGAGGGGACAGACATCCCAGGTAGCCCTGCAAAAGAGAATGGCCTGCAATGATGTGCTTCTCACTCGGGAAAGGTCCATGGGCACTGGTCAGCACCACGGGCTGTAGAGATGACGAGCGAGAGCAGAGACCAGAAAGGGGTGTCCATGAAAGGGGAGGTGAGCTTCAGCTCTGCATGGAATAGCTGGAGAGACGCTTTTCTGAGGGGTGTGGAGGCTGCCAGGCACGACGAGATGGTTGGGAAGAAGTGCTTAGGACAGGAAGGAAGTGAAATGTGTTGGGATTATTAACTTTGGGGGGTGTATGTATTGAGCTGCCCCCCCTTTAAGGGGGCTCGTCCCCATCCCCACTGTGCATCCCATTGCCATGGCTCGTGTTCCATCTGCAACTGCCAGTGCCTGGTGACAGGCACAACGCACCCTTCTGCCCTGTGCCCCACAGCCTTTCTGCCCTGCTCCTGACACCTTGAACGCATAACCCAGCCCTTTCCTTCCCTCCTGCTCTCAAAGCCACCTTCCTCCCTCTCTTTTGCACTCTTGGAATCATGAAGGCCCTCAGGAAGAGGTTGCTTGCCCTGGCAGAGGTACGGCCCCACTCCATGGAGCTGGGCACCCCCCACTGCCCAGGCAGGACGGAGAAGGCTCCGCAGGGATGGGGTGCAATGGGGTGGGGACCCTGCTCTGGGCAGCACGGGGGGCCGGGAGCTGGGCTCGCCCTCTGCCCCCAGCCCTGCAAGGCCAGGGGCTGGCAGAAGCCCTTCTGGGTTGCTCATGCCCTGCTGGGACGGAGCAGCCCCATGTGTGGGGACACGTCCCCGGGGGAGCCCAGGGCACCCCGGGCTGGTGTGCCGCAGGGATGCTTGCCAGAAGCAGCTGGGTGCTGCCCAGAGCCTGAGCCAGGTGCTCCCCTCTGCCCCTTTCCAGGCTGGAGCCGGGGGAGCCGAGCCCTGCCCCCAGAGCAGCGCCGAGCCCAAAGGCTGCCTCCACAGAGTAAGGAGCTTCTGGGCACCCAGGCACCAGGGCCCGGGCCCCGCGGAGCAGGGAGCAGGGCCGCTTACTCCTGCCCTCTCTGCTCCGGTAGATCCAGAAGACCTTGGCACACCCCAAACTCAGGAAGGAGAAGAAGATCAGGTTCCTCCAGCTGCAAGCGGTGGCCCTCGACTGCTGGTGGGTGCTGGTGGCCAAGGAGTCACCCAGGTCCAGCCAGCTCCTACTGGGGAAATGCCCAGGGGTCCCATCTCCCCACGGCCCTCCCCGGGTGGTGAGACAGGCAGGGGGGCTGAGACTCCTGTTCCACGGGTCCTCTTGGCTGGCCAGGGCAGGACCAATGCACTTTTCTGCTTGCATTTGGGCTTAGGATGTGCCAAGTTGCCCTTGAGTCTGCAGAGGCAGCTGCCCAAAGTGTAAAAGAGTGGATCGACCTGGAGCTGGCAATGGAGATCGATGAGGATGAGCAGGAGCAGATGGAGGTGGATGATGATGAGGAGGCAATGGATGTAGACCCGTCTCCAGCAGCACAGGCACGTGCTCGCTGTCTACTGCCCGCAGGGAGGGAGGGTCTCCTGCCGCCGGGCTGGGGCTGGGGCTGAGAGGTCCCCGCTGCAGGGACACGGTGCCCGGTGCCCTTGTCCTGGCAGCAAAACCGCCCCCCCCGCGCTGCCCTCAGCCCCCGTCCGCTTTGGGACGGGAGCGGGTTCTCGGGGCCGGGACACCCAAGTCTAAGCCGGAGCCCAGATGGGGCTCAGTGCTGGCGGCAGAGTCCCGCTCTCCCCAGCGTGTCCCAGGGCTGTGGCCATCGAATGCCCGTCAGGGGCAAGCCCCAGCCCAAGCAGCTGCTGCAGCTGAGCTGGCTCGGGAAGCCCCAGCTCTGCTGGGCAAGGCGCGGCTCGTTAGCCAAATGACGCTTGCTTTGCTTCCAGGGCCAGCAGAGCTGTGGGGACCGACGGCGAGGAAGAGGAGTGATGAAGAGGAAGCGCTGTAAATAGTTCTAGAGAGTTGGTGTTTTGTTGATAGTTTTACAGGGTTGGGTGTTTTTTTTTTTTGTTAATAGTTTTACAGAGTTGTTGTTGTGTTGTAAACAGTTGTTGAAAGTTGTTTTGTTGTTCATAAAGAGTTGTATGTATGTTTTTCAGACCCAAGCTCTCTCTGTGTTTCCTTGGGCACCCGCGGCGTTTGCAGAGCTGTGGTTTCCACTTGCTGGGGGTTCCCGGGGCTGGAGGGGGATGGGGGTGCTGGCACGGCCGCCCCGGGGGCAGGGGGTCCCTGTGCACAGAGGGGTCCCGCTGACGCAGGGGATGGCACTGGGCAGCAGCGGGGTTCATGGGCTGCTGGAGAGCGGTGTCCCCAGCAGCAACGGGGTCCCCAGCAGAAGCCTGAGCTCTGAGGTGACCCACCCCTGCCGTGATGCCGTCAAAGCAGCAGGAAACCTTCTGCTCCCCTTCCTGCTGGAGGGAAAGGGAAGGGACTCACGGGGCACGAGCCGGGATCAGGCCACAGCGACGCAAGAGGCAAAATCTTGAACCTTTCAAGTCCCCACACTCAGGGCTTTGCTTCTCCTCCTGCCTGGTTTTCCCCTGGGCCATGAGCAGAGACGAAGCCCCGAGCAAAGCCCTCGTTTCCCTGCTGCCATTCCTGCTGCTGGTAGTGGCCCTGTCCCCAACTCGGGGCGACCCATGGAGTGCGCAGCGCAGGCTGCGGGGGAGGCTGCGGGGGGCTTTGGGGAGAGGGAGCTGTTGAAGGGGTGCCCTGGGGCCCGTGGGTGCAGGCGGGGAGCTGTGAGTGCAAAATCTCAACTAACCCCCTAAAGGCCATGACATCCTTGGGAATGGCTGGTGCCAGGATCAGGGAGAACGTTTTGTAGCTGTAGCTGCTGATGTTAACCAGCTCCCCTGGTGTTAACTAGCCAGGTGGCCTTTGCTAAATGTGTATCCCGATGTTTTAAAGTCCCACCACCCGTTGCTCTCAGTGTCATTTTTAACAGCCCATTGTACCCTTCGACCTTCCCAGAGGCTGGTGCGTGGTGGGGGATGTGACAGACCCATTCAATGCCGTGCTCTTTGGTCCAGGTGTCAATGAGGCTGTTTTGGAAATGAGTCCCGTTGTCCGACTCAGTTCTCTCTGGGGTGCCATGTCGCCACAGGACTTTTTTTTTCAAGGCCCAGGATGGCGTTCTGGGTGGTGGCGTGGGGCACAGGGTATGTTTCCAGCCATCCGGTGGTTGTTTCCACCATTGTGAGCACATGGCGCTTCCCTTGACGGGTTTGTGGGAGTGTGATAGAATCGATCTGCCAGGCCTCCCCAGATTTATATTTCAGCCATCGTCCTCCACACCAGAGAGGTTTTAACCGCTTGGCTTGTTTGATTGCAGCACGTCTCACGTTCATGGATGACCTGTGCAATAGTGTCCATGGTCAAATCCACCCCTCAGTCACGAGCCCATCTATATGTGGCATCTCTTCCTTGATGGCCTGAGGTGTCATGGGCCCATCGAGCTATGAATAACTCACCCTGATGTTGCCAGTCCGGATCCACCTGAGCCACTTCAATCTTAGCAGCTCGATCCACCTGCTGGTTGTTCTGATGTTCCTCAGTGGCCTGACTCTTGGGTACATGGGCATCTATGTGACGTACTTTCACAACCAGATTCTCTACCCGGGCAGCAATATCTTGCCACAGTTCAGCAGCCCAGATGGGTTCGCCTCTGCGCTGCCGGTTGCTCTGCTTCCACTGCCGTAACCACCCCCACAGAGCATTTGCCACCATCCATGAATGGGTGTAGAGACAAAGTACTGGCCATTTCTCTCTTCCGGCAATGGCTAGGGCCAGTTCAATGGCTTTCACCTCTGCAAACCGGCTCCATTCACCTTGTCCTTCAGTGGCTTCTGCAACTTGTTGTGTAGGACTCCACAAGGCCGCCTTCCCCTTTCCACGTTTCCCACAATCTGGCAGGACCCATCAGTGAAGAGGGCACATCTCACTTTCTGGTAGTATTTCATAGAGTGGAGCCTCTGCCGCGTGTGTCACCTCCTCCTCTGGTGACATTAGAAATCCTTGCCTTCAGTCCACGATCACTTCCAGAATTCCAGGGTGACTGGGGTTTCCCGTTCGAGTTCCCTGTGATCAGGGAAAACCACTTTCTCCACGTGGCATCAGTTGCACGATGTGTGGCAGGGACCCTTTCTTTGGACATCCAGCACCGACAATCGAGGTGCTAAGAGGAGCTCTGCTTCTGTACCAACCACTCCTGGAGCAGCTCGAACCCTTTCATACGCTGCCAATATCTCTTTTTCAGTTTGAACAAAGGGGGCTTTGCATCCTCTGTATCCCCGACTCCAGCATCGTGAGGAGTACCTAGAGCATATAGGAATTTACATAAGACAGCCACGAGAACAACCAAACAACACGGTGTCCAGCGACTATTTAAATCTTTTGTCTGCCTTTGGCCAAAGAAAGTCAAAAGTTGTTTGCCTTCGAGTGGGAGAGCCCTACCACTGGTAGGAAAACCCAGCTTACCCGGACAGTGTTACCCCAAGGTTTCCAAAACAGTCCGACAACGTTTGGAAATCAGTTAGCACAAGAGCTTGAGGTACGGAAGCCTCCTTCCAAAAACGGAACCCTTTTACAGTATGTGGATGATCTATTGATAGCAACCGAAACAAAACATGACTGTACCCGGTGGACTGTTAGCTTGTTAAACTTTTTGGGATCAAAGGGATATCGGGTTTCTCAACAGAAAGCTCCGATGGTGCAGAGGCAAGTAACCTACTAGGGATACGAGCTGTCTGGAGGACAACGGGAATTGGGAACAGAACGAAAAGAAGCCATCTGCAGGACCCCTCTCCCTCGGGCGGTAAAAGAACTCAGAACTTTTTCGGGAATGACGGGTTGGTGTTGATTAGGGATTTACAACTATGGGATGATAGTAAAACCTTTATATGAACTTTTGAAAAATAATCCCACTCAATGGATATGGTCCAAAGAAGCCCAGAATGCATTTGAAATACTCAAGAAAGAGCTCGTGAGAGCCCCGGCTTTGGGCTTGCCTGATGTAACCAAACCTTTTTGGCTCTTTTCTCACGAGAAACAAGGAATAGCTCTAGGACTTCTAGCTCAACGGCTGGGACCCTACAAAAGAGCCATAGCTTACTTCTCTAAACAATTAGATGAAGTAAGTAAAGGATGGCCAGGATGTTTCCAAGCAGTAGCAGCGATAATACTAAATATTGAGGAAGCCCAGAAATGTGGTTTGGGCCTGAAGAGGACGGTATTGGTTTCACATTCGGTATCCACTGTATTGGAACAGAGAGGGGATCACTGGCTTTCCCCATCCAGGTTTTTGAAATACCAGCCCATCCTGGTTGAATCCGATGATGTTAAAATTGAGGTGACTAGCGTTGTGAACCCAGCGTCTTTCCTTAGTGAGGCAACAACTGAACCACTGACACATGACTGTTTGGAAACAATAGAGACTGTGTACTCCAGCAGAGCAGATCTGAAAGAAGAACCCCTGGAGGACGCACAGGACTCCTGGCTTACGGATGGAAACAGCTTTGTCTGACAAGGTATCCGTAAAGCTGGATACGCAGTGACCACAACAAATAAGGTAATTGAATCCCAACCATTGCCTGCCGGGACATCAGCTCCAAAGGCTGAGGTTATTGCCTTGAGCAGGGCTTTGGAATTGGTAAAAGGGAAAAAGATAAATACGTGGACAGACTCTAAATATGCCTTTGGAGTTGTTCATGCCCATGGAGCAGTCTGGAAGGAACGAGGATTGCTCACCGCACAAGGAAAACAGATCAAACACGCAGAAGAAATACTTCACCTATTGGAGGCAGTACGGTTACCAGCTAGAGTGGCCATCATGCATTGCCAAGGACATCTGAGGGCGAACACTGACCAAGAAAGAGGTAAGAGCTTGGCTGACTGTGAGGCTAAACAGGCAGCAGAAAGAACCCAGAAAGAATCCATTTCAGCTTTAATTCCAGACAGTAGAAATAAAGACCTGGACGACCAGGAGGGCATTGAATATTCTAGACCAGACCAGGAGCTCATCCAAGAACTAGGAGGAGAAGTTCCCTCCAGGGGATGGGCTCATTTGAGTGACGGTAGGATTATCACACCTGCCAAACTAGTGTGGGGACTTGTTAGAGAAGAACACGATAAGACACGTTGGGGAGCAGATTCGTTATATAAATTTGAGTCAGAAATGGATAGGAAAGAATTTATATACCACTGTTCGACAAGTGACTCAGCAGTGTGAAATGTGTTCAAGCAACAACCCCAACACAGGTAATAGAGTACAGTTAGGAACTATTGGGAAAGGAAACACACCAGGAGGCCATTGGCAAATCGATTTTTCCAAACTCCCAAGAAAAAAGGGGGGTACAAGCACTAATTGGTACTTACAGACACCTTTTCTGGATGGCCAGAGGCTTTTCCCTGTAGAACAAGCAAGGCGAGAGAAGTGACTAAAGTGCTATTGAACGAGGTAATGCCTCGATTCGGGGTAGCTACAGTCGTCTCATCAGATAGAGGTACTCACTTCTGTGCACAAGTAGTGCAACAAGTTAGTAAACGATTGGGAATTGATTGGCAATGACACACCCCATATAGGCCGCAGGCCAGCGGGCAAGTAGAAAAAATGAATCACGCGAGAAAACAGCAGATAGCCAAAATATGTCAGGAAGCGAATTTGTATTGGTATCAGGCATTACCCATAGCTCTGCTCAGACTACGTGTAAAGCCAAGAGCTAAAGAGAACCTAAGCTGCTTTGAAATATTATGTGGGAGATTGTACCAGACAGAATATAAAGGAGAAGATTTCAACCAGTTGGGAAATTCCTATTTAGAAAAATATGTTATTTCTTTGGGAAAACAATTACAGAATCACAGAATCTCCTTGGTTGGAAGGGACCTTTGAGATCATCAAAAAAACAAAAAAACCCCACAACAAAAAAACCAACAACAACAAAACCCACAACAAAACAAAATAAAAAACAAACAAACAAACAGAAAAAACCAAACACCAAAACAAAAATGAAAACCACACAAAACAAACACCCACAACCCCACCCCACACCCATCCACAAACAGACCCAACCCAACAATCTCGGGCACTAGAGCATGCCCTGAAGTGCCATGGCTACACGTTCCTTAAATCCCTTCAGGGATGGTGACTCCACCACCTCCCTGGGCAGGCCGTTCCAGTGCCTGACCACTCTCTCACTCAAGTAATTCTTCCTAATATCTAACCTAAACCTCCCCTGCCCCAACTTCAGACCATTTCCTCTGGTCCTGCCATTATTCCCTTGGGAGAAGAGGCCAACACCCACCTCTCTGCAACCTCCTTTCAGGGAGTTGTAGAGGGCAATGAGGTCTCCCCTCAGCCTCCTCTTCTCCAAACTAAACATGCCCAGTTCCCTCAGCCTCTCCTCGTATGACTTGTTCTCCAGACCCCTCACCAGCTTGGTGGCT
Organism: Numenius arquata; assembly: GCF_964106895.1. Classification (NCBI taxonomy): domain Eukaryota; kingdom Metazoa; phylum Chordata; class Aves; order Charadriiformes; family Scolopacidae; genus Numenius; species Numenius arquata. Next base: position 199,210 of record NW_027415062.1, read on the forward strand.
CTCCTCTGGACACGCTCCAGCAGCTCAATGTCCTTCCTGTAGTGAGGGGCCCAGAACTGAACACAGCACTCGAGGTGAGGCCTCACCAGTGCCCAGTACAGAGGCACCATCACTGCCCTGCTTCTGCTGGCCACGCTATTCCTGATACAGGCCGTTGGCCTTCTTGGCCACCTGGGCACACTGCTGGCTCATGTTATGTTGGCTGTCCACCAACACCCCCAGGTCCTTTTCTGCTGGGCAGTTTTCCAGCCACTCTTCCCCAAGCCTGTAGCACTGCCTGGGGTTGTTTATTATGAAAGAAAAGCAAGCCCATGGCTCCACAGGGTTGTTGAATTGTTAGAAATCACGGAAGTGCTTGAGAACTCTCCCGCAGGAATTATGGCTTCTCCCTCCAAGAAAAGTAGCAGGATCAATAGCCCAACTGAAGTGCATCTACACTAACGCCCACAGCATCGGGGCAACAAACAGGAGTTGGAAGCTCTTATGCAGATGGAAGACTACAACATAGTCGCCATAACGGAAACGTGGTGGGATGACTCACACGACTGGGGTGCTGCAAGGGATGGCTATAAACCCTACAGAAGGGACAGGCAAGGAAGGAGAGGCGGTGGGGTGTCCCTGGATGTTAGGGAGTGTTTTAACTGTCTAGAGCTTGACGATGGTGATGAAAAGGTCGAGTGTTTATGGGTAAGAATGAGGGGAAAGGCCAACAAGGCAGGTATCACGGTGGGAGTCTGTTATAGACCACCCAACCAGGATCGAGAGGCAGACTAAATAGTCTGTCAGCAGCTGGGAGAAGTCTCACAATCGCTGGCCCTTGTTCTCGTGGATGACTTCAACGTGCCAAATGTTGGCTGTAAAGACAATAGAGCGGAGAGAAAACAGTCTTGCAGGTTCCTGGAGTGTGTGGAAGAGGCCTTCCTGACACACTTGATGAGTGATCCAACTAGGTAGGAAAGGCGCCCCACTGGACCTGTTGTTTTCCAGTAGAGAAGGACTTGTGGGTGACCTGGTGGTTGGCAGCCGTCTTGGAGGCAGCAATCACGAAATGATAGAGTTTTTATTTCTGGGAGAAATAAGGAGGGGGGTTAGAAAAACCTCTCCCTTTGACTTCTGGAGGGCAGATTTGGTATGTTTAAAGACCTGGTTGTCCTTGGATGGCTCTCTTGACGTGCAAAAGGGGCCCAGGAAGGATGGCAATTCTTCAGAAAGGAAATCTTAAAGGCACAGGAGCAGGCCATCACCACGTGCCAAAAGACGAACCGGCAGGGAAGAAGACTGGGCTCGCCAAACAGAGAGCTTTGTCTGGAACTCAGGAAAAAAACCAGAATTTATGACCTTTGGAAGAAGGGGCGAGCAACTCCAGAGGACTACAAGGATGTCGTAAGGTTATGCAGGGCGAAAAGTAGAATGGCCAAAACCCAACTGGAACTTAACCTGGATATTGCCTTAAAAGACAATTAAAAATTTTCTATAAATACATTAGGAACTAAAAGAGGGCTAAGGACAATCTCCATCCTTTATTGGATGCAGGGGGAAACATGGTGCCCAAGGATGAGAAAAGGCTGAGGTACTTAATGCCTTCTTGGCCTCAGTAAGACCAGTTGTCCTCCAGGTACACAGACCCCTGGGCTGCAAGGCAGGTAAGGGGAGCAGAGTGAAGCCCCCATAATCCAAGGGGAAACAGTTAGTGACCAGCTACAGCCCTTAGAGGCACACGAGTGTATGGCTCTGAATGGGATCCACCCAAGGGTAGTGTGGGAGCTGGTGGAAGTGCTCACTGAGTCACTATCCATCATGTATCAGCAGTCCTGGCTGAACGGGGAGGTCCCAGTTGACCAGAGGGAAGCAAATGTGGTGCCCATCTACAAGAAGAGCAACAAGGAAGATCCGGGGAACTCCAGGCCTGTCAGTCTGACCTCAGTGCCTGGGAATGTTATGGAGAAGACCATCCTGAGTGCCATCAAGCTGCATGGAAAGGACAACCAGGCCCAGTCAGCATGGGTTTGTGAAAGGCAGGTCCTGCTTGACAAACCTGATCTCCTTCTATGACAAGGAAACCCGCTTGGTGGATGAGGGAAAGGCTGTGGATGTTGTCTACCTGGATTTTAGTAAGGCCTTTGACACCATCTCCCACAGCATTCTCCTGAAGGAACTGGTGCTTATGGCTTGGATAGGTGTATGCTTTGCTGGGAAAAAACCTGGCTGGAGGGTGTGGCCCAGAGAGTGGTGGTGAATGGAGTTCAATCCAGTTGGTGGCTGGTCACGAGTGGTGTTCCCCAGGGCTTGGTACTGGGGCCAGTTCACTTTAATATCCTTATCAGTGATATGGATAAAAGGATCAACTGCACCCTCAGTAAGGTTGCAGATGACACCAAGTTGGGGGGGAGTGTTGATCTGCTGGAGGTTAGGCTGTCTCTACAGAAGGATCTGGACAGGCTGGATCAATGGGCTGAGGCCAACGGTATGAGGTTCAACAAGGCTAAGTCCCAAGTCCTGCACTTGGGTCACAGCAATCCCATGGACGCCACAAGAGGCAGGAAGAGTGGCTGGAGCTGCCTGGAGGAAAAGGACCTGGGGGTGTTTGTCGACAGCCGGCTGGATATGAGCCAGCAGTGTGCCAAGGTGGCCAAGGAGGCCAACAGCATCCCTGCCTGTATCAGGAACAGTGTGGCCAGCAGGACTAGGGAAGTGATTGTCTCTCCTGTGCTCAGAACTGGTGAGTCCCCATCTTGAGTGCTATGTCCAGGTTTGGGCTCCTCACTACGAGAAAGACGTGGAGGTCCTGGAGCATTCCCAAAGATCAACAAAGCTGATGAGGGGTCTGGAGAACAAGTCTTGTGAGGAGCGGCTGATGGAACTGGGGTTGTTCAGCCTGGAGAAAAGGAGGCTGAGCACCTTGTCACTCTCTACAACTACTGAAAGGAGGTTATAACGAGGTTGGTGTTAGTCTCCCTTCCCAAGTAAGTAGTGTTAGGACACGAGGAAATGGCTGCAAGTTACACGAGGGGAGATATAGATTGCATATTAGAAAAAATGTCTTCACTGAAGAGTTTGTCAAGCGCTGGAACAGGCTGCCCAGGGAAGTGGCTGAGACACCATCCCTGGAGGTGTTTATAAGATGTGTAGATGGGGCACATAGGGATGTAGTTTAGGTGTGGACATGGGAGTGTGAGGGACTCAATGACCGTAAAGGTCCTTTCCATCCTAAATGATTCTATGAGTCTACGATTCGTTTGAATCTTGGGACTTTGTTTCATCCTCGCCCCTTCTTTGGGAGGCCAGGAGATGTCACAGAATTTTCCTGCCCTGGGCACTGCTCACCCCCACATCCCACTGCCCCCAGGAAGAGCCCTGAGCCACAAGTGAGAGGCAGGATCTGCCTTGCCAGGGCCTGGGGGTGAGGGCTTGGCCTTTCTGCTTCCTCAGACAAAGCCAGGCTTTCCTCAGCATTACAGCCACCTGCACTCTGCCTTTGCCTACCTGCAATCACAGCCTCCAATTATCTGCTCTAACGAGTCCCCAGGGAGCCTTTGTCAGTAACTGCCCTCAGTGGGGCTCCTTAAGGCTTCCAGGAAGTTTGGGTTGTGCTTCTCATTTCTTGAGCACTTTCTTCAATCTTCTCTCAGTATCTGAGGTTCATGGACTCAGCAGCAAATACCCCATGGGGCTCCTTGGAAACAGAAAGCCTTAACAAGGAATTTATCTCTTTGCAATTTCCTTCAAGACTTAAAGCCTTGTACAGCTACCTGGGGAGGTTTTGTGGTGTAGTTAATGACAATTTTTTCAAAGTGCATCTAATGAAAATGCTTTCTTGATTGTAAAGGATGTATTTTATGAGTGTTCAGTTTACAGAGGAGGTGATGGAAGCATTCTCCAAGGGATACTGAGGCCGAGTGTCTCCTCAGGAGGTCTGGCCAGGTCAGGAAAAGCAGTCCCGTGATGTCCATCCCTGTATGGACAGCTTTGCTCCTCACCTCCCCAACCCCACCAGGTCTAACCTCGCCCACCTGGGACTGACATCACTGTTCCTTGCATCAGACTTCTCCACTCCAGTCTGGATGTGACAGCTCCATTGCACCATCTCCCACCTGCTCTCCTCAGAGACCTGGCTGCTCACAGCCACAGGGGAATTCTGCCTGTTTTTCAGAAAAGAAAAGTAAAGCACAGTCAGTTTTCATAAACAAGAAAACACTGTGTAATCATACGCAAAGTACAAACTGCCTCTAATGAGGTTGCCTTTCTACAAGGGATAATCTTAGGAGAAATAGTTGAGGTAGGTAGATACACAAAGATAGATATAAACATAATGAAAGAGCTGGCTGAGGAGACAATGAGACTACTGAGAGCCAGGCAAGGTTTTACTCCCTGAGGGTGAAAGAGCAGCAGAGGTGAGAGGTACCTGGATGAACAAAGAGTAAAGGGAGGAGAAAACTGGAGAATGATGGAGAGGGCCTTTTCCTAGACAGTCTGCATCTGAAAAGATGACTTTGCAAATGACCATTGTATCAGGACAAGTGTAAGTATAGGAAAGATTAGAGAAAGAAAATACACCATATAACAGACAAAATAGTTGTAGTGAAGTCACAAGGGAAGACTGAGATTTCTTTGGAATGTCACCTTTGGAAGGCGACAGTTTTGGCAGAGCTCTCTTGTGGGTGAGGACAAGCCAATGTTGCCCCACCTTTGAAAGAGGCCCAGCCCAGGGACCCACAGGCTGTACAAGCTCCCTGGGGTGATTAGTGTGCCATCAATGAGAGTCCTCTTGGGTGACATTTCTGGGCACTGGAAAGAGAAAAAAGTGTCCAAAAGCAGTCAGCATGGATTTTCCAAGGGTAAATCAAGCCTCAGTGAGGAAGTGGTGACAGCAGGGAAAGCTCTCGGGTTTCCTGTGTCCATGGAAGTCGGTCAGATGTTGGTACAGTCAGACCAGCTGCATGTTTCTTGTCCTGCTCCAGGCAGGGTTGCTCAGATGCAGGGCTACTTGACAGGTATCTCCAAACAGCCCAGATCATTTCCTTTGCTTAACCGTTCATCCCCATTGCACTATTTTCCCACGTCTCAAGTCCCACTCTTTAACCAACTTCATCCTCTCCCTTGCAAAAAGTCAACCCCTTTTCACCATTTCCCCACTGGCGCTGCCTTTCCTCACTTTGCTCCCACCTTTGCTGTTTCTGAGATGGTATCCCAGTGCTTTCTACTTTGATTAGCAACTCCATTACACCAGTACTGTCTTCTTATCTGTAGTGTCCTGCAGCTTCTGAAACGATGCTCTTGCTAGAGGCACCCTGACTCAGGATGAACATCAGCACGTGTACTTCCAATGCTTGACTGCTGGAGCTTATGTCCAGAGGGACCTTGACCCACCTGGGGATTTGGACATCAGAAACCTGAAGGTTTAGAAGAAAGAGTTGCACAACAACTCCATGCAGCAGCACGGGCAGTGACCACACCAGGTAAGGAGTGCCCTGAGGAGAAGGGCTTTTGAGTCATGATGGCTGCCATGATGAGCCAGTGGGCTTTGCATTTCAAAAGGAAAATGGAGAGACTGGAGAGGGTCCAGAGGAGGTCTGACAAGATGGTGAAGTCCCTAAAGCTTGAGCTGTGAGGAGAGTCTGAGGGAACTGGGCGTCTCTACCCTGCAGAAGGGGAGGCATGGGGTAACCTGTGAAAGAGCCTACCTGGAGAGGTGACAGACCCAAGGTCTCTTCTGCAGTGGTGAATGGATATGACAGAGGCAACAGCCACAAACTGCCTCTTGGGAGCTTTAGACAGAGCATTAAGAGACCTTGCAAAGTGGAGCCAGGTCAGTGGAGGGACACCAACATTGACAGAGCTTGTACTGTGAGAAGAGGCTTAGAGAGCTGGGCTTGTTCAGCTTGGAGGAGAGGAGCTCTTGGGGGGAACATGGAGCAGCATTGCACAGTTACCAGGAAGACTGAGCCTGAGTCAAATCCATGGTAGAAGATACAAGGACAAGAGGCAATGGGCTGAGAAAAGGGACAGTCAAGACAGATAAGGCGGAACTTTTTCCAGCATGAGGATAGTCAAGCACTGGAAGCTGTTTCCCAGAGAGCGTGCAACAGCTCTGTCCTGGAAAGGGATCCAGACATCTTTGAACAAAGCCCTGACCCTTCAGGTCTGACCCTGTTTTCAATGGGAGGTTGGTCAAGACACCCTCCAATTCCCTTTGAGCCTGAATGATGCTGTCCTCCTCCTGTCCTTCCATCTGCAGGCTGAGATATTTCCCCTCTTGGAGCAGACATTCTGAAAAAACACTCCAAATCTGGAAAGTCTCTTCAAAGCTCCAAATACAGTCGGGTTGGGGGGACAAAAAAAAAAAACAAACAAATACAGAACTATGCCTGCTTAGTTTTTCACAGAGACAGTTTTAAAGGGTCAAAGTAGATTCAATGCATGAATTCTGACAGTCAAGTTACAAAGAGGGAGGAAAAAAAGTCAACAAAATCTTTGTCAGTAAAGAAAAACTCCCCCAGCCTGTGGGATGTCCTCATTAGTTGGCCCTCTAGGAACTGGGATCCTTGGGCTTCTTGGTCTTAAGTGGGAGCTCAAATCCTGAACTGGAAGGACAACATTGGCTGCAGGTACACACCGTTTTCTTGACACGACTGTGAGCTCAGACCCAGTTGATGGAGTTTCTCACACAGGTCACGGAGGAGGGCAGGATGTCGGGGAGAGGGGCACACGCTTCAGTTTCCCAAATCCCATGAGTTTTCCCAACCCATCCTTCTCTTGACCTCTGGCATCCTATTTCTTGAGATGCATAGCTGGCGGGTCTTCTGTTGATAAAGCATCAGTGATCCTTCCAGTGATTCTGTGATTTCCTTTAGAGTGGCAAAAAATAATAATAATGATGAAAAGAAATGTTAAAGTAACAGTCTACTTCCACAATAGCAAATCTGGACAAAGGCAATTAAATTAGTATTTGCCATATAAGGTATGATATCCCATCCTGAAGTACATATTGAAAGTGGTTCAGATGAAGGGTGGTCTTGCAAAAGTCACCCCTTGTGTCCCCGTGTGGCACAGACGCTGCTGGTTTCCCTCTCCAGAGAGTGGCAGGGGCCGGATCACCTTCTCAGAAGAGGCTCCTTGCCAGGGAGCCACAGCCATGGGGGGAGCTCACCTGGTTCTTACTGGCACTTCACTCAACTGCTATTTGGATACTTTTGGTGCTTTTCTGGGATGACTATTCCCGCACAGAGGATCATAAAAAGACAACTGTTTCTTAAGAGATGGTGAAAAAGGCCCTGTTTGGCCAAGAAAGCCCACCATGTGCTCTGGAGGGAGCGAGGAAGATTATAAAAAGCACCAGGAAAGTCCAAAATGCTCTTCCAAAGGGCGAGTGGCCCTGAGCAGTGGTGATTGGCCACGTGTAAGTCTGTTAGAGAGGGTCAAGCAATGTCAGCGAGAAGCAAGGGGACGGCTGATGGCTTTAGCCAATCCTTACAGCCATGTCTGAAGCCAGCCGTGGGAAGCAGTGGATGTTTGTGGGCAGAGGCTGAGGAAGAGGCTTGTCCTGGGACAATGGCAGGAAGGAAGACCCTTCCTCTGCAAACCAGGGGTGATACAGACATTCATCTCTTGTGTGCCTGCCTCAGCCTGGCGGATGGGGAATGCCCACTGCTGGGGGTGGCTGTTCTTAGGAATGCCCCATGGGCTGACAACTTGCTCCTTTCCCCTCCTTCACTGCCCACACTTGGATGGACTTCAGGAAACATCCATGAGCCTGGAGGATGCACAAACCTCCTGGGCTGAGGTCTCAGCACTGCAGGGGCAGAGGAAGGGTTTGTGAGACACATGGGCGTGCAGGGAGAGAGCAGTGTGGGGGCAGCAGTGAGTGTGCTAAAGGCAGGAAGAAGAAATGAAATATTGGGGGTTGGCTGTTCAGTGCTGGGATGTGGAGCTACAGAGAGGATTCTGGCATGGATTCTCCAGGATTCTGGAGCTTGGAAATCTTGGGGATAAATGAGCAGTAGCAAGGCTTTGGAGGAAACCAGGTGAGATGTGGGGAACTCACTGGCATTGGCAAATCCTCAGACACCCACATTTTGGTGTTGGAAACAAGGAAGCAGGCACAGGCACAGGCACAGCGTAGCTGTGGTGGGGATGGCCAAGGGCCTTGGTGGGGCATTGACACCCCAACAGATCTGAGACCCTTGTTCTCTTGCCTATGGCTTCTGTCTCTTCCACTGAGACCCAGGAGAGAACACAAGGTCCTTCCAGCTCCAGTGCCTCGTTGCCTCCTCAGCCACCCCCCATAAATCCTGGGAGGTGCCCTACTGCTGACCTGCACCTGGCAACACACACTCCCAATCACATTGCCCCCAGGAAGAGCCCCGAACATGCCAAGAGGGAAAGGAGCCCCATCTGTAGGGGATGTGGGTAAGCACGTGGCCTTCCTGCTTGGAAGAGCTCATCAAGGGCTTCCACAGTGATCTCTACTTTTAAATTTTCCGTTGTACCAAGTGTCTCCAACTTCCTGCTTCACCAGCCCCCAGGTTCACACCTCCCTGACCACTCTTTTTTTTTTTTTATGTTTTTTGCCAGGACCAGGTCTAGGTGAGCATCACCCTTGTTTGCCCACCTGGCGGCTGTGTTAAGAAGTTGTCCCAAGGTCCTCCAGGCTGCTGGCACCCTGTGTCTTTGCCTGGCCAGTGAATGCCAGGGCAACTACTCTTCCCCATAGGAACCTGCTCATTGACTTGGAGACTTCTTCAGGTTGCTGTTAGAAGACTTATTCTGCCTACTGTGCCCGATCAAGTGGATTATAATGGCTAAGACATTTTCACCCTTACTGGCTTCTCCTCTCATCCTCACTCACACAAGCTCACTCAACCCTTGACCCATCTCATACAGGAGCTCCATAGATCTGAGCTGCTCCTTCACTCAGGGGGCATTCTGCTGGTCGTCCTCTTCCCTGCTACTCCCTCCAGCAGAGCCTGTACCCTTCCATTGCAGCACCACAGCTCAGCAAGATGTCCCACCACATCTCATTCAATCCCAAACCATCCCAGTTCTGTGAGTAGACATGGGACTCCTCCTGGCAGTGCATATTTGGGCCACAGCACCTCAGCTGACTTCTCACGGGGAAACCTGAGCTGTGATCCTGCCCAGAAGAACCATTGTACATCGAGCAGTTTGTGCTGGGCTGGGCTGTACGTACAGAGTGGCCTTCACCCCTGGGCTGTGCTGCACAGATGCCTTGGCCACAGGACAACCTCAGCAGCACATTGTCACACAGGAGCCTGCAGAAAGGTCCCAGTCTGTACCAGACATTTTGCCTCCCGCGTGGCCCTCCCTGTACCCGGCACTGCTGCAGGAAGTTCTCATGGAAACGTCCTGTCTGTTTGACTGTCGAGATGACGAATAGTGTTGTTTCCTTGTAAGAAAATCCTGGAGTGGTTTGAATGACCAAAAGAGGAGACTGTCTGCTATGGAGGGGGTCTACATGGTTGTCTGCATGGTTTGCTGCATTTGGGTCGAAGGCCCATTCAATGCTACACCTCCTGGGGTTCTCACCATCGAAACAGACATGAGATTGCCTCTGTGATGCTCCCCTTACAGCGCTCCCCTCATGAAGAGCATTTTAAAAGACACCTTGCAGAGTCTGAGTGCTTTTCTTACTGGGATCATCACTGACCAGCACCTCCTGGTTATAACCACTCTTTCAACAACCTTGGATGCCAACACTCAGGTCCCATGGACTGGTAAGGGTGTAGTTTGCTCAGGTAGCCCCTGGCTTGGTCCCCGTCCACTGCTCGTTCTTCTCCTCCAGAGTCCTGCCTCAAAGCAGAAAGGGCTGGGAGACCTCACTGGTGGCAACTCGGGGAAAGAGGACATAGAGTATCTCAGATCTATCTACACCGTCTCCTACTAAATTCAGCAGTGGCCCCATGTTATCTCTTCTTCTGCTTTAACGGTTCCGGAATTACCAAAAGCTCATCTTGGTGCCCTGGAATTCCTTTTCAAGTTTCAATTGAGTTTTGATAGGGGCCATTGCTGAGCCAGGAGAATGCTGTCCTTGAGGACAAGATGTATCCAGGCACACAGTGAAAACTGGTCTTTTCATTGATTGTATCGTCAAGGGAGTGAGTAAAGATCCCTGTGTGACGTGTTTCATGTCCATGCAATGCCTGCAGCTACTGGGTAGAGAAGGGACAGACCTTGCCTCTCTGATGCCACCTGATGACTGGCACCTCTGATAGAAGGCATCAGTCGAGGGAACGGGCACCCAATCGCACTCTCTGCGATGCCGTCTGGGGCATCTGTGACACATCCACCCTGAATGGGAACTGCTTCCCTGCAGGTCCCGTGTGCTCCAGGCCAGCCTTGGAATCTCATGTTACTCTGTGGCCCTGGATTTGAACATTGCATTGAGTAGCTGCCCTGAATTCTGTCCGGCCACAGGGAGCTGAACCTGGGACAAATGCCCCTGTAGTCACTTGAGCTCTGGTAAACTCAGCTGATGGAAAAGAGAGAGGCCTTGCTCTCCCTATGGCACAGGACTGCAGTCGTTCAAATGAATACCTCTAAAAACTGACATGAACATAGTGAGTAGATAAAATATTCCCTTGGCCTCTTTTGGGGGAATCAGTTGCCATTTCACTCGGCCAAAGGATTTCCCACCAGGCTCATATGTAATCCCTGAGATGTTGGCCTGTCTCTAAGAACTGCCCCATTAGAGCTTGCAGTTCCCTGCTCATATCTCATATCATATCATTCCCCTCTCGCACAGCTTTGAAACACTCCCAACATCTGCCATCGCAGATAAATAACTATCGCAGGACCAACTCCAGGGACATCTGTTATAGACAGACCCACAGGGAGAATGCTGATGGACGTTAACACTGCAGAAATATAGTTGCTCTCTGAAGTTTCACTATGATTAGTAATCGGCAGTGTGTCTCTTAAATAGTCATTAGTCAAATCCTGTTGTACCTGAATGCTTGAATGGTGTAAGAACCCCATGTGAAACTACATTTGGGGTACCCCAATTTAGCTGGGACACCTCAAGCCCATGAATAAATATTTCTGCTTTGTAATTCTGTACTCGGTGTCTCAGCCTCTCTCCTCGGTCAGCGCAGGCCAGTTGCAAATTTTCCTAACAGCAATGACTGATTGCCACCTCTGCAGCGAGGAAAGCTCTGCCCCTTCTCTACGCAGTAGATGTCCAGGAACACAAGGCACATCACACCGGGGCCTCCACTCACATCCCCATATGAAATATGAAATGGAGATGTGAAATGTCCTGATAGAAACATGTCCTCGAAACAGAGTTTGTCCATTCAGTGTGTTGGGAGGAAATGTGGTTATGCAAATGGCTGCATAAATCTATATGTACATAGGGGCAGAGAAAGTGTCATCACCTTGCTGGTCCATGTCCCATGAAAAACAATCATGAGAATTTGCAGACCAGTGTCAAAGACTTCTTACGCTCCTGTTACACCAAGGCCTTTTCGGCATATGTTGCAACTTCTGCCTGACATCTTCCATCATTCCATCTTCCATCAGGGGTTGATTCGATTGCCCACACCGGGCGGGGGCTTCTTCCTCCAGGATGCATGGGAGACGCTGAAGCTTCCACTTGGGACTGGGAAATGCAAGCCAGGAGCTACAGGAACCTCTCTGGAGCAGGCGCTGGGTGATTGGCAGGGTAGGTCAAGGCGTCTCGGTTGAGACAACTGATTTCTCTCCTTTGGCTCCAAAGGGAAGCCTGGGCAATTGCACCCAAGGTGTCCAATGTTAAAGGAGATCACTCTCATCCCTGCCTTCACCTACACCGGAGGCACATGTAACTCACCCTGCAGGGAATGCAAAATGAGTGGGTGTAGATGCTGCAGAGTCTGCCTGACGGTGCTCCAGTAACCAGAGGCACAGGGCTTAGTGCAGATTTGGCTGTTCAAAGGAGAGCATTTAATTCACCTTGTCTCTTTGCTGCCCTCTGTGAATCGAGGGAGCTCGTGACTTCAGTCTGTGTCTCACTGTGTGCAAAGAACGGAAATGGACAATCAAACAAAGTGCAGGGCAGGGAGTGTTTTGGGAGATGCTGGGATCTCTGCTTGACACAAAACTGTGTTTCCTCTTGGTCTAAGTCTATCCAGTGTCGGAAGTGGGTCTGAGTGAAGGTAAAGTGGACTTAATGTACGGCTGAAGAATGTCCTTTGTCCTTTACTGAACTCTGCCTTCCTTTGTTTTTCTTTGTGAACAAAAAAAACATCCCTCTGTGTCTGGGTGCAGCTTGCTCTCCAAGGAAAGCAGGTGGGAATTGGTGCCAACGAGCTGAAACGTGCAGCTACAGACCTTACTGAGAAAACGAGTGCCTGTGGAGAGTCTGACATAAAGGGTCTTGACTTGCATATTCAAACTGCATCGGGAGACATTCAGGATCAATATTGACTGGAGATTGCTGATATCACCCCAGGTGTAAGAAAAAAAATAGATAAAATATTAAAGAGAAGAAATAGTTTCTTATTTTTTAGTATTGTGATACTGTCACTTCTGAAATCCCGATCAGTAACTGCATAAGAACCGAGGGATTCCTGAAAACTGCCCAGAGGCTTGGCTTGTTAGGGCGTTTTGCATGTTAATGAGCCAAGTTCCTGAACTGCAGATCCTGCCTTGTGAAGTTCAGGAGGAAAAGAAATGCTTCAGTCTCTGGAAGCAGGGTCAGGCTTCGCAGGAAGATTACAGAGCTGTGGTTCGTATATGCAGGGAGAAGGCAGGAAAGGCCAAAGCTCAATTAGAGTTGAAACTGGCCAGTGTTGTCTCAGAAAACAAGAAGGGCTTTTTAAAGTATGCTACTAGCAAGGGGAGGTCAAAAGAAAGCATTGGACCAATACGTGTTGAAGATGGTCATCTGACTAATAGGGACGAAGAGAAAGCAGAGGCATGCCATGCTTTTTTGGCCTCAGGCTTTAATAATGCAGCTAGAGCTTGGGCTGCCCGGTCCCCTGAGTCGGAGGAGCCCAAGTGTGGGAACAGAGACTGTCCATTTGTGGACACTGAAATCATGAGGCACCAACTGGATCAGATTAATGTTCACAAGTCCACGGGGCCTGATGGGATTCACCGCAGAGCACTGAAGGAGCTGGTGAATGTGATGGCAGGACCCCTGTCGATCACCTACCAAATGTTTTGGGAGTCAGGAGAGGTCCCCCCTGACTGGGACGTAGCCATTGCTATTCCAATTTACCCAGAGGGTGTGAGGGAAGACCCAGGGAACTACAGACCCGTTAGTCTAAGCTCAGTTCCTGGAAAAATTTATGGAGAAGGTTATACTGGGTCCTATTGAAAGGCACTTAAAGAACAGTCAATATGGGTTCACAAAGGGAAAGTCCTGCCTAACTGATTTGATATCCTTCTATGATAAGGTCACCCGCCCACTGGATGAAGGGAAAGCAGTGGATGTAGATTTTCTGGGTTTTAGTAAGGCTTTTGATACTGTCCCTCACAGCATCCTTCTGGACGAGCTTCTGGGTTCACGGTGCACTGGGTGAAGAAGCGGCTGAAGGGCAGAGCTCAAAGGGTTGCAGTGAATAGGGCTACCAGTGGTGCTCCTCAGGGTTCAATTCTAGGGCCGGTTCTATCCAATACGTTTATCAGCGATCTGGACGCAGGAGTTGAATGCACCGTGAGCAAGTCTGCTGATGATCCCAAACCGGGCGTTGCTATTGACCCTCTTGTGGGACAAGATGCCTTGCAGAGAGATCTAGAGAGATTGGAGCACTGGCCGATGATTGATGTGATGAAATTTAACACATCCAAATGCCAGATCCTTCACCTAGGACGGAGTATTGCCGGGCACAAGTACAAATTGGGAGAGGAGTGGCTGGAGAGCTGCCCTGCAGAAAGGGATCTGGGGTGCTGGTTGGCAGCAGGAGTCCCAGCAGGAGTCCCTGGGAGTCAGCAGGGAGCCCTGGCAGCCGAGAGGGCAAACCACACGCTGGGGGGCATCAAAGACAGTAGAACCAGCCGGTCGAGAGAGGGGATTATCCCACTGCATTCAGTGTTGGTGTGGCCTCACCTTGAATAGCGTGTGCTGTTCAAGGCCCCACCATTTAAGAAGGATGTGAAGGTCTTTGAAAGCGTCCAGAGGAGGGCATTAAAGCTGGTGAAAGGGCTGGAAGGCACGATGAGGATCGGCTGAGGACTTTGGGCTTGTCTAGTTTGGGCAAAAGGAGGCAGAAGGATGACCTCCTTGTTCTCTACAGTCCCCTGAGGTGGGGAAGTGGAGAGGGAGGTGCTGGTCTCTTCTCCCTGGGAACCAGGGATAGGACGCGTGGGAAAGGTTCAAAGCTGGAACAGGGGAGGTTTAGACTGGACATCCAGAAGCTTTCCTTTACCGAGAGGGTGGTCAAACACTGGAACAGGCTTCCCAGAGAGGTGGTTGATGCCCCAAGCCGGGCAGTGATTAAGAGGCATTTGGAAATGCCTTTAAATACAGACTTTAACTTTTGACCAGCCCTGAATTGGCCGGGCAGTTGGACTAGATGATTGATGTAGGTCCTTCCAATTGAAATTATTCTATTCTATTCTATTCTATTCTATTCTATTCTATTTGATTCCCAAGTTGTCAGAACCCTTCGATCCTGCCCCACCACTTCATGTCTGAGCTTGCTCAAGTAACCCCTGACTTGCCCCACATCCACTGCTGGTTGTTCTCCTCCAGAGTCCTGCTTCAAGGAACACAGGCCTGGGAGACCTTATGGCTGAAGACAAAGAGGACAAAGAGGACCTCAGACACATCTGCACCTTCTCTGACAAAATTCAGCAGTAGCCACACCTGTAAAGAGGAAATGAAATGTCCCTGAGGAGAGCAAACCCTTCGGACCAGAGAGACGCAGGGCTGGACTGCGCGGCCCTGGCAGGAGAGGGCTTTGCTGCCTGTGGTGTCTCTGCAGCCCTGGAGGGCCTGTGGTGCAGGTGAAGCTGATCTCCAGGAAGGACAAGGTGCTCTTGAAAATGTCCTTGGCTACGGACAACCTGTGATCCAACACTGTGAAAACCATTGCTCTGTTCCTTGATTGCATCATCAAAGGGATGACTAAAGGATGCGGGAGCAGCACTGCCAGCATCTACTGGATGGAGAAGGGACAGGACTTGACCCCCTGCGGTTGCTTTAATGTGATGATATGGCTGCTCTGAATGGGGACGGTGTTCCTGCAAGTCCTGTGCTGTCCCTGCTGGCTGCGTGCTGCTGTGCTGGAGAGCCCTGGCACCTCAGGCAGCACCACAGGATGGAGTCAACCCCCAAATTGAGCAGCTGCCCTGAGTTAGGTGAGGCCTTGGAGGGGTGTCTCTGAGAAACCTGCCCTCACTGCCCCTGGAGAGCTGGTAAATGCAGCTGGTGGAGAAGAGAGAGGCTTAGCTCTCCTGATGGCAATGACTCCGTTCTCTCAGAGGAATAGCTCTATGGGCTGCCCTGGACACAATGAGCAGGATCAGCTTCATGGCCCTAAATGGGGACATCTGCTGTCACTTCAGCTGGCCAAAGGCATGCTCCACCAGCCTCCGAGGGAGGAGGTGGTGAGGAGGAGGAGATGAGCCCAGGTGCTGCCCAGTCCTTCTGAATGTTTCCATCAGTTATCTGCAAGTGTCTTGGACCACCTCTGGCACCTCAAATGCCACCTGTGGTTTGCATGGGTACAGGAGGTAGAGGAGATTCCTCCCTTTCACTGCCTGGGTGTCCTGTCTCACAGTGACCTCAAGAAGAGGTCATTCTTGGACCTAACTCTGTCTCTGAGAGGGGAAATGCCACTGCTGGAAAGAAGTGTCTCTCCCCAGCGGAAGGAACAAACATCATTAATGACTTCAGTTGGTTTCAGAGTCAGTTGCCCTGGAGCCCCAGGGACATCTCTGAGGGAGCCCAGAGGGGCCAGAGGAAGCGATGCCTTGGGCTGTTGCTCTGCTGCTGAGCTGGGCCGGGCTCCTGGGATGGAGGGAGCTCCTGGCCATGGGGCAGCGCGGCAGAGAGACAGCTCTGCCCAGGAGCAGCTCCTCTGCCAAGCGCAGCAGGGCTGAGGGCACTGCCTGCAGGCACCGAGGGGAGACAAGAGATGTGAGAGAGAGGTAAAGGCAGTCTGGGGTGGTGAGTGAGAGCTCACCAGGGGGAGAAATCTTCCCAGGCTTTGACACGGTAAGTCTCTGGCTGCAGGGCAACGCAGCTGAGTTCCTGGAAGCGTCTCCTAGACCTGGCACATGCCACGACCGATAGGACCTGTCAGGAAGGTTCTGCTGGGTTTTCTGGTGTGGAGGAGGAGGACATGCTTCAGAGAAGGCCTTGGGCATCAGAAGCGTGAAGCCGCGTGTGCAAACAGGGCTGCCCAGGGCTGTCCATCAGAGCGGGGACCCTACACCCCAGGGCACTGTGTGCTGGGAAGGGATTCTGCTGCTGCCAGGGTCAGCTGTAGCCTGCCCGGGGAGTGTGGGGAGAAGCTGTGGGTGGAAGGAGTGACCACCACAACGGTAGGGTAGGGACGAGCAGGTGAGGGCACGGTGCCTCTGCTGTCAAGAGAGTGCTGCACGGGTCAGGGCTTCTCACGGGTTAAGCTCTTCCTCGTGACATTTCTAAGGGGACTTCTCAGGAAGCACATTCCCTCAGCAGCATCTTCCCCTTTGCAGCCGCATCAGGTTTTGTGTGATCTGCTCTTTAGCCCCTGCACACGCAGAGATGCCCCTGGGAGGTGTTTGCAGGCAGAGGTGGGCGCCCAGCGGGTGGGATGGGGTTTGTGAGCACTGGCAGGAGTTGAGCTGGGGACAGGGAGACGGCTCCTGGCAGCAGAGACATGGGCAGGGAGTGAGAGGGAGCTGCTGCCAGAAAGGCTGGGGAAGGGGATGTGGGCACCTCCCTGCTGTCCCTGCAGCACAGACACCTTCCCCTGAGCAGCTCCTCCCTGGTCTCCTTTCCCAGCCCAGGCAGAGCCTCTGTCCTCAGGCCCATGGGGTCTTGGCTGCGCATCACCCCTGCAGCAGCCAGAGCCCAGGAAAGGGCAAACCCCTGATTTCCATCTTGTTTGTGTGTCCCTCCTCCCTTGGCCAGGAGCATTGTGGCGTTTCACTGCCGTCCCCTCCTGCCGGTGCTGCCCTGGTTCTCACCATTGGCTTTCCTGAGTCAGTGCCGGGGGTGGGGGTCGGGGGTGGCAGATTCAGCTCCTGTTCAGACTCCCATCCTTTGGGTCCTGCTCTACAGACGTGTCTAGGGGAGAAACGTGCCCAAGTCTCCTCCAGGCCAGCTCAGGACATTCAGCTTTTTCCCTGGGGTGTCCTGTGGGGCTGCAGGGTGCCCTCCAGAAGTATCTCTGTGCTGCCCAGGATGCCCATGGAGAAGACATCTGGGTGCTGAGGCCATGGAAATGCTGCTGGGCAGCGTTAGATGGGCCACTGCAGTGATCCCTCTGTGTCCCAGTCCGGGAGGGGAGAGATGAGAAAGGGCGAGGAGTCTGTGAATCTGCTCTTTGAACCTGGATTCCTCTGCTCTCTGCAGCGTCCTCTTTCTTTTTAGGGGGACATCGGAGTGTGACCCTCCTCCAGGTCCAAGCTGCCAAGACAGGGCAGCTGAGAACAGGACCGATGGGCAGAGCAGCTCTCCTCTCTCTGCACTAAGGGACAGTCCCTTTGCTGCTTGGGACCCACAGGATTTCACTTGGAAAATTCATTAGAAATATGAAGGATTTCAAGCATCCAAACCCACTCCTAAACGTGGCAGGTGAATCTAGAACACATTAAACAAAACAAAATCCCCTCAGCTCAGTTCTGCAGCTGGGAAAATTGCAGGGAACAGAGACAAAAAGTTCTTTGATGTCTCACAAGTACATTTAATTTGAGATCACCCTGCGGCACAGCCAGAAGGACTCCTCAGTTTCCCATTCCGGAGTCCCTGCTCCCAATGGCACCCTCATCCAGCAAAAGCCAGGGCTCAAGTGAGGGAGCTGCAGAGAGGTCTTCCTGAAAAGAGAGAGCCTGAGTGGGGGGTTGCAATGAGACATGCAATCAGTTTTGCTCAGAGAAGTCAGGCTGAACTTTGTACTGCCTTTTCCTTCTCAACAGATAACCACAGCCAGTGGTAGCAAATGCCCAACAGCAGCTCCATCACCCAGTTCCTCCTCCTGGCATTCACAGACACACGGGAGCTGCAGCTCTTGCACTTCGGGCTCTTCCTGGGCATCTACCTGGCTGCCCTCCTGGGAAACGCACTCATCATCACCGCCATCGCCTGTGACCACCGCCTCCACACCCCCATGTACTTCTTCCTCCTCAACCTCTCCGTTCTTGACCTGGGCTCCATCTCCACCACTGTCCCCAAATCTCTTGCAGTTTCCCTCTGGGAATCCAGGGCCATCTCCTACTGGGGATGTGTGGCCCAGCTCTTATTCTTTCTCTTCTTTATCACAACAGAGTACTCCCTTCTCACTGTCATGTCCTACGACCGCTACGTTGCCATCTGCCAACCCCTGCACTACGGGACCCTCCTGGGCAGCAGAGCGTGTGTCCACATGGCAGCAGCTGCCTGGGGCAGTGGGTTTCTCAATGCTCTCCTGCACACGGCCAATACATTTTCCCTACCCCTCTGCCAGGGCAATGTCCTGGACCAGTTCTTCTGTGAAATCCCCCAGATCCTCAAGCTCTCCTGCTCACACTCCTACCTCAGGGAACTTGGGCTTCTTGTGGTCAGTGCCTGTTTAGCATTTGGGTGTTTTGTTTTCATTGTGGTGTCCTATGTGCAGATCTTCAGGGCCGTGCTGAGGATCCCCTCTGAGCAGGGACGGCACAAAGCCTTTTCCACGTGCCTCCCTCACCTGGCCGTGGTCTCCCTGTTTCTCAGCACTGCAGTGTTTGCCCACCTGAAGCCCTCCTCCATCTCCTCTCCATACCTGGATCTGGTGGTGACTGTTCTGTACTCAGTGCTTCCTCCAGCAGTGAACCTCCTCATCTACAGCATGAGAAACAAAGAGCTCAAGGATGCCATTAGGAGGGTGATTTCATGGACCTTCTCCAAGAGCGACAAATTTGCTACGTCTCCCCACCAATGATTCCCACACTATCTGATTACTTCCTTTTTTTTTTTTTTTTATTTTAAAGCATTTTAGTTATCATGATTGCTGTTGTTATTTGTGTTCATGTTTATTTTAGTTCTACAGAAATGTTTGCGTTTGCATCCCTGCACCTGAGACATGTACCTTCTTTGTGTCACCTGCTTCCCTTATAAAAGTGACTCCGCATGATTTAAAATCCTTAGTGCGATTGCTAGTGACGCCGATACAATACACTTTGTGGGAGGCTCATTGGAGAGGGGGACTCCAAGCACTCCTCTTAACTTACGTAGGTCACGGCGATGCAGCTATCACTGCGCTGACTATAGAGCACCTCACAGGTACAGGTCAGCACACCAATCCTGTGGATCAGGCTCGAATTCCACGGGAAGCCCTTGAGGCAATCGTGAAGAAGCAAAAAAGGCCTTTTTTAAGGTTCCCGACTCTCAGAAACCACAAAAGGCTTTTACTACTATTACCCAGGAACCCTGAGATCCTTATATGCAGTTTATCAATAGACTAAAACAAGCTTTGGAGCGCCAAATAGATAATACAGAGGCACGGGAAATTTTGTTGCTACAATTAGCCATCGAGAATGCTGATGTGGATTGTAAAAAGTTGTTAAAGTCTCTCCCGAATCCGAACCCTACATTGGTTGAAATGGTGGAGGCTTGTAATAGAATCGGTACTATGGATCATAAATCTGAGGCCACGGCTGCTGCTTTCGCGGCCATGCGTGGTCCAACAGGACCGGGGAACTGTTATGGTTGTGGCAAACCCGGCCATCTGAAGAAAAATTGTCTAAATGCCAATGCCGGTGCTAGACCCCAAGCCCCTGGGATTTGTCCCAGGTGCCGAAAAGGGCGTCATTATGCTAATCAATGTCAGTCTAAGTATGATTTTCAGGGACAACCGATACAGGGAAACCGATCAAGGAGCGCGGGGCAGCGACGCGTGCAGACACAAATAGCGCAGCCGACGTTCCAACCCCCTCGGAGGGAAGCAGCAGTGCCTCAGGTCTTCGCCCAGCAACAGCAGGCAGCGCCGGAGTGGACCTGGCAACCGCTCACACAGTAACGTTACTCGATTCCTCGGTTCACCTTTTGTCAACAAATGTCTCGGGACCTTTACCCCCTAAGACACAAGCGTTATTGTTAGGAAGATCATCTACAACGTTGTCAGGACTTTTTGTGTTACCAGGGGTCATTGACTCTGACAGCATTGATGAAATTAAGATTATGGCATGGACCCCGTTTCCTCCCTGCACTGTACCGAAAGGTAGCCGTATAGCGCAATTGATACTGATTCCCACGGGGACGGACTCCCCGGTTTCTAGTCAGCCCCAACAATGGCGGGGAGGGTTCGGATCTACGGGGAACCCACAAATCTTATGGGTACAGTCTATCTCCCAGAAACGACCTATATGTCAATGCACCCTTATTTGCGGGGGACAGCAAGTCGTGTTAAATGGGATTATTGATACCGGGGCTGATGTTACAGTAATATCTCAGGCTAAATGGCCCCCACAGTGGCCTCTGGCCAACACTTCCCAGACGTTGGCAGGAATCAGCGGAACTGGCAGCAGTCACCAAAGTCTGGAATTAATCCAAATTCAAGGTCCAGAGGGGCGTATAGCCTCTGTTAAGCCTTTTGGGCTGCCTGTTCCCATGATTTTGTGGGGGCGTGATGTGCTGTCCCAGTGGGGAATGTCCATTCAGACCCATTTTTAGGTGGGGCCATTGAAGTGCGCGACACCCTAAAATTAACCTGGAAAACCGATACCCCTATTTGGGTAGATCAATGGCCCCTACCTTTAGAAAAGCTTCGCGCCCTCCAAGAATTAGTTACGGAACAGTTAATGAAAGGACACGTTGTGCCTTCTACTAGCCCCTGGAATTCACCTGTTTTTGTTATTAAAAAACAGGCTGGCAAGTGGCGCTTGCTCCATGACCTTAGAAAAATTAATGATGCTATGGAAGACATGGGAGCCCTACAACCCAGACTCCCGTCCCCTACTATGATTCATCGAGATTGGCATTTGACTGTTATTGACCTCAAAGATTGTTTTTTTAATATCCCCCTGCATCCAAATGACGCTCCTAAATTTGCTTTTTCAGTTCCAAGCGTCAACATGCAAGCCCCGTTGCAAAGATACCAGTGGGTTGTGCTGCCACAAGGAATGAAAAATAGCCCCACGATATGCCAATGGTATGTAGCCAAAGTGCTTAGTCCAGTCAGGACTGCAATGTCTAGTGTCTTATTGTACCACTATATGGATGATATCCTGGTGGCTGCGCAACATCACGAGGTCATGGAGGAAGCTGTAGCCCTTGTCACGGCTGCCGTTAATTCGGCAGGCCTCTGTATCGCGCCGGAAAAAATTCAGAAAACACCGCCGTGGAAATATTTAGGCTGGCGCATAAGGGCTCAAACTATAGTTCCTCAACCTTTACAGATACAGACAGATATAAAAAACTTGCATGATGTGCAAAAATTGCTGGGAACAATCAATTGGGTCCGACCGCTGTTGGGAATTTCTAATGCGGACTTAGGTCCTTTATTCAAACTGCTTAAAGGAGATACTGACTTGCGTTCCCACCGCAGTCTTGATCCTGAGGCCATTGACTCTTTGCAAAAGGTTGCTACCGCAATCACTCTTAAACAAGCACACCGGTGGGCTCCCGAATTACCTTTTTATCTAATTATTTTAAACCCCGCTCGACAGCCTCATGCACTAATATTTCAATGGGACTCTCAAAAATCAGACCCACTGCTGATTATCGAATGGGTTTTCTTGCCGAATCAATCTACAAAAACCATTTCGACGCAGCATGAGATGTTTGCTTCTTTGATAATTAAGGCCCGGCAACGCTTATTAACATTATCAGGAGTAGACTTTGCTTGTATTTGCTTACCTGTGACGAACATGTATCTACAATGGCTTTATCAGCAGTCAGACACCTTTATTATGGCGTTGGCAGACTATACGGGTCAACTCACATCCCACCCACCTTCGCATAAGCTGCTTAATGTTGATTTTCGCTTGATACCCAGGCTGAAAAGGAGCGATCAGCCATTACAAGCCCTTACTGTATTTACGGACGGGTCTGGAAAATCGCACAAATCAGTCATTTTATGGTGGGACAACCAGCATGGACGATGGGACTCGGACATAGAGACTGTTCCTGGTTCTCCCCAGATAGTGGAGTTAACTGCGGTTGTTCGAGTTTTTCGGAGGTGGTCCACACTGCTTAACCTCATCACTGATTCAGCCTATGTTGCGGGGATTGTTGAGCGGGCCGAAGCATCTGTGTTACGCAACGTCCCACATTCTGACCTATTTGCTTTATTACAGGAACTTATCTTTCTCTTGGACTCTCGCCCTCACCCCTATTTTGTTAGGCATGTCAGATCACACACTTCTCTACCTGGTTTTATTGCAGAAGGGAACCGACGAGCTGATTTGCTGACATTACCAGTACAGGTGTTGCCGGATCGCGTGGCACAGGCTAAACTCAGCCATTCCTTTTTTCACCAGAATGCTGGAGGTCTCAAACGGCAGTTTGGACTTACCTCCCAACAAGCATCTAACATTATCGCAGTATGTCCTGACTGCCAAAGGCATTCTTTCCCATCAGTCGCAGGAGGAGTTAATCCCAGAGGACTGCAGAGTCTACAGCTATGGCAAACAGATGTTACACATTATCCAGAGTTTGGTAAACTGAAATATGTCCATTCCTCCATTGACACCTTTCCAGGTGCTTTATTTGCTTCTTGCCACACAGGAGAGAAGGCACGTGATGTCCGCAAACACTTGATGCGCGCTTTTGCTACTTTAGGTATACCTTCACAAATAAAGACGGACAACGGTCCTGCTTACGTCTCTACGGCAACAAAAGCATTTTTTGACTCCTGGGGTGTGACTCATATTACTGGTATTCCTCATTCCCCTACAGGTCAATCTCTAATTGAACGCTCTCACCAATCTTTGAAGCGTTTGTTACAAAAAAAAAGGGGGAGTAGGAACTACCACTCCTGAGGAACGTCTGCAGAAAGCTTTGTATGTTTTTAACTTTTTGAATTGCTCTTTGTTAGATAGCAACCCTCCAATAGTCCGACATTTTAACACAAACGCTTCACTTGAGGTGCGAGTCAAAGCCCCCGTGTTGGTTCGTGATCCGGAAACAGGTAAGATCATGGGACCGTATCCTCTTGTTACATGGGGAAGAGGTTATGCTTGTGTTTCCACAGAAAAAGGCCCCCGATGGATCCCGGCAAAGAGTGTACGACCCTTCCGTGAATCCCTACCACAATCATCCAGTAACGACCCTGATCGTCTCTTTGATCAACAAACTCCTGAACCCTCGGTCTCAAAATCGCAGGACACATAGCAGAAGATAACAAAGGAGATTATATTAATTACCGCCAGTGGGCCTGTTTACTGTATAAGTAATAATCATTAGCATAAAGTGTAATAAGAAGTGTTTAGTATCAGCTGATTGAAAATGGATATTTTAGGTATAAATGTGTGGGTAACTTTAGCTCGATCACTCAACACGACCAGCTTTTGTGCAAGCCTAGCAACACCTAGTTCCCCATTTACTACATGCCTTGTGGGGGTGCCCTTGACCGATGTCACCTTTAAGGTATTTAATGAATCCCTCTCAGAATTAAGACAACAGTATAAGGTGACAAGCAAAGGCCAATTCATGTGGAATGACATTGCGGAAATGTTTGAAAAGTATGATAATTGGGACGATAAACTCCCTGTAGGTCCCGAACCACAGGAGATTGATCTAGCGGACTCCCTCAACGCCAGTTATTGCATATATATTGGCACTGAGAGTTGGACCGGGGAGCAAAAGGAGGGACGCATGGTCAGGGAGACGGCCCCTACAATCCTCTCTCCAATAGAAAACCATACTAGTTGGAGGAAAACCTGGTGTCAAAGAATGGCCCGTAGTGAGAGTTCTCCAGCTCCTGGCACTGTACTGCCCAGGCACCTTCCAAAAGGATTCTTTTTAATATGCGGCAACCGAGCATGGTCAGGAATCCCTTCCAACCCTCAGGGAGGACCATGTACTATAGGCCAACTTAGTCTAGCTGCACCACTAATGCACCCTAACAGCACTCACCGATATCGATTTACAAGAGACACTTCCACAGCCTGACTAACGATTGTTCCGACCAAGTTAATCTTTGGAACAAATGGGAAGTCATCTTCGCATCCCTTTTTACGCCAGGTGTTGCCGCAGCACGAGCCCATAGATATTTGAATAGTATAGCATGTTGGGTGGCAAAGCAAGCCAACGCAACAAGCAGAGTCCTGTCCGAACTTGCAGATGATCTATCCACAGTGCAACACGCGGTATTACAGAATAGAGCCGCGATAGATTTCCTTTTGCTAGCCCACGGACATGGCTGTGAGGATTTTGATGGAATGTGTTGTATGGACCTAGAGGATCACTCAAGATCTATCCATAAAGAAATTCAATACCTAATGACACATACTCAAAAGATACAACAAGATTCTGGATTCTTTGGCCTGGATGCTCTTGGGGACTGGCTAGGTCTGTCCGGATGGCTGAGAAGTTTAGTTAAAACGATTGTGTATATTTTAGTTGTTTTTGTCCTTTTGTTGCTTTGTTTGCCTTGTCTGTTGCAATGTGTGCAAAAGTTGATAGCAAACTCTGTTAAGAAAGTCCTTATTGTGCAACAAGAAGGGGGAGATGAAGGCCAAAGCCTTAGCAAAACATCGTCTGTCACAGAACTGATAGAAAAGAATGAAAAGAAGGAAATGGACGTGCTGGAACTTGTTGGTCACAAGCCCTGGGGGAACAAAACAGGCTAGCCTAGGAGGAAGTAAAATGAGGAGCAAAAGAATGTTTACGCTCTGCCCCCCGGGGATCAAAAGTAGAACAAAGGATGCTTATCTTATGTTGGGCAGTAAGCCTTCCTTAAACAGGACATGTATACGTGCTGTATAACATAAAACAGACCTTGCAACTGCATTAAGACTAACAGCAACCAATCAGCCAGTGCCTGATGTAAGAAGTAACCAACTAGAAAGGAACACGCTATTTTGTGATCTATGTATGTAGCCTTGAATCTGTATAAGTATATGTGAAACTTGTAATAAACCGACATTTCGCTTCCATCAAGCTGCGTCCCGTCTCTCCATCGCGGCAGCAAATCCCTGTTTCCTGGCAAGGAACGTTTGAGCAGATGGATTCGTCCAGGAAACAAACCCCCCCAGCAGCTTTTTTACCTCGCCTTTGGCTTTTTCCACCTCATCCCGGACTCTCTTGACCCTTTTCTCCAGCAGGCGAGGTCAGGTGCACCCAAATCGCACTGTCTTCCTCCAGAAGTAACAAGAGTCAACACACTGGGCCACGGTTTGCCTCTGGATCTATGGGCAGAAATCCAGGGATATTAAAGACTCCCTTGTCATTACAAAGGAGGGCAATGATGTCTTCTCCCGCTGGGTTTTGAGCAGGAAGAAGGGTCCTAAGGACAGGATTCCAACGGGGGATTGAAAATAGGGCTTTCTGGGTTAAAAGCCTCCCCGCTAACCAGCTCCGCCCCGCTCCAACGGCTTTACCTCCTTCTGGATGAGGCCAAAAGTCTTCTGATGGACAAAAAAAAGGCTCGCTCAAGAGCTTTGGGAGCGGGATCTCCAGAGAGAAACTCCTCCCTGGCTGCAGATGAGCTGGGACCGCCAAAACCCCCCCTTTCTCATGGAAGATGCTCCCGAGAGCACCATCGGCTCTTATCTAGCCACTTTCCTCCCAAAAACGAGCCATCTCCTTCCCTCCAACGCTACGGGGCCAAGACAAGACGGGAGAGAACCCAAACGCCCTCTCAAGTAACTCTGAAAAGGTGGAATTTGCCCCTTTCCCACAAGAAAAGCCTGAAGAGAAACCTTTCTCCTGCGGCTCGGGCTTGCTTTCCATGTCACCCCAGGGCTTCCAAACCAGGGAGGCTCCTTCGTCCTCCTCTTCCAAGAGGGATCTGTCCCGCAGGGCAGGCACCTCCGCCTGCAACTGCTCCCCGACATTGATGCGGCTGAAAGGGGGAGGAAGAGGAGGGGGAGGAAGGCACGTCGGGAATGGATACGGCGCAACAAACGCTTCAAAAGAGGGAAAACGTGGTGAGGTGGGGCAAAACCGGTCCCTATTGCCCAGCAAAACATCACTCAGTCTTCCGCCACCAACTTCCAACGCCCCTTCCCACCCCCAGCGTTACCCTTCGGCCACTGGAGGCTTTTTGGGCCCCATCGGGCAGGACAATTTGGGGGTTTCCCCAAAAAAACAATCCAACTGCTGAATGTCACTCTCCACAGCGGTAGGAAGCTGCCACAGCCACGGCCAGCGAGCGACCGCCGCCTCGGAATGTTGTGTGGAACGCGGGAGGCCGGCAACGGCCTGTGATGTCAGCAAAACCAGTGCTTTACTGGGACAGCACTGGGCCTTTGGGGGGGTTTCTGGCCCATATGGGGGACCCTCCACCCAAAAACACGCTGTGGAGAAGGGGCCGAGCGACACCCACCCCCACCCCCAGTTCCCTCCTCCCGTTTTCCCAGGGGTCGCCCTCATTCCCACGGCTCAACGTGGATTTTTGCCTCATCCTCCATCAAAAAAACCCCAAAATCCTGGATGTTCTGCCCAAAAAATCTGACAAAACCACCCTGGGGATAAAAATCTTTCCGCCAAGACCCTCCTTTAGCCTTCCTTGCCCTCCTCCTCCTCACACACCACTCCATCCCCCACAAAATTTCCCCCTTCTCAGGGAAATCATGGCTCTGGAGATGGACCCTCCGGCTACCACTTCACCCCTGCGGCTGCCCCGGGCCAGAAGGCGGGGATTGAGCCATTTGGGCCTTTTCTAGAAGCAAAAGGAGCAAAGCGAAACCCCGGGGGCCCTTTCCATCCCCCAATCCCCTAGTCCATGGGCTGCAGTCATCATGCTCTAGTGCAGTTCACTCTCTTCACAAGTTGGAAGCCCACCAGAAGCACAGTTAGGACGCCACATTTGAAGAAAGCAAACTTCCAGCTCTTCAAGGAGTTAGGAAATAGGACCCCGTGGGAAACTGCCCTTAGGGACAAGGCAGCAGAACAAAGGAAAAAGGGATTTTTAAGTCCTTCCTCTAGAAATCCATTAGACCCAGCTTCATACAAATGACACCGGTCTGGATGCTGGTGGTTAAAGAAGATGGATCGGTGGGGGTTAAATTAGGAGAATTAATTGGGCGATCACTTCAAATGAGGTCAAATTAAAACTGGAGGCATTTTGCTGGCTGTGAGGGACTGGAGTGGGCAAGCCTCGGGCCACAAAACTCAATGGAACTTGAGTTTGTCCTGGGCAAAAAGGGGAAACCTGAGGGTTTTGCACAAGGAGGGGCCGCTCTGAACCTCATGGCTCCGCGGAAGGTCTCCCCGACTCCAAAAAGACAGAACGTTGGGGGTTGAAAGTCAAATAAAACCACCAAGAGGCGCCTGGGCAAGGGCAATCCTCCAGCTGCCCTTCCCTTCTGCCCCCACCCCCCCCCCCCCCCCCGCCCCCCAGGGTGCTTTTCTGAACCCAAAGGAGGCATTTGGGGAAGAAAAAGGGAGGGCTGACCTTCCGCACTCACCTCAGGGCAAGTCCCAGCACAGGGAGGTCCCGGCATCCCCGGAGGAGCCGCAGGCGCTGTGGGGCTGCGGGTGGTGACGCCCCGGCGTGGGCTTGTCTTTGGCGGTCGCACGTGGCCTCTTCTTCTGGTGGCAGACGGCCTGCAAACCAGGGACAAAATAACTTGAAATGGCTCAAAAAGGCAGAAAAATAAGATTTTTTGGCCATGGATTTCACCCGGTTTATCAGCCCAGGTAAAGTCTAAACAGCCAAAAAACCAATGGGAAAACGGGGTGCAAAGCCACAAGGGGGTGCAAGAAAAACTGTATTATTTCCACTGTCCCAAGCGGAAAAGCACTTTCCTCCACAAAATCTATCAAAGGGGCTGAAAAGGTGCAATTCCCACGCACTGAAGCCACACAGCCACCCCGTTCCCCCGCCCAACAAAAATTCAAATAATAGCTATTTCCGTGAAGCAAATCCCTGTTTCCTGGCAAGGAACGTTTGAGCAGATGGATTCGTCGAGGAAACAAACCCCCCCAGCAGCTTTTTTACCTCGCCTTTGGCTTTTTCCACCTCATCCCGGACTCTCTTGACCCTTTTCTCCAGCAGGCGAGGTCAGGTGCACCCAAATCGCACTTTCTTCCTCCAGAAGTAACAAGAGTCAACACACTGCGCCACGGTTTGCCTCTGGATCTATGGGGAGAAATCCAGGGATATTAAAGACTCCCTTGTCATTACAAAGGAGGGCAATGATGTCTTGTCCCGCTGGGTTTTGAGCAGGAAGAAGGGTCCTAAGGACAGGATTCCAACGGGGGATTGAAAATAGGGCTTTCTGGGTTAAAAGCCTCCCCGCTAACCAGCTCCACCCCGCTCCAACGGCTTTACCTCCTTCTGGATGAGGCCAAAAGTCTTCTGATGGACAAAAAAAAAGGCTCTTTCAAGAGCTTTTGGAGCGGGATCTCCAGAGAGAAACTCCTCCCTGGCTGCAGATGAGCTGGGACCGCCAAAACCCCCCCTTTCTCATGGAAGATGCTCCCGAGAGCACCATCGGCTCTTATCTAGCCACTTTCCTCCCAAAAACGAGCCATCTCCTTCCCTCCAACGCTATGGGGCCAAGACAAGACGGGAGAGAACCCAAACGCCCTCTCAAGTAACTCTGAAAAGGTGGAATTTGCCCCTTTCCCACAAGAAAAGCCTGAAGAGAAACCTTTCTCCTGCGGCTCGGGCTTGCTTTCCATGTCACCCCAGGGCTTCCAAACCAGGGAGGCTCCTTCGTCCTCCTCTTCCAAGAGGGATCTGTCCCGCAGGGCAGGCACCTCCGCCTGCAACTGCTCCCCGACATTGATGCGGCTGAAAGGGGGAGGAAGAGGAGGGGGAGGAAGGCACGTCGGGAATGGATACGGCGCAACAAACGCTAAAAAAAGAGGGAAAACGTGGTGAGGTGGGGCAAAACCGGTCCCTATTGCCCAGCAAAACATCACTCAGTCTTCCGCCACCAACTTCCAACGCCCCTTCCCACCCCCAGCGTTACCCTTCGGCCACTGGAGGCTTTTTGGGCCCCATCGGGCAGGACAATTTGGGGGTTTCCCCAAAAAAACAATCCAACTGCTGAATGTCACTCTCCACAGCGGTAGGAAGCTGCCACAGCCACGGCCAGCGAGCGACCGCCGCCTCGGAATGTTGTGTGGAACGCGGGAGGCCGGCAACGGCCTGTGATGTCAGCAAAACCAGTGCTTTACGGGACAGCACTGGGCCTTTGGGGGGGTTTCTGGCCCATATGGGGGACCCTCCACCCAAAAACACGCTGTGGAGAAGGGGCCGAGCGACACCCACCCCCACCCCCAGTTCCCTCCTCCCGTTTTTCCAGGGGTCGCCCTCATTCCCACGGCTCAACGTGGATTTTTGCCTCATCCTCCATCAAAAAAACCCCAAAATCCTGGATGTTCTGCCCAAAAAATCTGACAAAACCACCCTGGGGATAAAAATCTTTCCGCCAAGACCCTCCTTTAGCCTTCCTTGCCCTCCTCCTCCTCACACACCACTCCATCCCCCACAAAATTTCCCCCTTCTCAGGGAAATCATGGCTCTGGAGATGGACCCTCCGGCTACCACTTCACCCCTGCGGCTGCCCCGGGCCAGAAGGCGGGGATTGAGCCATTTGGGCCTTTTCTAGAAGCAAAAGGAGCAAAGCGAAACCCCGGGGGCCCTTTCCATCCCCCAATCCCCTAGTCCATGGGCTGCAGTCATCATGCTCTAGTGCAGTTCACTCTCTTCACAAGTTGGAAGCCCACGAGAAGCACAGTTAGGACGCCACATTTGAAGAAAGCAAACTTCCAGCTCTTCAAGGAGTTAGGAAATAGGACCCCGTGGGAAACTGCCCTTAGGGACAAGGCAGCAGAACAAAGGAAAAAGGGATTTTTAAGTCCTTCCTCTAGAAATCCATTAGACCCAGCTTCATACAAACGACACCGGTCTGGATGCTGGTGGTTAAAGAGGATGGATTTTGGGGGGGTTAAATTAGGAGAATTAATTGGGCGATCACTTCAAATGAGGTCAAATTAAAACTGGAGGCATTTTGCTGGCTGTGAGGGACTGGAGTGGGCAAGCCTCGGGCCACAAAACTCAATGGAACTTGAGTTTGTCCTGGGCAAAAAGGGGAAACCTGAGGGTTTTGCACAAGGAGGGGCCGCTCTGAACCTCATGGCTCCGCGGAAGGTCTCCCCGACTCCAAAAAGACAGAACGTTGGGGGTTGAAAGTCAAATAAAACCACCAAGAGGCGCCTGGGCAAGGGCAATCCTCCAGCTGCCCTTCCCTTCTGCCCCCACCCCCCCCCCCCCGCCCCCCAGGGTGCTTTTCTGAACCCAAAGGAGGCATTTGGGGAAGAAAAAGGGAGGGCTGACCTTCCGCGCTCACCTCAGGGCAAGGCCCAGCACAGGGAGGTCCCGGCATCCCCGGAGGAGCCGCAGGCGCTGT
Organism: Numenius arquata; assembly: GCF_964106895.1. Classification (NCBI taxonomy): domain Eukaryota; kingdom Metazoa; phylum Chordata; class Aves; order Charadriiformes; family Scolopacidae; genus Numenius; species Numenius arquata. The sequence continues at coordinate 229,849 of NW_027415062.1, forward strand.
GGGGCTGCGGGTGGTGACGCCCCGGCGTGGGCTTGTCTTTGGCGGTCGCACGTGGCCTCTTCTTCTGGTGGCAGACGGCCTGCAAACCAGGGACAAAATAACTTGAAATGGCTCAAAAAGGCAGAAAAATAAGATTTTTTGGCCATGGATTTCACCCGGTTTATCAGCCCAGGTAAAGTCTAAACAGCCAAAAAACCAATGGGAAAACGGGGTGCAAAGCCACAAGGGGGTGCAAGAAAAACTGTATTATTTCCACTGTCCCAAGCGGAAAAGCACTTTCCTCCACAAAATCTATCAAAGGGGCTGAAAAGGTGCAATTCCCACGCACTGAAGCCACACAGCCACCCCGTTCCCCCGCCCAACAAAAATTCAAATAATAGCTATTGCCGTGAAGCAAATCCCTGTTTCCTGGCAAGGAACGTTTGAGCAGATGGATTCGTCGAGGAAACAAACCCCCCCAGCAGCTTTTTTACCTCGCCTTTGGCTTTTTCCACCTCATCCCGGACTCTCTTGACCCTTTTCTCCAGCAGGCGAGGTCAGGTGCACCCAAATCGCACTTTCTTCCTCCAGAAGTAACAAGAGTCAACACACTGCGCCACGGTTTGCCTCTGGATCTATGGGGAGAAATCCAGGGATATTAAAGACTCCCTTGTCATTACAAAGGAGGGCAATGATGTCTTGTCCCGCTGGGTTTTGAGCAGGAAGAAGGGTCCTAAGGACAGGATTCCAACGGGGGATTGAAAATAGGGCTTTCTGGGTTAAAAGCCTCCCCGCTAACCAGCTCCGCCCCGCTCCAACGGCTTTACCTCCTTCTGGATGAGGCCAAAAGTCTTCTGATGGACAAAAAAAAAGGCTCTTTCAAGAGCTTTGGGAGCGGGATCTCCAGAGAGAAACTCCTCCCTGGCTGCAGATGAGCTGGGACCGCCAAAACCCCCCCTTTCTCATGGAAGATGCTCCCGAGAGCACCATCGGCTCTTATCTAGCCACTTTCCTCCCAAAAACGAGCCATCTCCTTCCCTCCAACGCTACGGGGCCAAGACAAGACGGGAGAGAACCCAAACGCCCTCTCAAGTAACTCTGAAAAGGTGGAATTTGCCCCTTTCCCACAAGAAAAGCCTGAAGAGAAACCTTTCTCCTGCGGCTCGGGCTTGCTTTCCATGTCACCCCAGGGCTTCCAAACCAGGGAGGCTCCTTCGTCCTCCTCTTCCAAGAGGGATCTGTCCCGCAGGGCAGGCACCTCCGCCTGCAACTGCTCCCCGACATTGATGCGGCTGAAAGGGGGAGGAAGAGGAGGGGGAGGAAGGCACGTCGGGAATGGATACGGCGCAACAAACGCTAAAAAAAGAGGGAAAACGTGGTGAGGTGGGGCAAAACCGGTCCCTATTGCCCAGCAAAACATCACTCAGTCTTCCGCCACCAACTTCCAACGCCCCTTCCCACCCCCAGCGTTACCCTTCGGCCACTGGAGGCTTTTTGGGCCCCATCGGGCAGGACAATTTGGGGGTTTCCCCAAAAAAACAATCCAACTGCTGAATGTCACTCTCCACAGCGGTAGGAAGCTGCCACAGCCACGGCCAGCGAGCGACCGCCGCCTCGGAATGTTGTGTGGAACGCGGGAGGCCGGCAACGGCCTGTGACGTCAGCAAAACCAGTGCTTTACTGGGACAGCACTGGGCCTTTGGGGGGGTTTCTGGCCCATATGGGGGACCCTCCACCCAAAAACACGCTGTGGAGAAGGGGCCGAGCGACACCCACCCCCACCCCCAGTTCCCTCCTCCCGTTTTCCCAGGGGTCGCCCTCATTCCCACGGCTCAACGTGGATTTTTGCCTCATCCTCCATCAAAAAAACCCCAAAATCCTGGATGTTCTGCCCAAAAAATCTGACAAAACCACCCTGGGGATAAAAATCTTTCCGCCAAGACCCTCCTTTAGCCTTCCTTGCCCTCCTCCTCCTCACACACCACTCCATCCCCCACAAAATTTCCCCCTTCTCAGGGAAATCATGGCTCTGGAGATGGACCCTCCGGCTACCACTTCACCCCTGCGGCTGCCCCGGGCCAGAAGGCGGGCATTGAGCCATTTGGGGCTCTTCTAGAAGCAAAAGGAGCAAAGCGAAACCCCGGGGGCCCTTTCCATCCCCCAATCCCCTAGTCCATGGGCTGCAGTCATCATGCTCTAGTGCAGTTCACTCTCTTCACAAGTTGGAAGCCCACCAGAAGCACAGTTAGGACGCCACATTTTAAGAAAGCAAACTTCCAGCTCTTCAAGGAGTTAGGAAATAGGACCCCGTGGGAAACTGCCCTTAGGGACAAGGCAGCAGAACAAAGGAAAAAGGGATTTTTAAGTCCTTCCTCTAGAAATCCATTAGACCCAGCTTCATACAAACGACACCGGTCTGGATGCTGGTGGTTAAAGAGGATGGATTTTGGGGGGGTTAAATTAGGAGAATTAATTGGGCGATCACTTCAAATGAGGTCAAATTAAAACTGGAGGCATTTTGCTGGCTGTGAGGGACTGGAGTGGGCAAGCCTCGGGCCACAAAACTCAATGGAACTTGAGTTTGTCCTGGGCAAAAAGGGGAAACCTGAGGGTTTTGCACAAGGAGGGGCCGCTCTGAACCTCATGGCTCCGCGGAAGGTCTCCCCGACTCCAAAAAGACAGAACGTTGGGGGTTGAAAGTCAAATAAAACCACCAAGAGGCGCCTGGGCAAGGGCAATCCTCCAGCTGCCCTTCCCTTCTGCCCCCACCCCCCCCCCCCCCGCCCCCCAGGGTGCTTTTCTGAACCCAAAGGAGGCATTTGGGGAAGAAAAAGGGAGGGCTGACCTTCCGCGCTCACCTCAGGGCAAGGCCCAGCACAGGGAGGTCCCGGCATCCCCGGAGGAGCCGCAGGCGCTGTGGGGCTGCGGGTGGTGACGCCCCGGCGTGGGCTTGTCTTTGGCGGTCGCACGTGGCCTCTTCTTCTGGTGGCAGACGGCCTGCAAACCAGGGACAAAATAACTTGAAATGGCTCAAAAAGGCAGAAAAATAAGATTTTTTGGCCATGGATTTCACCCGGTTTATCAGCCCAGGTAAAGTCTAAACAGCCAAAAAACCAATGGGAAAACGGGGTGCAAAGCCACAAGGGGGTGCAAGAAAAACTGTATTATTTCCACTGTCCCAAGCGGAAAAGCACTTTCCTCCACAAAATCTATCAAAGGGGCTGAAAAGGTGCAATTCCCACGCACTGAAGCCACACAGCCACCCCGTTCCCCCGCCCAACAAAAATTCAAATAATAGCTATTGCCGTGAAGCAAATCCCTGTTTCCTGGCAAGGAACGTTTGAGCAGATGGATTCGTCGAGGAAACAAACCCCCCCAGCAGCTTTTTTACCTCGCCTTTGGCTTTTTCCACCTCATCCCGGACTCTCTTGACCCTTTTCTCCAGCAGGCGAGGTCAGGTGCACCCAAATCGCACTTTCTTCCTCCAGAAGTAACAAGAGTCAACACACTGCGCCACGGTTTGCCTCTGGATCTATGGGGAGAAATCCAGGGATATTAAAGACTCCCTTGTCATTACAAAGGAGGGCAATGATGTCTTGTCCCGCTGGGTTTTGAGCAGGAAGAAGGGTCCTAAGGACAGGATTCCAACGGGGGATTGAAAATAGGGCTTTCTGGGTTAAAAGCCTCCCCGCTAACCAGCTCCGCCCCGCTCCAACGGCTTTACCTCCTTCTGGATGAGGCCAAAAGTCTTCTGATGGACAAAAAAAAAGGCTCTTTCAAGAGCTTTGGGAGCGGGATCTCCAGAGAGAAACTCCTCCCTGGCTGCAGATGAGCTGGGACCGCCAAAACCCCCCCTTTCTCATGGAAGATGCTCCCGAGAGCACCATCGGCTCTTATCTAGCCACTTTCCTCCCAAAAACGAGCCATCTCCTTCCCTCCAACGCTACGGGGCCAAGACAAGACGGGAGAGAACCCAAACGCCCTCTCAAGTAACTCTGAAAAGGTGGAATTTGCCCCTTTCCCACAAGAAAAGCCTGAAGAGAAACCTTTCTCCTGCGGCTCGGGCTTGCTTTCCATGTCACCCCAGGGCTTCCAAACCAGGGAGGCTCCTTCGTCCTCCTCTTCCAAGAGGGATCTGTCCCGCAGGGCAGGCACCTCCGCCTGCAACTGCTCCCCGACATTGATGCGGCTGAAAGGGGGAGGAAGAGGAGGGGGAGGAAGGCACGTCGGGAATGGATACGGCGCAACAAACGCTAAAAAAAGAGGGAAAACGTGGTGAGGTGGGGCAAAACCGGTCCCTATTGCCCAGCAAAACATCACTCAGTCTTCCGCCACCAACTTCCAACGCCCCTTCCCACCCCCAGCGTTACCCTTCGGCCACTGGAGGCTTTTTGGGCCCCATCGGGCAGGACAATTTGGGGGTTTCCCCAAAAAAACAATCCAACTGCTGAATGTCACTCTCCACAGCGGTAGGAAGCTGCCACAGCCACGGCCAGCGAGCGACCGCCGCCTCGGAATGTTGTGTGGAACGCGGGAGGCCGGCAACGGCCTGTGACGTCAGCAAAACCAGTGCTTTACTGGGACAGCACTGGGCCTTTGGGGGGGTTTCTGGCCCATATGGGGGACCCTCCACCCAAAAACACGCTGTGGAGAAGGGGCCGAGCGACACCCACCCCCACCCCCAGTTCCCTCCTCCCGTTTTCCCAGGGGTCGCCCTCATTCCCACGGCTCAACGTGGATTTTTGCCTCATCCTCCATCAAAAGAACCCCAAAATCCTGGATGTTCTGCCCAAAAAATCTGACAAAACCACGCTGGGGATAAAAATCTTTCCGCCAAGACCCTCCTTTAGCCTTCCTTGCCCTCCTCCTCCTCACACACCACTCCATCCCCCACAAAATTTCCCCCTTCTCAGGGAAATCATGGCTCTGGAGATGGACCCTCCGGCTACCACTTCACCCCTGCGGCTGCCCCGGGCCAGAAGGCGGGCATTGAGCCAGTTGGGGCTCTTCTAGAAGCAAAAGGAGCAAAGCGAAACCCCGGGGGCCCTTTCCATCCCCCAATCCCCTAGTCCATGGGCTGCAGTCATCATGCTCTAGTGCAGTTCACTCTCTTCACAAGTTGGAAGCCCACCAGAAGCACAGTTAGGACGCCACATTTTAAGAAAGCAAACTTCCAGCTCTTCAAGGAGTTAGGAAATAGGACCCCGTGGGAAACTGCCCTTAGGGACAAGGCAGCAGAACAAAGGAAAAAGGGATTTTTAAGTCCTTCCTCTAGAAATCCATTAGACCCAGCTTCATACAAACGACACCGGTCTGGATGCTGGTGGTTAAAGAGGATGGATTTTGGGGGGGTTAAATTAGGAGAATTAATTGGGCGATCACTTCAAATGAGGTCAAATTAAAACTGGAGGCATTTTGCTGGCTGTGAGGGACTGGAGTGGGCAAGCCTCGGGCCACAAAACTCAATGGAACTTGAGTTTGTCCTGGGCAAAAAGGGGAAACCTGAGGGTTTTGCACAAGGAGGGGCCGCTCTGAACCTCATGGCTCCGCGGAAGGTCTCCCCGACTCCAAAAAGACAGAACGTTGGGGGTTGAAAGTCAAATAAAACCACCAAGAGGCGCCTGGGCAAGGGCAATCCTCCAGCTGCCCTTCCCTTCTGCCCCCACCCCCCCCCCCCCCGCCCCCCAGGGTGCTTTTCTGAACCCAAAGGAGGCATTTGGGGAAGAAAAAGGGAGGGCTGACCTTCCGCGCTCACCTCAGGGCAAGGCCCAGCACAGGGAGGTCCCGGCATCCCCGGAGGAGCCGCAGGCGCTGTGGGGCTGCGGGTGGTGACGCCCCGGCGTGGGCTTGTCTTTGGCGGTCGCACGTGGCCTCTTCTTCTGGTGGCAGACGGCCTGCAAACCAGGGACAAAATAACTTGAAATGGCTCAAAAAGGCAGAAAAATAAGATTTTTTGGCCATGGATTTCACACGGTTTATCAGCCCAGGTAAAGTCTAAACAGCCAAAAAACCAATGGGAAAACGGGGTGCAAAGCCACAACGGGGTGCAAGAAAAACTGTATTATTTCCACTGTCCCAAGCGGAAAAGCACTTTCCTCCACAAAATCTATCAAAGGGGCTGAAAAGGTGCAATTCCCACGCACTGAAGCCACACAGCCACCCCGTTCCCCCGCCCAACAAAAATTCAAATAATAGCTATTGCCGTGAAGCAAATCCCTGTTTCCTGGCAAGGAACGTTTGAGCAGATGGATTCGTCGAGGAAACAAACCCCCCCAGCAGCTTTTTTACCTCGCCTTTGGCTTTTTCCACCTCATCCCGGACTCTCTTGACCCTTTTCTCCAGCAGGCGAGGTCAGGTGCACCCAAATCGCACTTTCTTCCTCCAGAAGTAACAAGAGTCAACACACTGCGCCACGGTTTGCCTCTGGATCTATGGGGAGAAATCCAGGGATATTAAAGACTCCCTTGTCATTACAAAGGAGGGCAATGATGTCTTGTCCCGCTGGGTTTTGAGCAGGAAGAAGGGTCCTAAGGACAGGATTCCAACGGGGGATTGAAAATAGGGCTTTCTGGGTTAAAAGCCTCCCCGCTAACCAGCTCCGCCCCGCTCCAACGGCTTTACCTCCTTCTGGATGAGGCCAAAAGTCTTCTGATGGACAAAAAAAAAGGCTCTTTCAAGAGCTTTGGGAGCGGGATCTCCAGAGAGAAACTCCTCCCTGGCTGCAGATGAGCTGGGACCGCCAAAACCCCCCCTTTCTCATGGAAGATGCTCCCGAGAGCACCATCGGCTCTTATCTAGCCACTTTCCTCCCAAAAACGAGCCATCTCCTTCCCTCCAACGCTACGGGGCCAAGACAAGACGGGAGAGAACCCAAACGCCCTCTCAAGTAACTCTGAAAAGGTGGAATTTGCCCCTTTCCCACAAGAAAAGCCTGAAGAGAAACCTTTCTCCTGCGGCTCGGGCTTGCTTTCCATGTCACCCCAGGGCTTCCAAACCAGGGAGGCTCCTTCGTCCTCCTCTTCCAAGAGGGATCTGTCCCGCAGGGCAGGCACCTCCGCCTGCAACTGCTCCCCGACATTGATGCGGCTGAAAGGGGGAGGAAGAGGAGGGGGAGGAAGGCACGTCGGGAATGGATACGGCGCAACAAACGCTAAAAAAAGAGGGAAAACGTGGTGAGGTGGGGCAAAACCGGTCCCTATTGCCCAGCAAAACATCACTCAGTCTTCCGCCACCAACTTCCAACGCCCCTTCCCACCCCCAGCGTTACCCTTCGGCCACTGGAGGCTTTTTGGGCCCCATCGGGCAGGACAATTTGGGGGTTTCCCCAAAAAAACAATCCAACTGCTGAATGTCACTCTCCACAGCGGTAGGAAGCTGCCACAGCCACGGCCAGCGAGCGACCGCCGCCTCGGAATGTTGTGTGGAACGCGGGAGGCCGGCAACGGCCTGTGACGTCAGCAAAACCAGTGCTTTACTGGGACAGCACTGGGCCTTTGGGGGGGTTTCTGGCCCATATGGGGGACCCTCCACCCAAAAACACGCTGTGGAGAAGGGGCCGAGCGACACCCACCCCCACCCCCAGTTCCCTCCTCCCGTTTTCCCAGGGGTCGCCCTCATTCCCACGGCTCAACGTGGATTTTTGCCTCATCCTCCATCAAAAAAACCCCAAAATCCTGGATGTTCTGCCCAAAAAATCTGACAAAACCACCCTGGGGATAAAAATCTTTCCGCCAAGACCCTCCTTTAGCCTTCCTTGCCCTCCTCCTCCTCACACACCACTCCATCCCCCACAAAATTTCCCCCTTCTCAGGGAAATCATGGCTCTGGAGATGGACCCTCCGGCTACCACTTCACCCCTGCGGCTGCCCCGGGCCAGAAGGCGGGGATTGAGCCATTTGGGGCTCTTCTAGAAGCAAAAGGAGCAAAGCGAAACCCCGGGGGCCCTTTCCATCCCCCAATCCCCTAGTCCATGGGCTGCAGTCATCATGCTCTAGTGCAGTTCACTCTCTTCACAAGTTGGAAGCCCACCAGAAGCACAGTTAGGACGCCACATTTGAAGAAAGCAAACTTCCAGCTCTTCAAGGAGTTAGGAAATAGGACCCCGTGGGAAACTGCCCTTAGGGACAAGGCAGCAGAACAAAGGAAAAAGGGATTTTTAAGTCCTTCCTCTAGAAATCCATTAGACCCAGCTTCATACAAACGACACCGGTCTGGATGCTGGTGGTTAAAGAAGATGGATCGGTGGGGGTTAAATTAGGAGAATTAATTGGGCGATCACTTCAAATGAGGTCAAATTAAAACTGGAGGCATTTTGCTGGCTGTGAGGGACTGGAGTGGGCAAGCCTCGGGCCACAAAACTCAATGGAACTTGAGTTTGTCCTGGGCAAAAAGGGGAAACCTGAGGGTTTTGCACAAGGAGGGGCCGCTCTGAACCTCACGGCTCCGGGGAAGGTCTCCCCGACTCCAAAAAGACAGAACGTTGGGGGTTGAAAGTCAAATAAAACCACCAAGAGGCGCCTGGGCAAGGGCAATCCTCCAGCTGCCCTTCCCTTCTGCCCCCACCCCCCCCCCCCCCGCCCCCCAGGGTGCTTTTCTGAACCCAAAGGAGGCATTTGGGGAAGAAAAAGGGAGGGCTGACCTTCCGCACTCACCTCAGGGCAAGTCCCAGCACAGGGAGGTCCCGGCATCCCCGGAGGAGCCGCAGGCGCTGTGGGGCTGCGGGTGGTGACGCCCCGGCGTGGGCTTGTCTTTGGCGGTCGCACGTGGCCTCTTCTTCTGGTGGCAGACGGCCTGCAAACCAGGGACAAAATAACTTGAAATGGCTCAAAAAGGCAGAAAAATAAGATTTTTTGGCCATGGATTTCACCCGGTTTATCAGCCCAGGTAAAGTCTAAACAGCCAAAAAACCAATGGGAAAACGGGGTGCAAAGCCACAAGGGGGTGCAAGAAAAACTGTATTATTTCCACTGTCCCAAGCGGAAAAGCACTTTCCTCCACAAAATCTATCAAAGGGGCTGAAAAGGTGCAATTCCCACGCACTGAAGCCACACAGCCACCCCGTTCCCCCGCCCACCAAAAATTAAAATAATAGCTATTTCCGTGAAGCAAATCCCTCTTTCCTGGCAAGGAACGTTTGAGCAGATGGATTCGTCGAGGAAACAAACCCCCCCAGCAGCTTTTTTACCTCGCCTTTGGCTTTTTCCACCTCATCCCGGACTCTCTTGACCCTTTTCTCCAGCAGGCGAGGTCAGGTGCACCCAAATCGCACTGTCTTCCTCCAGAAGTAACAAGAGTCAACACACTGGGCCACGGTTTGCCTCTGGATCTATGGGCAGAAATCCAGGGATATTAAAGACTCCCTTGTCATTACAAAGGAGGGCAATGATGTCTTCTCCCGCTGGGTTTTGAGCAGGAAGAAGGGTCCTAAGGACAGGATTCCAACGGGGGATTGAAAATAGGGCTTTCTGGGTTAAAAGCCTCCCCGCTAACCAGCTCCGCCCCGCTCCAACGGCTTTACCTCCTTCTGGATGAGGCCAAAAGTCTTCTGATGGACAAAAAAAAGGCTCTTTCAAGAGCTTTGGGAGCGGGATCTCCAGAGAGAAACTCCTCCCTGGCTGCAGATGAGCTGGGACCGCCAAAACCCCCCCTTTCTCATGGAAGATGCTCCCGAGAGCACCAGCGGCTCTTATCTAGCCACTTTCCTCCCAAAAACGAGCCATCTCCTTCCCTCCAACGCTACGCGGCCAAGACAAGACGGGAGAGAACCCAAACGCCCTATCAAGTAACTCTGAAAAGGTGGAATTTGCCCCTTTCCCACAAGAAAAGCCTGAAGAGAAACCTTTCTCCTGCGGCTCGGGCTTGCTTTCCATGTCACCCCAGGGCTTCCAAACCAGGGAGGCTCCTTCCTCCTCCTCTTCCAAGAGGGATCTGTCCCGCAGGGCAGGCAGCTCCGCCTGCAACTGCTCCCCAACATTGATGCGGCTGAAAGGGGGAGGAAGAGGAGGGGGAGGAAGAGGAGGGGGAGGAAGAGGAGGGGGAGGAAGAGGAGGGGGAGGAAGAGGAGGGGGAGGAAGAGGAGGGGGAGGAAGAGGAGGGGGAGGAAGAGGAGGGGGAGGAAGAGGAGGGGGAGGAAGAGGAGGGGGAGGAAGAGGAGGGGGAGGAAGAGGAGGGGGAGGAAGAGGAGGGGGAGGAAGAGGAGGGGGAGGAAGAGGAGGGGGAGGAAGAGGAGGGGGAGGAAGAGGAGGGGGAGGAAGAGGAGGGGGAGGAAGAGGAGGGGGAGGAAGAGGAGGGGGAGGAAGAGGAGGGGGAGGAAGAGGAGGGGGAGGAAGAGGAGGGGGAGGAAGAGGAGGGGGAGGAAGGCACGTCGGGAATGGATACGGCGCAACAAACGCTTCAGAAGAGGGAAAACGTGGTCAGTTGGGGCAAAACCGGTCCCTATTGCCCAGCAAAACATCACTCAGTCTTCCGCCACCAACTTCCAACGCCCCTTCCCACCCCCAGCGTTACCCTTCGGCCACTGGAGGCTTTTTGGGCCCCATCGGGCAGGACAATTTGGGGGTTTTCCCCAAAAAAACAATCCAACTGCTGAATGTCACTCTCCACAGCGGTAGGAAGCTGCCACAGCCACGGCCAGCGAGCGACCGCCGCCTCGGAATGTTGTGTGGAACGCGGGAGGCCGGCAACGGCCTGTGACGTCAGCAAAACCAGTGCTTTACTGGGACAGCACTGGGCCTTTGGGGGGGCTTCTGGCCGATATGGGGGACCCTCCACCCAAAAACACGCTGTGGAGAAGGGGCCGAGCGACACCCACCCCCACCCCCAGTTCCCTCCTCCCGTTTTCCCAGGGGTCGCCCTCATTCCCACGGCTCAACGTGGATTTTTGCCTCATCCTCCATCAAAAGAACCCCAAAATCCTGGAGGTTCTGCCCAAAAATTCTGACAAAACCACGCTGGGGATAAAAATCTTTCCGCCAAGACCCTCCTTTAGCCTTCCTTGCCCTCCTCCTCCTCCTCACACACCACTCCATCCCCCACAAAATTTCCCCCTTCTCAGGGAAATCAGGGCTCTGGAGAGGGACCCTCCGGCTACCACTTCACCCCTGCGGCTGCCCCGGGCCAGAAGGCGGGCATTGAGCCAGTTGGGCCTTTTCTAGAAGCAAAAGGAGCAAAGCGAAACCCCGGGGGCCCTTTCCATCCCCCAGTCCCCTAGTCCATGGGCTGCAGTCATCATGCTCTAGTGCACTTCACTCTCTTCACAAGTTGGAAGCCCACGAGAAGCACAGTTAGGACGCCACATTTTAAGAAAGCAAACTTCCAGCTCTTCAAGGAGTTAGGAAATAGGACCCCGTGGGAAACTGCCCTTAGGGACAAGGGAGCAGAACAAAGGAAAAAGGGATTTGTAAGTCCTTCCTCTAGAAATCCATTAGACCCAGCTTCATAGAAACGACACCGGTCTGGATGCTGGTGGTTAAAGAGGATGGATTTTGGGGGGGTTAAATTAGGAGAATTAATTGGGCGATCACTTCAAATGAGGTCAAATTAAAACTGGAGGCATTTTGCTGGCTGTGAGGGACTGGAGTGGGCAAGCCTCGGGCCACAAAACTCAATGGAACTTGAGTTTGTCCTGGGCAAAAGGGGGAAACCGGAGGCTTTTGCACAAGGAGGGGCCGCTCTGAACCTCACGGCTCCGGGGAAGGTCTCCCCGACTCCAAAAAGACAGAATAATATCTATTTCCGTGAAGCAAATCCCTCTTTCCTGGCAAGGAACGTTTGAGCAGATGGATTCGTCGAGGAAACAAACCCCCCCAGCAGCTTTTTTACCTCGCCTTTGGCTTTTTCCACCTCATCCCGGACTCTCTTGACCCTTTTCTCCAGCAGGCGAGGTCAGGTGCACCCAAATCGCACTGTCTTCCTCCAGAAGTAACAAGAGTCAACACACTGGGCCACGGTTTGCCTCTGGATCTATGGGCAGAAATCCAGGGATATTAAAGACTCCCTTGTCATTACAAAGGAGGGCAATGATGTCTTCTCCCGCTGGGTTTTGAGCAGGAAGAAGGGTCCTAAGGACAGGATTCCAACGGGGGATTGAAAATAGGGCTTTCTGGGTTAAAAGCCTCCCCGCTAACCAGCTCCGCCCCGCTCCAACGGCTTTACCTCCTTCTGGATGAGGCCAAAAGTCTTCTGATGGACAAAAAAAAGGCTCGCTCAAGAGCTTTGGGAGCGGGATCTCCAGAGAGAAACTCCTCCCTGGCTGCAGATGAGCTGGGACCGCCAAAACCCCCCCTTTCTCATGGAAGATGCTCCCGAGAGCACCAGCGGCTCTTATCTAGCCACTTTCCTCCCAAAAACGAGCCATCTCCTTCCCTCCAACGCTACGCGGCCAAGACAAGACGGGAGAGAACCCAAACGCCCTATCAAGTAACTCTGAAAAGGTGGAATTTGCCCCTTTCCCACAAGAAAAGCCTGAAGAGAAACCTTTCTCCTGCGGCTCGGGCTTGCTTTCCATGTCACCCCAGGGCTTCCAAACCAGGGAGGCTCCTTCCTCCTCCTCTTCCAAGAGGGATCTGTCCCGCAGGGCAGGCAGCTCCGCCTGCAACTGCTCCCCGACACTGATGCGGCTGAAAGGGGGAGGAAGAGGAGGGGGAGGAAGAGGAGGGGGAGAAAGGCACGTCGGGAATGGATACGGCGCAACAAACGCTAAAAAAGAGGGAAAACGTGGTGAGGTGGGGCAAAACCGGTCCCTATTTCCCAGCAAAACATCACTCAGTCTTCCGCCACCAACTTCCACCGCCCCTTCCCACCCCCAGCGTTACCCTTCGGCCACTGGAGGCTTTTTGGGCCCCATCGGGCAGGACAATTTGGGGGTTTTCCCCAAAAAAACAATCCAACTGCTGAATGTCACTCTCCACAGCGGTAGGAAGCTGCCACAGCCACGGCCAGCGAGCGACCGCCGCCTCGGAATGTTGTGTGGAACGCGGGAGGCCGGCAACGGCCTGTGACGTCAGCAAAACCAGTGCTTTACTGGGACAGCACTGGGCCTTTGGGGGGGGTTCTGGCCCATATGGGGGACCCTCCACCCAAAAACGCGCTGTGGAGAAGGGGCCGAGCGACACCCACCCCCACCCCCACTTCCCTCCTCCCGTTTTCCCAGGGGTCGCCCTCATTCCCACGGCTCAACGTGGATTTTTGCCTCATCCTCCATCAAAAGAACCCCAAAATCCTGGAGGTTCTGCCCAAAAAATCTGACAAAACCACGCTGGGGATAAAAATCTTTCCGCCAACACCCTCCTTTAGCCTTCCTTGCCCTCCTCCTCCTCCTCACACACCACTCCATCCCCTACAAAATTTCCCCCTTCTCAGGGAAATCAGGGCTCTGGAGAGGGACCCTCCGGCTACCACTTCACCCCTGCGGCTGCCCCGGGCCAGAAGGCGGGCATTGAGCCAGTTGGGCCTTTTATAGAAGCAAAAGGAGCAAAGCGAAACCCCGGGGGCCCTTTCCATCCCCCAGTCCCCTAGTCCATGGGCTGCAGTCATCATGCTCTAGTGCACTTCACTCTCTTCACAAGTTGGAAGCCCACGAGAAGCACAGTTAGGACGCCACATTTTAAGAAAGCAAACTTCCAGCTCTTCAAGGAGTTAGGAAATAGGACCCCGTGGGAAACTGCCCTTAGGGACAAGGCAGCAGAACAAAGGAAAAAGGGATTTGTAAGTCCTTCCTCTAGAAATCCATTAGACCCAGCTTCATAGAAACGACACCGGTCTGGATGCTGGTGGTTAAAGAGGATGGATTTTGGGGGGGTTAAATTAGGAGAATTAATTGGGCGATCACTTCAAATGAGGTCAAATTAAAACTGGAGGCATTTTGCTGGCTGTGAGGGACTGGAGTGGGCAAGCCTCGGGCCACAAAACTCAATGGAACTTGAGTTTGTCCTGGGCAAAAAGGGCAAACCTGAGGCTTTTGCACAAGGAGGGGCCGCTCTGAACCTCACGGCTCCGGGGAAGGTCTCCCCGACTCCAAAAAGACAGAATGTTGGGGGTTGAAAGTCAAATAAAACCACCAAGAGGCACCTGGGCAAGGGCAATCCTCCAGCTGCCCTTCCCTTCTGCCCCCGCCACCCCCCCCCTCCCCCAGGGTGCTTTTCTGAACCCAAAGGAGGCATTTGGGGAAGAAAAAGGGAGGGCTGACCTTCCGCACTCACCTCAGGGCAAGTCCCAGCACAGGGAGGTCCCGGGATCCCCGGAGGAGACGCAGGCGCTGTGGGGCTGCGGGTGGTGACGCCCCGGCGTGGGCTTGTCTTCTGGGGTCGCACGTGGCCTCTTCTTCTGCTGGCAGACGGCCTGCAAACCAGGGACAAAATAACTTGAAATGGCTCAAAAAGGCAGAAAAATAAGATTTTTTGGCCGTGGATTTCACGCAGTTTATCAGCCCAGGTAAAGTCTAAACAGCCAAAAAACCAATGGGAAAACGGGGTGCAAAGCCACAACGGGGTGCAAGAAAAACTGTATTATTTCCACTGTCCCAAGCGGAAAAGCACTTTCCTCCACAAAATCTATCAAAGGGGCTGAAAAGGTGCAATTCCCACGCACTGAAGCCACACAGCCACCCCGTTCCCCCGCCCAACAAAAATTAAAATAATAGCTATTTCCGTGAAGCAAATCCCTCTTTCCTGGCAAGGAACGTTTGAGCAGATGGATTCGTCGAGGAAACAAACCCCCCCAGCAGCTTTTTTACCTCGCCTTTGGCTTTTTCCACCTCATCCCGGACTCTCTTGACCCTTTTCTCCAGCAGGCGAAGTCAGGTGCACCCAAATCGCACTGTCTTCCTCCAGAAGTAACAAGAGTCAACACACTGGGCCACGGTTTGCCTCTGGATCTATGGGCAGAAATCCAGGGATATTAAAGACTCCCTTGTCATTACAAAGGAGGGCAATGATGTCTTCTCCCGCTGGGTTTTGAGCAGGAAGAAGGGTCCTAAGGACAGGATTCCAACGGGGGATTGAAAATAGGGCTTTCTGGGTTAAAAGCCTCCCCGCTAACCAGCTCCGCCCCGCTCCAACGGCTTTACCTCCTTCTGGATGAGGCCAAAAGTCTTCTGATGGACAAAAAAAAGGCTCGCTCAAGAGCTTTGGGAGCGGGATCTCCAGAGAGAAACTCCTCCCTGGCTGCAGATGAGCTGGGACCGCCAAAACCCCCCCTTTCTCATGGAAGATGCTCCCGAGAGCACCAGCGGCTCTTATCTAGCCACTTTCCTCCCAAAAACGAGCCATCTCCTTCCCTCCAATGCTACGCGGCCAAGACAAGACGGGAGAGAACCCAAACGCCCTAGCAAGTAACTCTGAAAAGGGGGAATTTGCCCCTTTCCCACAAGAAAAGCCTGAAGAGAAACCTTTCTCCTGCGGCTCGGGCTTGCTTTCCATGTCACCCCAGGGCTTCCAAACCAGGGAGGCTCCTTCCTCCTCCTCTTCCAAGAGGGATCTGTCCCGCAGGGCAGGCAGCTCCGCCTGCAACTGCTCCCCGACACTGATGCGGCTGAAAGGGGGAGGAAGAGGAGGGGGAGGAAGAGGAGGGGGAGGAAGAGGAGGGGGAGAAAGGCACGTCGGGAATGGATACGGCGCAACAAACGCTAAAAAAGAGGGAAAACGTGGTGAGGTGGGGCAAAACCGGTCCCTATTTCCCAGCAAAACATCACTCAGTCTTCCGCCACCAACTTCCACCGCCCCTTCCCACCCCCAGCGTTACCCTTCGGCCACTGGAGGCTTTTTGGGCCCCATCGGGCAGGACAATTTGGGGGTTTTCCCCAAAAAAACAATCCAACTGCTGAATGTCACTCTCCACAGCGGTAGGAAGCTGCCACAGCCACGGCCAGCGAGCGACCGCCGCCTCGGAATGTTGTGTGGAACGCGGGAGGCCGGCAAC
The DNA here is from genome assembly GCF_964106895.1 of Numenius arquata. Taxonomy (NCBI): domain Eukaryota; kingdom Metazoa; phylum Chordata; class Aves; order Charadriiformes; family Scolopacidae; genus Numenius; species Numenius arquata. Next base: position 245,743 of record NW_027415062.1, read on the forward strand.
GGCCTGTGACGTCAGCAAAACCAGTGCTTTACTGGGACAGCACTGGGCGTTTGGGGGGGGTTCTGGCCCATATGGGGGACCCTCCACCCAAAAACGCGCTGTGGAGAAGGGGCCGAGCGACACCCACCCCCACCCCCACTTCCCTCCTCCCATTTTCCCAGGGGTCGCTCTCATTCCCACGGCTCAACGTGGATTTTTGCCTCATCCTCCATCAAAAGAACCCCAAAATCCTGGAGGTTCTGCCCAAAAATTCTGACAAAACCACGCTGGGGATAAAAATCTTTCCGCCAAGACCCTCCTTTAGCCTTCCTTGCCCTCCTCCTCCTCCTCACACACCACTCCATCCCCCACAAAATTTCCCCCTTCTCAGGGAAATCAGGGCTCTGGAGAGGGACCCTCCGGCTACCACTTCACCCCTGCGGCTGCCCCGGGCCAGAAGGCGGGCATTGAGCCAGTTGGGCCTTTTCTAGAAGCAAAAGGAGCAAAGCGAAACCCCGGGGGCCCTTTCCATCCCCCAGTCCCCTAGTCCATGGGCTGCAGTCATCATGCTCTAGTGCACTTCACTCTCTTCACAAGTTGGAAGCCCACGAGAAGCACAGTTAGGACGCCACATTTTAAGAAAGCAAACTTCCAGCTCTTCAAGGAGTTAGGAAATAGGACCCCGTGGGAAACTGCCCTTAGGGACAAGGCAGCAGAACAAAGGAAAAAGGGATTTGTAAGTCCTTCCTCTAGAAATCCATTAGACCCAGCTTCATAGAAACGACACCGGTCTGGATGCTGGTGGTTAAAGAGGATGGATTTTGGGGGGGTTAAATTAGGAGAATTAATTGGGCGATCACTTCAAATGAGGTCAAATTAAAACTGGAGGCATTTTGCTGGCTGTGAGGGACTGGAGTGGGCAAGCCTCAGGCCACAAAACTCAATGGAACTTGAGTTTGTCCTGGGCAAAAAGGGCAAACCTGAGGCTTTTGCACAAGGAGGGGCCGCTCTGAACCTCACGGCTCCGGGGAAGGTCTCCCCGACTCCAAAAAGACAGAATGTTGGGGGTTGAAAGTCAAATAAAACCACCAAGAGGCACCTGGGCAAGGGCAATCCTCCAGCTGCCCTTCCCTTCTGCCCCCGCACCCCCCCCCTCCCCCAGGGTGCTTTTCTGAACCCAAACGAGGCATTTGGGGAAGAAAAAGGGAGGGCTGACCTTCCGCACTCACCTCAGGGCAAGTCCCAGCACAGGGAGGTCCCGGCATCCCCGGAGGAGCCGCAGGCGCTGTGGGGCTGTGGGTGGTGACGCCCCGGCGTGGGCTTGTCTTTGGGGGTCGCACGTGGCCTCTTCTTCTGCTGGCAGACGGCCTGCAAACCAGGGACAAAATAACTTGAAATCTCTCAAAAAGGCAGAAAAATAAGATTTTTTGGCCGTGGATTTCACGCAGTTTATCAGCCCAGGTAAAGTCTAAACAGCCAAAAAACCAATGGGAAAACGGGGTGCAAAGCCACAACGGGGTGCAAGAAAAACTGTATTATTTCCACTGTCCCAAGCGGAAAAGCACTTTCCTCCACAAAATCTATCAAAGGGGCTGAAAAGGTGCAATTCCCACGCACTGAAGCCACACAGCCACCCCGTTCCCCCGCCCACCAAAAATTAAAATAATAGCTATTTCCGTGAAGCAAATCCCTCTTTCCTGGCAAGGAACGTTTGAGCAGATGGATTCGTCGAGGAAACAAACCCCCCCAGCAGCTTTTTTACCTCGCCTTTGGCTTTTTCCACCTCATCCCGGACTCTCTTGACCCTTTTCTCCAGCAGGCGAGGTCAGGTGCACCCAAATCGCACTGTCTTCCTCCAGAAGTAACAAGAGTCAACACACTGGGCCACGGTTTGCCTCTGGATCTATGGGCAGAAATCCAGGGATATTAAAGACTCCCTTGTCATTACAAAGGAGGGCAATGATGTCTTCTCCCGCTGGGTTTTGAGCAGGAAGAAGGGTCCTAAGGACAGGATTCCAACGGGGGATTGAAAATAGGGCTTTCTGGGTTAAAAGCCTCCCCGCTAACCAGCTCCGCCCCGCTCCAACGGCTTTACCTCCTTCTGGATGAGGCCAAAAGTCTTCTGATGGACAAAAAAAAGGCTCGCTCAAGAGCTTTGGGAGCGGGATCTCCAGAGAGAAACTCCTCCCTGGCTGCAGATGAGCTGGGACCGCCAAAACCCCCCCTTTCTCATGGAAGATGCTCCCGAGAGCACCAGCGGCTCTTATCTAGCCACTTTCCTCCCAAAAACGAGCCATCTCCTTCCCTCCAACGCTACGCGGCCAAGACAAGACGGGAGAGAACCCAAACGCCCTCTCAAGTAACTCTGAAAAGGTGGAATTTGCCCCTTTCCCACAAGAAAAGCCTGAAGAGAAACCTTTCTCCTGCGGCTCGGGCTTGCTTTCCATGTCACCCCAGGGCTTCCAAACCAGGGAGGCTCCTTCCTCCTCCTCTTCCAAGAGGGATCTGTCCCGCAGGGCAGGCAGCTCCGCCTGCAACTGCTCCCCAACATTGATGCGGCTGAAAGGGGGAGGAAGAGGAGGGGGAGGAAGAGGAGGGGGAGGAAGAGGAGGGGGAGGAAGAGGAGGGGGAGGAAGAGGAGGGGGAGGAAGAGGAGGGGGAGGAAGAGGAGGGGGAGGAAGAGGAGGGGGAGGAAGAGGAGGGGGAGGAAGAGGAGGGGGAGGAAGAGGAGGGGGAGGAAGAGGAGGGGGAGGAAGAGGAGGGGGAGGAAGAGGAGGGGGAGGAAGAGGAGGGGGAGGAAGAGGAGGGGGAGGAAGAGGAGGGGGAGGAAGAGGAGGGGGAGGAAGAGGAGGGGGAGGAAGAGGAGGGGGAGGAAGAGGAGGGGGAGGAAGGCACGTCGGGAATGGATACGGCGCAACAAACGCTTCAGAAGAGGGAAAACGTGGTCAGTTGGGGCAAAACCGGTCCCTATTTCCCAGCAAAACATCACTCAGTCTTCCGCCACCAACTTCCACCGCCCCTTCCCACCCCCAGCGTTACCCTTCGGCCACTGGAGGCTTTTTGGGCCCCATCGGGCAGGACAATTTGGGGGTTTTCCCCAAAAAAACAATCCAACTGCTGAATGTCACTCTCCACAGCGGTAGGAAGCTGCCACAGCCACGGCCAGCGAGCGACCGCCGCCTCGGAATGTTGTGTGGAACGCGGGAGGCCGGCAACGGCCTGTGACGTCAGCAAAACCAGTGCTTTACTGGGACAGCACTGGGCGTTTGGGGGGGGTTCTGGCCCATATGGGGGACCCTCCACCCAAAAACACGCTGTGGAGAAGGGGCCGAGCGACACCCACCCCCACCCCCAGTTCCCTCCTCCCGTTTTCCCAGGGGTCGCCCTCATTCCCACGGCTCAATGTGGATTTTTGCCTCATCCTCCATCAAAAGAACCCCAAAATCCTGGATGTTCTGCCCAAAAAATCTGACAAAACCACGCTGGGGATAAAAATCTTTCCGCCAAGACCCTCCTTTAGCCTTCCTTGCCCTCCTCCTCCTCCTCACACACCACTCCATCCCCCACAACATTTCCCCCTTCTCAGGGAAATCAGGGCTCTGGAGAGGGACCCTCCGGCTACCACTTCACCCCTGCGGCTGCCCCGGGCCAGAAGGCGGGCATTGAGCCAGTTGGGCCTTTTCTAGAAGCAAAAGGAGCAAAGCGAAACCCCGGGGGCCCTTTCCATCCCCCAATCCCCTAGTCCATGGGCTGCAGTCATCATGCTCTAGTGCAGTTCACTCTCTTCACAAGTTGGAAGCCCACGAGAAGCACAGTTAGGACGCCACATTTTAAGAAAGCAAACTTCCAGCTCTTCAAGGAGTTAGGAAATAGGACCCCCTGGGAAACTGCCCTTAGGGACAAGGGAGCAGAACAAAGGAAAAAGGGATTTGTAAGTCCTTCCTCTAGAAATCCATTAGACCCAGCTTCATAGAAACGACACCGGTCTGGATGCTGGTGGTTAAAGAGGATGGATTTTGGGGGGGTTAAATTAGGAGAATTAATTGGGCGATCACTTCAAATGAGGTCAAATTAAAACTGGAGGCATTTTGCTGGCTGTGAGGGACTGGAGTGGGCAAGCCTCGGGCCACAAAACTCAATGGAACTTGAGTTTGTCCTGGGCAAAAAGGGGAAACCTGAGGCTTTTGCACAAGGAGGGGCCGCTCTGAACCTCACGGCTCCGGGGAAGGTCTCCCCGACTCCAAAAAGACAGAATGTTGGGGGTTGAAAGTCAAATAAAACCACCAAGAGGCACCTGGGCAAGGGCAATCCTCCAGCTGCCCTTCCCTTCTGCCCCCGCCCCACCACCCCCTCCCCCAGGGTGCTTTTCTGAACCCAAAGGAGGCATGTGGGGAAGAAAAAGGGAGGGCTGACCTTCCGCACTCACCTCAGGGCAAGTCCCAGCACAGGGAGGTCCCGGCATCCCCGGAGGAGACGCAGGCGCTGTGGGGCTGCGGGTGGTGACGCCCCGGCGTGGGCTTGTCTTTGGGGGTCGCACGGGGCCTCTTCTTCTGCTGGCAGACGGCCTGCAAACCAGGGACAAAATAACTTGAAATCTCTCAAAAAGGCAGAAAAATAAGATTTTTTGGCCGTGGATTTCACGCAGTTTATCAGCCCAGGTAAAGTCTAAACAGCCAAAAAACCAATGGGAAAACGGGGTGCAAAGCCACAACGGGGTGCAAGAAAAACTGTATTATTTCCACTGTCCCAAGCGGAAAAGCACTTTCCTCCACAAAATCTATCAAAGGGGCTGAAAAGGTGCAATTCCCACGCACTGAAGCCACACAGCCACCCCGTTCCCCCGCCCAACAAAAATTAAAATAATAGCTATTTCCGTGAAGCAAATCCCTCTTTCCTGGCAAGGAACGTTTGAGCAGATGGATTCGTCAAGGAAACAAACCCCCCCAGCAGCTTTTTTACCTCGCCTTTGGCTTTTTCCACCTCATCCCGGACTCTCTTGACCCTTTTCTCCAGCAGGCGAGGTCAGGTGCACCCAAATCGCACTGTCTTCCTCCAGAAGTAACAAGAGTCAACACACTGGGCCACGGTTTGCCTCTGGATCTAGGGGGAGAAATCCAGGGATATTAAAGACTCCCTTGTCATTACAAAGGAGGGCAATGATGTCTTGTCCCGATGGGTTTTTAGCAGGAAGAAGGGTCCTAAGGACAGGATTCCAATGGGGGATTGCAAATAGGGCTTTCTGGGTTAAAAGCCTCCCCGCTAACCAGCTCCGCCCCGCTCCAACAGCTTTACCTCCTTCTGGATGAGGCCAAAAGTCTTCTGATGGACAAAAAAAAGGCTCTTTCAAGAGCTTTTGGAGCGGGATCTCCAGAGAGAAACTCCTCCCTGGCTGCAGATGAGCTGGGACCGCCAAAACCCCCCCTTTCTCATGGAAGATGCTCCCGAGAGCACCAGCGGCTCTTATCTAGCCACTTTCCTCCCAAAAACGAGCCATCTCCTTCCCTCCAACGCTACGGGGCCAAGACAAGACGGGAGAGAACCCAAACGCCCGATCAAGTAACTCTGAAAAGGGGGAATTTGCCCCTTTCCCACAAGAAAAGCCTGAAGAGAAACCTTTCTCCTGCGGCTCGGGCTTGCTTTCCATGTCACCCCAGGGCTTCCAAACCAGGGAGGCTCCTTCCTCCTCCTCTTCCAAGAGGGATCTGTCCCGCAGGGCAGGCAGCTCCGCCTGCAACTGCTCCCCGACACTGATGCGGCTGAAAGGGGGAGGAAGAGGAGGGGGAGGAAGAGGAGGGGGAGAAAGGCACGTCGGGAATGGATACGGCGCAACAAACGCTAAAAAAGAGGGAAAACGTGGTGAGGTGGGGCAAAACCGGTCCCTATTTCCCAGCAAAACATCACTCAGTCTTCCGCCACCAACTTCCACCGCCCCTTCCCACCCCCAGCGTTACCCTTCGGCCACTGGAGGCTTTTTGGGCCCCATCGGGCAGGACAATTTGGGGGTTTTCCCCAAAAAAACAATCCAACTGCTGAATGTCACTCTCCACAGCGGTAGGAAGCTGCCACAGCCACGGCCAGCGAGCGACCGCCGCCTCGGAATGTTGTGTGGAACGCGGGAGGCCGGCAACGGCCTGTGACGTCAGCAAAACCAGTGCTTTACTGGGACAGCACTGGGCGTTTGGGGGGGGTTCTGGCCCATATGGGGGACCCTCCACCCAAAAACACGCTGTGGAGAAGGGGCCGAGCGACACCCACCCCCACCCCCAGTTCCCTCCTCCCGTTTTCCCAGGGGTCGCTCTCATTCCCACGGCTCAACGTGGATTTTTGCCTCATCCTCCATCAAAAGAACCCCAAAATCCTGGATGTTCTGCCCAAAAAATCTGACAAAACCACGCTGGGGATAAAAATCTTTCCGCCAACACCCTCCTTTAGCCTTCCTTGCCCTCCTCCTCCTCCTCACACACCACTCCATCCCCCACAAAATTTCCCCCTTCTCAGGGAAATCATGGCTCTGGAGAGGGACCCTCCGGCTACCACTTCACCCCTGCGGCTGCCCCGGGGCAGAAGGCGGGCATTGAGCCAGTTGGGCCTTTTCTAGAAGCAAAAGGAGCAAAGCGAAACCCCGGGGGCCCTTTCCATCCCCCAATCCCCTAGTCCATGGGCTGCAGTCATCATGCTCTAGTGCACTTCACTCTCTTCACAAGTTGGAAGCCCACGAGAAGCACAGTTAGGACGCCACATTTTAAGAAAGCAAACTTCCAGCTCTTCAAGGAGTTAGGAAATAGGACCCCGTGGGAAACTGCCCTTAGGGACAAGGCAGCAGAACAAAGGAAAAAGGGATTTGTAAGTCCTTCCTCTAGAAATCCATTAGACCCAGCTTCATAGAAACGACACCGGTCTGGATGCTGGTGGTTAAAGAGGATGGATTTTGGGGGGGTTAAATTAGGAGAATTAATTGGGCGATCACTTCAAATGAGGTCAAATTAAAACTGGAGGCATTTTGCTGGCTGTGAGGGACTGGAGTGGGCAAGCCTCAGGCCACAAAACTCAATGGAACTTGAGTTTGTCCTGGGCAAAAAGGGCAAACCTGAGGCTTTTGCACAAGGAGGGGCCGCTCTGAACCTCACGGCTCCGGGGAAGGTCTCCCCGACTCCAAAAAGACAGAATGTTGGGGGTTGAAAGTCAAATAAAACCACCAAGAGGCACCTGGGCAAGGGCAATCCTCCAGCTGCCCTTCCCTTCTGCCCCCGCACCCCCCCCCTCCCCCAGGGTGCTTTTCTGAACCCAAAGGAGGCATTTGGGGAAGAAAAAGGGAGGGCTGACCTTCCGCACTCACCTCAGGGCAAGTCCCAGCACAGGGAGGTCCCGGCATCCCCGGAGGAGCCGCAGGCGCTGTGGGGCTGTGGGTGGTGACGCCCCGGCGTGGGCTTGTCTTTGGGGGTCGCACGTGGCCTCTTCTTCTGCTGGCAGACGGCCTGCAAACCAGGGACAAAATAACTTGAAATCTCTCAAAAAGGCAGAAAAATAAGATTTTTTGGCCGTGGATTTCACGCAGTTTATCAGCCCAGGTAAAGTCTAAACAGCCAAAAAACCAATGGGAAAACGGGGTGCAAAGCCACAACGGGGTGCAAGAAAAACTGTATTATTTCCACTGTCCCAAGCGGAAAAGCACTTTCCTCCACAAAATCTATCAAAGGGGCTGAAAAGGTGCAATTCCCACGCACTGAAGCCACACAGCCACCCCGTTCCCCCGCCCACCAAAAATTAAAATAATAGCTATTTCCGTGAAGCAAATCCCTCTTTCCTGGCAAGGAACGTTTGAGCAGATGGATTCGTCGAGGAAACAAACCCCCCCAGCAGCTTTTTTACCTCGCCTTTGGCTTTTTCCACCTCATCCCGGACTCTCTTGACCCTTTTCTCCAGCAGGCGAGGTCAGGTGCACCCAAATCGCACTGTCTTCCTCCAGAAGTAACAAGAGTCAACACACTGGGCCACGGTTTGCCTCTGGATCTATGGGCAGAAATCCAGGGATATTAAAGACTCCCTTGTCATTACAAAGGAGGGCAATGATGTCTTCTCCCGCTGGGTTTTGAGCAGGAAGAAGGGTCCTAAGGACAGGATTCCAACGGGGGATTGAAAATAGGGCTTTCTGGGTTAAAAGCCTCCCCGCTAACCAGCTCCGCCCCGCTCCAACGGCTTTACCTCCTTCTGGATGAGGCCAAAAGTCTTCTGATGGACAAAAAAAAGGCTCGCTCAAGAGCTTTGGGAGCGGGATCTCCAGAGAGAAACTCCTCCCTGGCTGCAGATGAGCTGGGACCGCCAAAACCCCCCCTTTCTCATGGAAGATGCTCCCGAGAGCACCAGCGGCTCTTATCTAGCCACTTTCCTCCCAAAAACGAGCCATCTCCTTCCCTCCAACGCTACGCGGCCAAGACAAGACGGGAGAGAACCCAAACGCCCTATCAAGTAACTCTGAAAAGGTGGAATTTGCCCCTTTCCCACAAGAAAAGCCTGAAGAGAAACCTTTCTCCTGCGGCTCGGGCTTGCTTTCCATGTCACCCCAGGGCTTCCAAACCAGGGAGGCTCCTTCCTCCTCCTCTTCCAAGAGGGATCTGTCCCGCAGGGCAGGCAGCTCCGCCTGCAACTGCTCCCCAACATTGATGCGGCTGAAAGGGGGAGGAAGAGGAGGGGGAGGAAGAGGAGGGGGAGGAAGAGGAGGGGGAGGAAGAGGAGGGGGAGGAAGAGGAGGGGGAGGAAGAGGAGGGGGAGGAAGAGGAGGGGGAGGAAGAGGAGGGGGAGGAAGAGGAGGGGAGGAAGAGGAGGGGGAGGAAGAGGAGGGGGGAGGAAGAGGAGGGGGAGGAAGAGGAGGGGGAGGAAGAGGAGGGGGAGGAAGAGGAGGGGGAGGAAGAGGAGGGGGAGGAAGAGGAGGGGGAGGAAGGCACGTCGGGAATGGATACGGCGCAACAAACGCTTCAGAAGAGGGAAAACGTGGTCAGTTGGGGCAAAACCGGTCCCTATTTCCCAGCAAAACATCACTCAGTCTTCCGCCACCAACTTCCACCGCCCCTTCCCACCCCCAGCGTTACCCTTCGGCCACTGGAGGCTTTTTGGGCCCCATCGGGCAGGACAATTTGGGGGTTTTCCCCAAAAAAACAATCCAACTGCTGAATGTCACTCTCCACAGCGGTAGGAAGCTGCCACAGCCACGGCCAGCGAGCGACCGCCGCCTCGGAATGTTGTGTGGAACGCGGGAGGCCGGCAACGGCCTGTGACGTCAGCAAAACCAGTGCTTTACTGGGACAGCACTGGGCGTTTGGGGGGGGTTCTGGCCCATATGGGGGACCCTCCACCCAAAAACACGCTGTGGAGAAGGGGCCGAGCGACACCCACCCCCACCCCCAGTTCCCTCCTCCCGTTTTCCCAGGGGTCGCCCTCATTCCCACGGCTCAATGTGGATTTTTGCCTCATCCTCCATCAAAAGAACCCCAAAATCCTGGATGTTCTGCCCAAAAAATCTGACAAAACCACGCTGGGGATAAAAATCTTTCCGCCAAGACCCTCCTTTAGCCTTCCTTGCCCTCCTCCTCCTCCTCACACACCACTCCATCCCCCACAACATTTCCCCCTTCTCAGGGAAATCAGGGCTCTGGAGAGGGACCCTCCGGCTACCACTTCACCCCTGCGGCTGCCCCGGGCCAGAAGGCGGGCATTGAGCCAGTTGGGCCTTTTCTAGAAGCAAAAGGAGCAAAGCGAAACCCCGGGGGCCCTTTCCATCCCCCAATCCCCTAGTCCATGGGCTGCAGTCATCATGCTCTAGTGCAGTTCACTCTCTTCACAAGTTGGAAGCCCACGAGAAGCACAGTTAGGACGCCACATTTTAAGAAAGCAAACTTCCAGCTCTTCAAGGAGTTAGGAAATAGGACCCCCTGGGAAACTGCCCTTAGGGACAAGGGAGCAGAACAAAGGAAAAAGGGATTTGTAAGTCCTTCCTCTAGAAATCCATTAGACCCAGCTTCATAGAAACGACACCGGTCTGGATGCTGGTGGTTAAAGAGGATGGATTTTGGGGGGGTTAAATTAGGAGAATTAATTGGGCGATCACTTCAAATGAGGTCAAATTAAAACTGGAGGCATTTTGCTGGCTGTGAGGGACTGGAGTGGGCAAGCCTCGGGCCACAAAACTCAATGGAACTTGAGTTTGTCCTGGGCAAAAAGGGGAAACCTGAGGCTTTTGCACAAGGAGGGGCCGCTCTGAACCTCACGGCTCCGGGGAAGGTCTCCCCGACTCCAAAAAGACAGAATGTTGGGGGTTGAAAGTCAAATAAAACCACCAAGAGGCACCTGGGCAAGGGCAATCCTCCAGCTGCCCTTCCCTTCTGCCCCCGCCCCACCACCCCCTCCCCCAGGGTGCTTTTCTGAACCCAAAGGAGGCATGTGGGGAAGAAAAAGGGAGGGCTGACCTTCCGCACTCACCTCAGGGCAAGTCCCAGCACAGGGAGGTCCCGGCATCCCCGGAGGAGACGCAGGCGCTGTGGGGCTGCGGGTGGTGACGCCCCGGCGTGGGCTTGTCTTCTGGGGTCGCACGTGGCCTCTTCTTCTGCTGGCAGACGGCCTGCAAACCAGGGACAAAATAACTTGAAATCTCTCAAAAAGGCAGAAAAATAAGATTTTTTGGCCGTGGATTTCACGCAGTTTATCAGCCCAGGTAAAGTCTAAACAGCCAAAAAACCAATGGGAAAACGGGGTGCAAAGCCACAACGGGGTGCAAGAAAAACTGTATTATTTCCACTGTCCCAAGCGGAAAAGCACTTTCCTCCACAAAATCTATCAAAGGGGCTGAAAAGGTGCAATTCCCACGCACTGAAGCCACACAGCCACCCCGTTCCCCCGCCCAACAAAAATTAAAATAATAGCTATTTCCGTGAAGCAAATCCCTCTTTCCTGGCAAGGAACGTTTGAGCAGATGGATTCGTCCAGGAAACAAACCCCCCCAGCAGCTTTTTTACCTCGCCTTTGGCTTTTTCCACCTCATCCCGGACTCTCTTGACCCTTTTCTCCAGCAGGCGAGGTCAGGTGCACCCAAATCGCACTGTCTTCCTCCAGAAGTAACAAGAGTCAACACACTGGGCCACGGTTTGCCTCTGGATCTATGGGCAGAAATCCAGGGATATTAAAGACTCCCTTGTCATTACAAAGGAGGGCAATGATGTCTTCTCCCGCTGGGTTTTGAGCAGGAAGAAGGGTCCTAAGGACAGGATTCCAACGGGGGATTGAAAATAGGGCTTTCTGGGTTAAAAGCCTCCCCGCTAACCAGCTCCGCCCCGCTCCAATGGCTTTACCTCCTTCTGGATGAGGCCAAAAGTCTTCTGATGGACAAAAAAAAGGCTCTTTCAAGAGCTTTGGGAGCGGGATCTCCAGAGAGAAACTCCTCCCTGGCTGCAGATGAGCTGGGACCGCCAAAACCCCCCCTTTCTCATGGAAGATGCTCCCGAGAGCACCAGCGGCTCTTATCTAGCCACTTTCCTCCCAAAAACGAGCCATCTCCTTCCCTCCAACGCTACGCGGCCAAGACAAGACGGGAGAGAACCCAAACGCCCTATCAAGTAACTCTGAAAAGGTGGAATTTGCCCCTTTCCCACAAGAAAAGCCTGAAGAGAAACCTTTCTCCTGCGGCTCGGGCTTGCTTTCCATGTCACCCCAGGGCTTCCAAACCAGGGAGGCTCCTTCCTCCTCCTCTTCCAAGAGGGATCTGTCCCGCAGGGCAGGCAGCTCCGCCTGCAACTGCTCCCCAACATTGATGCGGCTGAAAGGGGGAGGAAGAGGAGGGGGAGGAAGGCACGTCGGGAATGGATACGGCGCAACAAAGGCTTCAAAAGAGGGAAAACGTGGTGAGGTGGGGCAAAACTGGTCCCTATTTCCCAGCAAAACATCACTCAGTCTTCCGCCACCAACTTCCACCGCCCCTTCCCACCCCTAGCGTTACCCTTCGGCCACTGGAGGCTTTTTGGGCCCCATCGGGCAGGACAATTTGGGGGTTTCCCCAAAAAAACAATCCAACTGCTGAATGTCACTCTCCACAGCGGTAGGAAGCTGCCACAGCCACGGCCAGCGAGCGACCGCCGCCTCGGAATGTTGTGTGGAACGCGGGAGGCCGGCAACGGCCTGTGACGTCAGCAAAACCAGTGCTTTACTGGGACAGCACTGGGCCTTTGGGGGGGTTTCTGGCCCATATGGGGGACCCTCCACCCAAAAACACGCTGTGGAGAAGGGGCCGAGCGACACCCACCCCCACCCCCAGTTCCCTCCTCCCGTTTTCCCAGGGGTCGCCCTCATTCCCACGGCTCAACGTGGATTTTTGCCTCATCCTCCATCAAAAGAACCCCAAAATCCTGGAGGTTCTGCCCAAAAAATCTGACAAAACCACGCTGGGGATAAAAATCTTTCCGCCAACACCCTCCTTTAGCCTTCCTTGCCCTCCTCCTCCTCCTCACACACCACTCCATCCCCCACAAAATTTCCCCCTTCTCAGGGAAATCAGGGCTCTGGAGAGGGACCCTCCGGCTACCACTTCACCCCTGCGGCTGCCCCGGGCCAGAAGGCGGGCATTGAGCCATTTGGGCCTTTTCTAGAAGCAAAAGGAGCAAAGCGAAACCCCTGGGGCCCTTTCCATCCCCCAATCCCCTAGTCCATGGGCTGCAGTCATCATGCTCTAGTGCAGTTCACTCTCTTCACAAGTTGGAAGCCCACGAGAAGCACAGTTAGGACGCCACATTTTAAGAAAGCAAACTTCCAGCTCTTCAAGGAGTTAGGAAATAGGACCCCGTGGGAAACTGCCCTTAGGGACAAGGCAGCAGAACAAAGGAAAAAGGGATTTGTAAGTCCTTCCTCTAGAAATCCATTAGACCCAGCTTCATAGAAACGACACCGGTCTGGATGCTGGTGGTTAAAGAGGATGGATTTTGGGGGGGTTAAATTAGGAGAATTAATTGGGCGATCACTTCAAATGAGGTCAAATTAAAACTGGAGGCATTTTGCTGGCTGTGAGGGACTGGAGTGGGCAAACCTCGGGCCACAAAACTCAATGGAACTTGAGTTTGTCCTGGGCAAAAAGGGCAAACCTGAGGCTTTTGCACAAGGAGGGGCCGCTCTGAACCTCACGGCTCCGGGGAAGGTCTCCCCGACTCCAAAAAGACAGAATGTTGGGGGTTGAAAGTCAAATAAAACCACCAAGAGGCACCTGGGCAAGGGCAATCCTCCAGCTGCCCTTCCCTTCTGCCCCCGCACCCCCCCCCTCCCCCAGGGTGCTTTTCTGAACCCAAAGGAGGCATTTGGGGAAGAAAAAGGGAGGGCTGACCTTCCGCACTCACCTCAGGGCAAGTCCCAGCACAGGGAGGTCCCGGGATCCCCGGAGGAGACGCAGGCGCTGTGGGGCTGCGGGTGCTGACGCCCCGGCGTGGGCTTGTCTTCTGGGGTCGCACGTGGCCTCTTCTTCTGGTGGCAGACGGCCTGCAAACCAGGGACAAAATAACTTGAAATCTCTCAAAAAGGCAGAAAAATAAGATTTTTTGGCCGTGGATTTCACGCAGTTTATCAGCCCAGGTAAAGTCTAAACAGCCAAAAAACCAATGGGAAAACGGGGTGCAAAGCCACAACGGGGTGCAAGAAAAACTGTATTATTTCCACTGTCCCAAGCGGAAAAGCACTTTCCTCCACAAAATCTATCAAAGGGGCTGAAAAGGTGCAATTCCCACGCACTGAAGCCACACAGCCACCCCGTTCCCCCGCCCACCAAAAATTAAAATAATAGCTATTTCCGTGAAGCAAATCCCTCTTTCCTGGCAAGGAACGTTTGAGCAGATGGATTCGTCCAGGAAACAAACCCCCCCAGCAGCTTTTTTACCTCGCCTTTGGCTTTTTCCACCTCATCCTGGACTCTCTTGACCCTTTTCTCCAGCAGGCGAGGTCAGGTGCACCCAAATCGCACTGTCTTCCTCCAGAAGTAACAAGAGTCAACACACTGGGCCACGGTTTGCCTCTGGATCTAGGGGGAGAAATCCAGGGATATTAAAGACTCCCTTGTCATTACAAAGGAGGGCAATGATGTCTTGTCCCGATGGGTTTTTAGCAGGAAGAAGGGTCCTAAGGACAGGATTCCAATGGGGGATTGCAAATAGGGCTTTCTGGGTTAAAAGCCTCCCCGCTAACCAGCTCCGCCCCGCTCCAACAGCTTTACCTCCTTCTGGATGAGGCCAAAAGTCTTCTGATGGACAAAAAAAAGGCTCTTTCAAGAGCTTTTGGAGCGGGATCTCCAGAGAGAAACTCCTCCCTGGCTGCAGATGAGCTGGGACCGCCAAAACCCCCCCTTTCTCATGGAAGATGCTCCCGAGAGCACCAGCGGCTCTTATCTAGCCACTTTCCTCCCAAAAACGAGCCATCTCCTTCCCTCCAACGCTACGGGGCCAAGACAAGACGGGAGAGAACCCAAACGCCCGATCAAGTAACTCTGAAAAGGGGGAATTTGCCACTTTCCCACAAGAAAAGCCTGAAGAGAAACCTTTCTCCTGCGGCTCGGGCTTGCTTTCCATGTCACCCCAGGGCTTCCAAACCAGGGAGGCTCCTTCCTCCTCCTCTTCCAAGAGGGATCTGTCCCGCAGGGCAGGCAGCTCCGCCTGCAACTGCTCCCCGACATTGATGCAACTGAAAGGGGGAGGAAGAGGAGGGGGAGGAAGAGGAGGGGGAGGAAGAGGAGGGGGAGGAGGAGGAGGGGGAGGAGGAGGAGGGGGAGGAAGAGGAGGGGGAGGAAGAGGAGGGGGAGGAAGAGGAGGGGGAGGAAGAGGAGGGGGAGAAAGAGGAGGGGGAGGAAGAGGAGGGGGAGGAAGAGGAGGGGGAGGAAGAGGAGGGGGAGGAAGGCACATCGGGAATGGATACGGCGCAACAAACGCTTCAGAAGAGGGAAAACGTGGTCAGTTGGGGCAAAACCGGTCCCTATTTCCCAGCAAAACATCACTCAGTCTTCCGCCACCAACTTCCACCACCCCTTCCCACCCCCAGCGTTACCCTTCGGCCACTGGAGGCTTTTTGGGCCCCATCGGGCAGGACAATTTGGGGGTTTTCCCCAAAAAAACAATCCAACTGCTGAATGTCACTCTCCACAGCGGTAGGAAGCTGCCACAGCCACGGCCAGCGAGCGACCGCCGCCTCGGAATGTTGTGTGGAACGCGGGAGGCCGGCAACGGCCTGTGACGTCAGCAAAACCAGTGCTTTACTGGGACAGCACTGGGCGTTTGGGGGGGCTTCTGGCCGATATGGGGGACCCTCCACCCAAAAACACGCTGTGGAGAAGGGGCCGAGCGACACCCACCCCCACCCCCAGTTCCCTCCTCCCGTTTTCCCAGGGGTCGCCCTCATTCCCACGGCTCAATGTGGATTTTTGCCTCATCCTCCATCAAAAGAACCCCAAAATCCTGGATGTTCTGCCCAAAAAATCTGACAAAACCACGCTGGGGATAAAAATCTTTCCGCCAACACCCTCCTTTAGCCTTCCTTGCCCTCCTCCTCCTCCTCACACACCACTCCATCCCCCACAACATTTCCCCCTTCTCAGGGAAATCATGGCTCTGGAGATGGACCCTCCGGCTACCACTTCACCCCTGCGGCTGCCCCGGGCCAGAAGGCGGGCATTGAGCCAGTTGGGCCTTTTCTAGAAGCAAAAGGAGCAAAGCGAAACCCCCGGGGCCCTTTCCATCCCCCAATCCCCTAGTCCATGGGCTGCAGTCATCATGCTCTAGTGCAGTTCACTCTCTTCACAAGTTGGAAGCCCACGAGAAGCACAGTTAGGACGCCACATTTTAAGAAAGCAAACTTCCAGCTCTTCAAGGAGTTAGGAAATAGGACCCCGTGGGAAACTGCCCTTAGGGACAAGGCAGCAGAACAAAGGAAAAAGGGATTTGTAAGTCCTTCCTCTAGAAATCCATTAGACCCAGCTTCATAGAAACGACACCGGTCTGGATGCTGGTGGTTAAAGAGGATGGATTTTGGGGGGGTTAAATTAGGAGAATTAATTGGGCGATCACTTCAAATGAGGTCAAATTAAAACTGGAGGCATTTTGCTGGCTGTGAGGGACTGGAGTGGGCAAGCCTCGGGCCACAAAACTCAATGGAACTTGAGTTTGTCCTGGGCAAAAAGGGCAAACCTGAGGCTTTTGCACAAGGAGGGGCCGCTCTGAACCTCACGGCTCCGGGGAAGGTCTCCCCGACTCCAAAAAGACAGAATGTTGGGGGTTGAAAGTCAAATAAAACCACCAAGAGGCACCTGGGCAAGGGCAATCCTCCAGCTGCCCTTCCCTTCTGCCCCCGCACCCCCCCCCTCCCCCAGGGTGCTTTTCTGAACCCAAAGGAGGCATTTGGGGAAGAAAAAGGGAGGGCTGACCTTCCGCACTCACCTCAGGGCAAGTCCCAGCACAGGGAGGTCCCGGCATCCCCGGAGGAGACACAGGCGCTGTGGGGCTGCGGGTGCTGACGCCCCGGCGTGGGCTTGTCTTCTGGGGTCGCACGTGGCCTCTTCTTCTGGTGGCAGACGGCCTGCAAACCAGGGACAAAATAACTTGAAATCTCTCAAAAAGGCAGAAAAATAAGATTTTTTGGCCGTGGATTTCACGCAGTTTATCAGCCCAGGTAAAGTCTAAACAGCCAAAAAAACAATGGGAAAACGGGGTGCAAAGCCACAACGGGGTGCAAGAAAAACTGTATTATTTCCACTGTCCCAAGCGGAAAAGCACTTTCCTCCACAAAATCTATCAAAGGGGCTGAAAAGGTGCAATTCCCACGCACTGAAGCCACACAGCCACCCCGTTCCCCCGCCCAACAAAAATTCAAATAATAGCTATTTCCGTGAAGCAAATCCCTCTTTCCTGGCAAGGAACGTTTGAGCAGATGGATTCGTCCAGGAAACAAACCCCCCCAGCAGCTTTTTTACCTCGCCTTTGGCTTTTTCCACCTCATCCCGGACTCTCTTGACCCTTTTCTCCAGCAGGCGAGGTCAGGTGCACCCAAATCGCACTGTCTTCCTCCAGAAGTAACAAGAGTCAACACACTGGGCCACGGTTTGCCTCTGGATCTATGGGCAGAAATCCAGGGATATTAAAGACTCCCTTGTCATTACAAAGGAGGGCAATGATGTCTTCTCCCGCTGGGTTTTGAGCAGGAAGAAGGGTCCTAAGGACAGGATTCCAACGGGGGATTGAAAATAGGGCTTTCTGGGTTAAAAGCCTCCCCGCTAACCAGCTCCGCCCCGCTCCAACGGCTTTACCTCCTTCTGGATGAGGCCAAAAGTCTTCTGATGGACAAAAAAAAGGCTCTTTCAAGAGCTTTGGGAGCGGGATCTCCAGAGAGAAACTCCTCCCTGGCTGCAGATGAGCTGGGACCGCCAAAACCCCCCCCCTTTCTCATGGAAGATGCTCCCGAGAGCACCATCGGTTCTTATTTAGCCACTTTCCTCCCAAAAATTAGCCATCTCCTTCCCTCCAACGCTACGCGGCCAAGACAAGACGGGAGAGAACCCAAACACCCTATCAAGTAACTGTGAAAAGGTGGAATTTTCCCGATTCCCCAAAGAAAAGGTTTAAGACAAACCTTTCTCCTGCGTCTCGGGGTTGGATTCAATGTCACCCCACGGCTTCCAGACAAGGGAGGCTCGCTCTTCTTCCTCCTGTCCCAAGCAGGATCTGTCCCGCAGGGCAGGGAGCTCCGCCTGAAACTGGTCCCCGACATTGATGCGGCTGAAAGGAGGAAGAGGAGGGGGAGGAAGGCACGTCAGGAACGGATACGGCGCAACAAACGCTTCAAAAGAGGGAAAACGTGATGAGTTGGGGCAAAACCGGTCCCTGTTTCCCAGCAAAACATCACTCAGTCTTCCGCCACCAACTTCCACCGCCCCTTCCCACCCCCAGCGTTACCCTTCGGCCACTGGAGGCTTTTTCGGCCCCATTGGGCAGGACAATTTGGGTTTTTCCCCAAAAAAACAGTCCAACTGGTGAGTATCACTCTCCACAGCAGTAGGAAGCTGCCACAGCCACGGCCAGCGAGTGACCACCGCCTCGGAATGTTGTGTGGAACGCGGGAGGCCGGCAACGGGCTGTGATGTCAGCAAAACCAGTGCTTTACTGGGACAGCACTTGGCATTTTTGGGCATTTCTGGCCAAAATGGGGTACCCTCCACCCAAAAACACGCTGTGGAGAAGGGGCCAAGTGACACTCATCCCCAACCCCGGTTCCCTCCTCCCGTTTTCCCAACATTAGTCCTCATTCCAATGGCTCAACGTGGATTTTTGCCTCATCCTCCATCAAAAAAAACAAAAATCCTGGATGTTCTGCCCAAAAAATCTAACACCACCACACTGGGCATAAAACTCATTCTACAGACCGTCCTTTAATCTTCCTTGCCCTCCTCCTCGTCACACACCACTCCATCCCCCACAAAATTTCCCTCTTCTCAGGGAAATCATCGCTCTGGAGATGGACCCTCCGGCTACCACTTCACCCCTGCGGCTGCCCCGGGCCAGAAGCCGGGGATTGAGCCATTTGGGGCTTTTCTAGAAGCAAAAGGAGCAAAGCGAAACCCCGGGGGCCATTTCCATCCCTCCTCCCCCAATCCCCAGGGAAAAATCCCCTCCTTCATCTGTTTTCAGCTTTTTTAGGAGGCAAAAGGAGAGCCGGGGCCTGGGGGCTCAAATCCTCGGCTCCCAGGAATGCCAGGTGGTAAAACCAGTCAGCAGAAGCCGAGCCCAGTAGGGAAACTGGGATGAGTGGGCAGCTGCGTCCCGGACATGCCCATGCTTTGGGTCCAACCACCACCTCTTTTTAATGATTGGATTCAATTTTGAACCCCAAACTCGTACCATAAAAAACAGGTGGTGGCTTTAGGAGGAGCTTCAAATGCTCCCTGTCAACGCCCGGGTTTCCACCGCGGTCATTGATCCCCCAGGAAGGGGGACAATGTTTGAATTTAGGAATTCTCTGGCAGAAAATGGCTCCAAACGGGTGGAGTTGCTCCATTTAATGGCAGCCGGCTGGATTCCTTTCCAGTTCTCCTGAGAACAGGAGCTGGGGAGAAGAAAGCCCCCGCCAGCTTTTGTGTGGCCAGAGAGAGAGCTCAAAGGAATAAAAGTCATTTCCCAAATCGTCTTGAAATCCTTCAAATCTCCTCCTCAAAGCCCAAGGATTTCCCCAGCTTTCCCATCCCCCTTGACACTTCCCACCTCCCCTTTTCTTTTCCTGCAGCTCCAGGTGATTAACGGGGGACGTATTTCCAATCAATTCCTCCCACGGCCCCTGCAACCTTTGCCAAAGTCTCACCAAAACAAAGGTGCCTGCCCTCGGGCATGGCATGGGACAGTGACAGCCTGATGGCACTGCTCACACCGCTGCACGGACCCACTCGCACACGCAAACCCGTGACCAACTGCCTGTACCTGCTGGCGGATCACCAACCCTTGGAGACACGTCCAGCTGTGTACGGAAAGGACGGGTCTGTGTCAGCCGGTCGGTCAGACCACACAGAGATGGCACAATCCCATCCAAAGGCGCCCCAAAGCCACCTCGGGGACCTCTCCTTGGCTGGTCCACGGGGGCTGCCCAGCCAAGGAGATGTCCCTTAATTATATCGACTGGCAACTTCTATGATCATCAGAACGTTGATCAGACTTGGTCCATCGACCCCAGCTCCAGCGTCACCACCCCAACGGGCTCCAGTCTGTGAGACTCGCACAGGCTCAGCTGAGAAAATGATGGCTCCAAAGGAAATGTAGCTCCAGGAGACAGAGCTCCACGGCCTGAGCGCAGCACTAACCAGAAGCTTTACTGACTCAACCGCTGCTTTTCTACCCAAACGCTGCTCATCTCCAGGGAGAGAAAGCTGCTTTAGCCACTTCTCCTCCAAAGCCCTCACAGGGCTAAAGCCACACAGTCAGGAGCACCCCTCTGCACAGAGACACAGCCAGCACAAAGGAAACCCTTTGGGAAATCCATCGGGACACCCATTCCAGCAGAAAAGAGAATCCTTACCAGGCTGGTGGCAAAACTCCCCGCGTCTCTGGGCCAGGGGGACGTCACCAACGCGTCCGCACCTCTGAGGGTTGGGGTCCACCACAAGGCTGGTTTCCATTCTGTCACATCCTCGGAGCTAAAACTGTCGGCAGGAGCTGCCTCATCCGGGGACTCGGAACCACCCGGGCACCTGGCCTGCAGAACACAAGTACCTCTCAAGAGACCTTGATGTCCTGCATTAACACACCAGCCCGCTCTTGAGATCACACAACCACACAATGGTCACAGTTGGAAGGCGCCTTAAAGCCTGTCCTGGGTTGAGAGACACAGGACTAACTTTTCTTCTAATGCTGGGGAAAATTACACTTTTAGAAGACTCTAGTGTCTGAATTTGTGAAAATATTTATTTTATAGCCAGCCAGGCTCTGTGGGATTCAAGGTTAGTGTTTTCGAGCCTTGCCAGGTGCAGGGACAAGGAGGAGCAAGGCCTGGGCATTTGACCCAGGCTGGCCAACAGGAGTATTTCATACCATGAACGTCACATCCAATATAAA
Source organism: Numenius arquata (assembly GCF_964106895.1). Classification (NCBI taxonomy): domain Eukaryota; kingdom Metazoa; phylum Chordata; class Aves; order Charadriiformes; family Scolopacidae; genus Numenius; species Numenius arquata. The sequence continues at coordinate 266,319 of NW_027415062.1, forward strand.
TTAGAAAAGTTTGCTGCGTAGCTGGCTCTCTCCCTGATGGCGGCGGTCCGGACAACTCCTTGCCCCGGTGCCAGAGCCCTGAGGCCTTCCCTTCCTCCTGAAGCCATTGCGCTCGCAGTGTCTGATACTTGCTATCCACTGCTGGGAGTGCACGGCTTCCTCCTGATATAGATGGCTGAGTATAATTTCTGTATATCTTATATCAGTATCGGGATTAATACTGATTCTTTAGTATTATTGTTAATTATTTAGTCTTAGTCTATTAAATCTATTTATACTTCAACCTTTGTGTTTTCTTTGTGTTCCCCGATTCCCCTTTCGGGTGGGGAGGGGTCATCGGGTGATAGAATAATTGTCTAACGACAATAGATTGTTATGGGCTCTCTCAAACCATAACAAAGCCCCTCCAGTCCCACCCCCTGCCCTGGGCAGGGACACCTCCCACCACACCAGGCTGCTCCAAGACCCCTCCAACTTGGCCTGGAACCCCTCCAGGGATGGGGCAGCCACAGCTTCTCGGGGCAACCTGGGCCAGGCTCTCACCACCCCCCCAGCAAACCATTTCCTCCCCACATCTCATCTCAATCTCCCCTCTTCCAGTGGCAAACCCTTCCCCCTCCTCCCACGGCTCCCCTCCCTCATCCAGAGTCCCTCCCCAGCTTTCCTGGAGCCCCCCCCTTTAGGGACTGGAAGGGGCAGAAAGGTCTCCCCGGAGCCTTCCCTTCTCCAGCCTGAACCCCCCCAACTCTCTGTCCTCACAGCAGAGGGGCTCCAGCAGCCCTGACCCCCTCCCCTCCAGCACTTTTTGGGGGGTGCCTGCGCTCCCTGGCCCCGTGACAGACCCCTCCAGTCACTGGGGTGGGAGGAGGGGGTGCCAGTGTTTTTTAGGTATTTTTTCTCTACAGTGCAGTATAAACGGCTCGGTCGGGGCTGGCGCTTCTCTGTGCACACCGTGGATTGGAAAGGAGGGGGACCCCAAAAAACGCACCCTCTCACACCCTAAAATCATTCCTTCTCCCACCCCCTCTAAAACCACCCATTCTCCCACCCTCCAACCCCAAAAATCCCTCTTCCAGACCCCATACCCTTAAAAAACACCCCTCTCCCAACCCTGCACCCCAAAAATCTCCTCCCATCACAAACTCCCCTTACCAGCTCCAAAAAACCCAACCCCTAACCCACCCTCTCCCAAACCCCCTCTCCCTAACACCCCCAAAACCACCCTCAACACCCCCCATCCCAAAAGACCCTCTCCCACCCCAAACCCCAACTCACTTCTGACGCAGAAGTTCTTCCCTCTTCTGTCACCAGCTTCTTGATAGCCCCAAAAACCTCCTGTCATTCCCGGGGGTCAATAGGGTTAACAAGGGGCAGCACTAACGAGCCCCATCCCCCATTATGTTCTACCCTGGCTGCAGCCAGAGCCGGCAAAGAAATTTCCAGACAGCACCTGGAAAAGGGGGTGTCAATGTGGGGGAGAGGGCCACCAATGGGAAATGGGATATGGGGGGGGAAGGGGGTCTCGGGCGGGAGGCCTCACCATCTTTGGGTGAGTTGCCCTTCATGAAGATGAAGCTGAGGATGACCATGAGGAGCCCCAGCTTGGCCGTCTGGGTGTCCCTGGGGCCTGAGGGGGGACGGCAGAGGGGTATCACCCCCCTGAATAGGGAGGGGGAAGCTCTAACAGGGTCTGCCTGCCTCCCAAAATATGACCCCTCCCCTTCTGCCCATGCGCTCGTGCCAGCACCGCCCACCCTGGAAAACATCGCTGCCCATTGGCCCGCTCACTGCTCTCATCCCGCCCACCGCCCCCTCTTCAAGCCGCCCATTGGGCCAGCGGCTGCACTCGCCCCGCCCCCTCTCTCCTGCGAGGGCTCCCCTCAGGTGGTGAAAAAGGCGGGAAAGGCGCCCCTGCCCCCTTTCCCCTCAGGGCCACAAAATGGCCGCGCCGCTTGGCTTGAACCGTTAAAAACAAGATAAAAACTCCCCCAAACCACCCCAAATAGCCAGTTTTACCAAAAGAAGGGATTTAAAGCACTTGTGCTGACCCCGCCCCTCGCAAGGCACCACCAGAGCCCTTCCCTTCCAGGGAGTGACAGGAGGTTTTTGGGGCTATCAAGAAGCTGGTGATGGAAGAGCTTGTGAGGCAGAAGTGAGTTGGGGTTTGGGGTGGGAGAGGGTCTTTTGGGATGGGGGGTGTTGAGGGTGGGTTAGTGGGGGTTTGGGAGAAGGGTTTGGGAGAGTGGGGGTTTGGGTTTGGTTTTTTTAAGCTGGTAAGGGGAGTTTGTGATGGGAGGGGATTTGGGGGTGCAGGGTTGGGAGGAGGGGTGTTCTTTGGGGGTGGGGGGTTTGGGAGAGGGTTTTTTGGTGGGGGTGGGAGAATGTGGGGGGTTTTGGGGCTGTCTGGGTTGGGAGAGAGGGGAGTTTGGGGTGGGAGAGGGTTTTTTGGGGGATGGAGAAGTTGGGAGAGGGGTCTTTTTGGGTGAGGAAGTGTGTTTTGGGGTGGGGGGTGAGAGAATTGGTGGTTTTTGGGGTGGGGGGGGTTGGGAAAACGGGTGTTTTTGTGGTGCCGCCCCCTTCCCAGTCCCTGGTGCGCACAGAGCAGCACCCGCCCCGTCCGGGCCGTTTATACTGCACTGCAGAGAAAAAACAGCTGAAAACCACTGACAAACACACCTCCCCCACACACACACACACCCCCACACACCCAAACCAAGTGAATGGAGGGGTCTGTCATGGGCCGAGGGGGTGCAGGTACCCCCCAAAAGGTGCTGGAGGGGAGGGGGTCACCACCTCACACACACCCCCTTCTCATCCCCCTCGTAGGTACCTGGAGATCCCCCCCCATCACCCTGTTGGACCCCCCTGGAAGCCCCCAAAATTAATGCCCCCCACCCCCAATAATGCTTGGGGACGGTGACCAGGGCTTTGGCAAGGGGGGCGGCTGATGTCAATGTTCTACGGGGCAAAATGGGGTTCTGGGGGAGGTTCCCCAAAATCTACCACCCCCCCAATTTCAGGGGGGTTTAATGAGATCTGTCCCCTCTTTTGGGGGTGTTTTGGGGGGCTCCTCCCTTACCTGGGGCCGCTCGCGGTGGGTGTTCACTGCCTCCCCCTCGTACCCTGGTTCCCCGGGAGGCAACAGCGTTTGGGGGGGCCAGCCCCCTTTTTGGGGGTGGTGTCCCTGTTTTGGGGGGCACACCCGGGGAGGGGACAGTCCCCTTTTTGGGAAGGTTGTCCCCTTTTTTGGGGTCAGACAGGGTGGGCACTGCCATGGGGTGGGGCAACCCCTGGCCACGCCCTCCCTTGAAATGATGGGGGCTGCTGGGGCTGTGTCTTGGCCCTGTTAGCCCCACCCCTTTGTGGGTGTGGTCTTCTCATTTAGCCCCACCCCTTTGTGGGTGTGGCCTCCCCCCAGCTCTAGTGGGCGGGGCTCACTGCCTTAGCCCTGCCTCTTGCAGGAGGCCCTGTGGGCGTGGCTTGTTTCCCCTGGCTCCACCCCTTTGTGTCTCTGTCTCACCTGGGGGTGTGGCTTCCTCCCTTAGCCACGCCCCTTCCCTTCAGCTCCACCCCTTCTCCCTTAGCCACGCCCCTCTGTCCCTGCCTGTAGTAGCCCTTGGGGGTGTGGCTTGTTCCCTTAGCACCGCCCCCCAGGGTGTTCCCTATGGGTGTGACCTCCCTTGGCCCCACCCCTTCCCTGTGGCTCCGCCCCTGCCCATGGCCCAGCCCCTCCCTTGTGTGAGTGGTGGGTGTGGCCTCCCTTGGCCCCACCCCCTTTTCCTACCCCCACCCTTGTAGGGGTGACTCCCACTGGTGGGCGTGGCCTTGTCCTTTAGCTCCACCTCCTCCCTGAGTCTGTGGGCGTGGCCTCCCAGAGCCCCACCCCCTTCCCCCTAGCCCTGCCCTTCCCTGGGGTGACCCTGGTGGGTGTGGTCTCCTTAGCCCCACCCCCTTTCCCTTAGCCCCACCCCTTCCTGACCTGCCAGGTGGGTGTGGCCTCAGCCCTGCCCCTGTGCTTGCCCCTCCCACCCTCCTCCTTGTACCCCCCGCCCCCAGCCTGTCCCTGCTTGGTCCCACCTCACAGACATGTCCTGCCCCCCCCTGCTGTCCCCGAGGGAGACCCCCGTGTCCCCCTCGATGCGAGTTGAGCTTCACTTGCTGGGCGAGGTTGTCTGCACCGATTTTTTTTGGGGGGTGGGCACGATTTTTGGGGGACCCCCCCACTTCAAGGTTCTCCCCTCGGTGTCGCTTCTGCCCCCCCAGGGTCTCACCTTGATGTTCCCTTCAATGATGGCGGGGTCGACGCAGATGGATTCCACGCAAAGAACCTGGATGGGGGGAAAACGGGGGTCACCGATGCCCCCCCGCCCCCTCTTCTGTGATCACCCCCAAAGCAGTCCCCCCCCCCCCGTGCTGTGATCACCCCCAAAGCAGTGTCACCCCCCTGTGCTGTGAAAACCTGTCCCCTTGGGTGTGGGAGCAATCTCCGGCCCTTGAGTGCTGTGACCCTTGGGTGCTCCTTTTGAGCCTGGCCCTGGGGAGAGGGAGAAAGGTGGTTTTGAGGATGAAGTTGCCAAGAGGAAACCAAGCCAGGAGGATGAAACCACCAACGCCGTTTGCAGCTTAACGTCGCCAGGAGACGTTTCCTTCACTCGACGTCTTTCGTTCTATTTCTTGTGGCTTCATTTTTAAAAACTATTTTCAAACTCTCCCTCACAGCAGGGCCAACAACCTTCATAAAGCGAGTTTTGGGGTTTTGCACAGAGCTCAGGGCCCCAAAGCGCTCCCTGCGCTGGACTGTCCCTGTCACCTCGACCTCCTGTCACCGAGAGAGTCCCACCGCGAGGTGCTGGTGGCAGAAGAGGGTAAAAACCTTCCGTGAAACACCCAGTTCCTCCAGAAACCACGTTTCTGAGCAAGAGTGCCGAGGAAGGCGCTCTGTTCCGAGGAATGACTGTGTTTGTCCTGTCGTTGTCCCCCCGTCCCCTGCCCCATGGGGTCTCCTTTCCCCCGTGCTGGTCAGGCCCTGTTTCTTCCTGGGCTTTGAGGAACGTTATCCCTGAAGATGCAGGAGAGACTGAGCCCCTTTTGCCTCTGGGACGGTCCCAGCAGCTCCTCAGCGAGGTGGGATCAGCTCTCCCGCAGTCCTGTGTGATGAGTGTGCCAGTTGTCCTGCTTCTCCACCCTCTGCCCAGAGCCAGAGGGACATGGGCAGGATGGAGGTGGCTCCTGTGACCCCCCTGAAGTCCCACCAGGCCAAGTGCAAGGTGCTGCCCCTGGGTCAGAGCAATGCCGTGTACAAATCCAGGCTGGGTGGAGAATGGCTGGAGAGCAGCCCTGAGGAGAAGGGCTTGGGGGTGTTGGTGGGTGAGAAGCTCCACAGGAACCAACAATGTGGAGTGTGGGCCAGAGGAGGCCACGGAGATGCTGGGAGGGCTGGAGCCCCTCTGCTGTCAGGACAGGCTGAGAGAGTTGGGGGGGTTCAGGCTGGAGAAGGGAAGGCTCCGGGGAGACCTTTCTGCCCCTTCCAGTCCCTAAACAGGTGGGGCTCCAGGAAAGCTGGGGAGGGACTCTGGATGAGGGAGGGGAGCCGTGGGAGGAGGGGGAAGGGTTTGCCACTGGAAGAGGGGAGATTGAGATGAGATGTGGGGAGGAAATGGTTTGCTGGGGGGGATGGTGAGAGCCTGGCCCAGGTTTCCCCGAGAAGCTGTGGCTGCCCCATCCCTGGAGGGGTTCCAGGCCAAGTTGGAGGGGTCTTGGAGCAGCCTGGTGTAGTGGGAGGTGTCCCTGCCCAGGGCAGGGGGTGGCACTGGAGGGGCTTTAAGGTGCCTTCCAACTGTGACCATTGTGTGGTTGTGTGATCTCAAGAGCGTGCTGGTGTGTTAATGCAGGACATCAAGGTCTCTTGAGAGGTACTTGTGTTCTGCAGGTCAGGTGCCCGGGTGGTTCCGAGTCCCCGGATGAGGCAGCTCCTGCCGACAGTTTTAGCTCTGAGGATGTGACAGAACGGAAACCAGCCTTGTGGTGGACCCCAACCCTCAGAGGTGTGGATGCGTTGGTGACGTCCCCCTGGCCCAGAGACGCGGGGAGTTTTGCCACCAGCCTGGTAAGGATTCTCTTTTCTGCTGGAATGGGTGTCCCGATGGATTTCCCAAAGGGTTTCCTTTGTGCTGGCTGTGTCTCTGTGCAGAGGGGTGCTCCTGACTGTGTGGCTTTAGCCCTGTGAGGGCTTTGGAGGAGAAGTGGCTAAAGCAGCTTTCTCTCCCGGGAGATGAGCAGCGTTTGGGTAGAAAAGCAGCGGTTGAGTCAGTAAAGCTTCTGGTTAGTGCTGCGCTCAGGCCGTGGAGCTCTGTCTCCTGGAGCTACATTTCCTTTGGAGCCATCATTTTCTCAGCTGAGCCTGTGCGAGTCTCACAGACTGGAGCCCGTTGGGGTGGTGACGCTGGAGCTGGGGTCCATGGACCAAGTCTGATCAACCTTCTGATGATAATAGAAGTTGCCAGTGGATATAATTAAGGGACATCTCCTTGGCTGGGCAGCCCCCATGGACCAGCAAAGTTTGGATGTCTTTGACTTGGCTGATGGCAGAAAACCCCCCCTGCCCTTGTTTGTGCCCAGAAACTGTGGCTGGAGGCAGCAGGAGATGGAAATTGTCCCTCAAAAGCCCGAGATGCTTTTGGGGGGGGTTTGCCCAAAACGAGGAAGCGAGGGGTTTCGTCGCCCAATGTCACAGAGGGGGATGTGATGTCATAGAGGAAGGGTTGTGATGTCATAGAGGGGGTTTGTGATGTCATAGAGGAGCGTTGTGATGTCATATAGTGGGGTTTTGATGTCATAGAGAGGGTTATGATGTCATAGAGTGGCGTGATGTCATAGAGGTGGTTATGATGTCATAGAGTGGGGTTGAGATGTCACAGAGTGGTTTCTGACGTCATAGAGTGGGGTTGAGATGTCATAGAGTGGGGTTGTGACGTCATAGAGGGAGGGTATTGATGTCATAGAGTGGGGTTGTGACGTCATGGAGTGGGTTTGTGATATTATAGAGTGGGTTTGTTGTGTCATAGAGGGGGTTATGACGTCATAGAGTGGGGTTGTGAGATCATAGACGGGGTTCTGATGTCACAGAATCGGGTTCTGATGTCACAGAGTCGGGTTGTGATGTCTTAGAGTGGGGATGTGACGTCAAAGAGGCGGTTGTGACGTCATCGGGGATTGTGATGTCATAGACTGGGGTTGTTATGTCATATGTTTCTATGAAGCTGGGTCTAATGGATTTCTAGAGGAAATTTTCTAGAGGAAATCTAGAGGTTTTTTGGCTGTTTAGACTTTACCTGGGCTGATAAACCGGGTGAAATCCATGGCCAAAAAATCTTATTTTTCTGCCTTTTTGAGCCATTTCAAGTTATTTTGTCCCTGGTTTGCAGGCCGTCTTCCACCAGAAGAAGAGGCCACGTGCAACCCCCAAAGACAAGCCCACACCGGGGCGTCACCACGTGCAACCCCCAAAGACAAGCCCACACCGGGGCGTCACCACCCGCAGCCCCACGGCGCCTGCGGCTCCTCCGGGGATGCCGGGACCTCCCTGTGCTGGGACTTGCCCTGAGGTGAGTGCGGAAGGTCAGCCCTCCCTTTTTCTTCCCCAAATGCCTCCTTTGGGTTCAGAAAAGCACCCGGGGGGGCAGGGGGGGGGCGGGTGCAGAAGGGAAGGGCAGCTGGAGGATTGCCCTTGCCCAGGTGCCTCTTGGTGGTTTTATTTGACTTTCAACCCCCAACGTTCTGTCTTTTTGGAGTCGGGGAGACCTTCCCCGGAGCCGTGAGGTTCAGAGTGGCCCCTCCTTGTGCAAAAGCCTCAGGTTTCCCCTTTTTGCCCAGGACAAACTCAAGTTCCATTGAGTTTTGTGGCCCGAGGCTTGCCCACTCCAGTCCCTCACAGCCAGCAAAATGCCTCCAGTTTTAATTTGACCTCATTTGAAGTGATCGCCCAATTAATTCTCCTAATTTAACCCCCACCGATCCATCTTCTTTAACTACCAGCATCCAGACCGGTGTCGTTTCTATGAAGCTGGGTCTAATGGATTTCTAGAGGAAGGACTTACAAATCCCTTTTTCCTTTATTCTGCTGCCTTGTCCCTAAGGGCAGTTTCCCCCGGGGTCCTATTTCCTAACTCCTTGAAGAGCTGGAAGTTTGCTTTCTTCAAATGTGGCGTCCTAACTGTGCTTCTCGTGGGCTTCCAACTTGTGAAGAGAGTGAACTGCACTAGAGCATGATGACTGCAGCCCATGGACTAGGGGCTTGGGGGATGGAAAGGGCCCCCGGGGTTTCGCTTTGCTCCTTTTGCTTCTAGAAAAGCCCCAACTGGCTCAATCCCCACCTTCTGGCCCGGGGCAGCTGCAGGGGTGAAGTGGTAGCCGGAGGGTCCATCTCCAGAGCCATGATTTCCCTGAGAAGGGGGAAATTTTGTGGGGGATGGAGTGGTGTGTGAGGAGGAGGAGGAGGACAAGGAAGGCTAAAGGAGGGTCTTGGCGGAAAGATTTTTATCCCCAGCGTGGTTTTGTCAGATTTTTTAGGCAGAACATCCAGGATTTTGGGGTTTTTTTGATGGAGGATGAGGCAAAAATCCACGTTGAGCCGTGGGAATGAGGGCGACCCCTGGGAAAACGGGAGGAGGGAACTGGGGGTGGGGGTGGGTGTCGCTCGGCCCCTTCTCCACAGCGTGTTTTTGGGTGGAGGGTGCCCCATATGGGCCAGAAGCCCCCCCAAACGCCCAGTGCTGTCCCAGTAAAGCACTGGTTTTGCTGACGTCACAGGCCGTTGCCGGCCTCCCGCGTTCCACACAACATTCCAAGGCGGCGGTTGCTCGCTGGCCGTGGCTGTGGCAGCTTCCTACCGCTGTGGAGAGTGACATTCAGCAGTTGGATTGTTTTTTTGGGAAAACCCCCAAATTGTCCTGCCCGATGGGGCCCAAAAAGCCTCCAGTGGCCGAAGGGTAACGCTGGGGGTGGGAAGGGGCGGTGGAAGTTGGTGGCGGAAGACTGAGTGATGTTTTGCTGGGCAATAGGGACCGGTTTTGCCCCAACTCACCACGTTTTCCCTCTTTTTTAGCGTTTGTTGCGCCGTATCCATTCCCGACGTGCCTTCCTCCCCCTCCTCTTCCTCCCCCTTTCAGCCGCATCAATGTCGGGGAGCAGTTGCAGGCGGAGCTGCCTGCCCTGCGGGACAGATCCCTCTTGGAAGAGGAGGAGGAAGGAGCCTCCCTGGTTTGGAAGCCCTGGGGTTGTGGAGGAATGGCTGAGTGAAAAAGGGCATGACTTGATTACAATGAGCAACCCAGTCTTTGATAGGGATGAGAGCCCGGAGGAGGCTGTGAACTGTCCTTGAGAAACAGAAGTATGAAGAAGTAGCTACATGATAAGTAAGTGATAAGCGGTACTGCCTCCAGGAGATAGAGAAACATCTGCTGCGCGTGGACAAGAGGTCCGCACTAATTGTGTGAGCGCTCTAGGCGCGTGAACAGAGACTGTAAGCCAATCGTATAATTGTTGCTAGCACGTGCTCTGCTTGTCTGTCTTTATATACTCTGTGTGAACTTGAATAAAGTGAGAACGACCATACTCATATTGAGACTCATCGTTACTCCGGGTCCGTCTCCCACTCCGACATCTGGTAGCAGAGGATGCACAGAGATCCATAGCTCAGCGGGACTGAGTTCTCCGAGTCTGCGGTAAGCAGCTAGAGGAGGGGAGTGGGAAACCACGGCTGGGAGAAGTGCTGCTCGGGCGCAAAGACGGGAGCAGACAACGGTGCGAGGTGGCCTCTCGCCTCCCAGGCGCAGTGATGCAAGTAGAAGCTGCGGCCACGCTACTCGCTGGAATCCTCTCTAAGAGAGGGAGTGAAATACCGGCGAAACTGTTGATAAGTTCCATGCTACTCGCTGGAATCCTCTCTAAGAGAGATAATGAAGTACCGGCGAAACTGTTGATAAAGTTAATTAAATTAGGACAGCGATGGGGTCATTTTTCTGACACACCTATGCTGTTTTCTGTTTTGGAATGGCGAGATTTTGGAGGGACAATGTGGCAAAAAACAATCGAGGGGGATGAAAAAGAGGAGAAAGAGATAAAAGCCGTCCGTGGGTTGTGGCATACTGTGCTAGAGACTTTAAAAGCAATGAAAGCGGAGCGGGAAGTAGCCTGTGCAGCTGCTCAAATGTTAGGTCCAGGAGCGGCCGCCTTAAAACCTGAAAGTAAGCCTGGACCTATTGCATGCTTCTTCGGGCTGCCCGCGGTAAAGGGAATGACCGGGACTGTGTGTAAAACTGTTGCTGAAATTCGAGCTAATGAGGACTCTGACCCTCCTGAGAAAAGTAAAGACTTGCCGCTGAACCCCTTGCAAAACTCGGGAAAAGCGGAAGTGACCGATGCGAAACCAGAACAGAAAAGTAATGCAAATGCGGAAGCGTCTCCTCAGAAAACTCCGATAGGGGAGGGGCCTGAAACGTCTACTGATCTCATCGATTTGGGAGGAGCAGCGTGTCGCCCTCCGCCCACAGCACCGCCTCCAGCAACTCCGCCTGCCTTGTATCCACCGCTACCCCCCTCCAGTGACTCGTCTGCTCCGCCAACTCCACCCCCGGACAAGAGTCGTAAACTGTCCACAGACAAACTGCTACAGACAGTTTTAAGGCGGCTCGACGAGTTAGATTTACGTGTGGCGAGGAAGGATGATAACATGCCTCCATGGCTAGTGAATCCCTCAACACCTCCGAGAACTGCACGCTGGAATGGCATTATTAGAGACGCTATACTAGAAGGACAGTGGGGAACAGCCGCTAGTTTGGGCGGAACTCCACCTCTCGCGTGTCCCGTTGTACATGTAAACAATACTGGCAAATGGGAACCACATGATTGGAAAATTTTACAACAAGCTCGCACCACCATCTCAACTTATGGAGTAAAATCTGAGGCTACCCGACAAATTGTCAGCTGGATTTTTTCTGCTGATCTGATGTGTCCATATGATTGTCGTAACCTAATGAGACTGTTGCTTACTCCAACACAATATTTATTGTGGGAATCCTCCTGGCAACAACGAGCTATGAATGAAGCATCTCGAAGACAAGGGGAGGGAGACCCCCTCCGTGGAGTCACGGCAGAGATGTTCACAGGGCACGGAAAATTTAGTGACTTGGAAGTACAATTGACGTTTCCAGCAAACCTATTACAGCGATCGGCGCAACTTGCCCTAGAGGCATTTCTCGGCCTCCCAGGATCTACTATTCCGTCATTTGGTACCATGATGCAAGGAACTACAGAAAAATATAGTAACTTTGTTGACCGACTGTGGGAAGCAATCATGAATCACCCTGATTTAGATGACAGCGGTAAACAACAGATGTTCAAAGTATTGGCTTTTGACAATGCCAATAAGACCACCAAGCAAATTCTAGTCAGTCTACCAAAAGGAGCAGGCATTGAAGAAATGTTATTGAGAGTAGAAAGGACTGAAGCTCAAAAGCAAAGCACCACGGTCCATCACAGACTCCAAGATTCGACCACAAAAAAACCGAGCTTGCAACTCAATTGCGCACACTGACTGATGTCCAAACCCTGCTTGGAGACATTCAATGGGTGCGGAACTGTGTTGGTATCTCCAATACTGACATTGCACCCTTAACAGAATTATTGAGAAGCAATCATCCAGCCGACGGTGTTACTCTGACAGCGATGCAGCAAGCAGCACTACAACAAATTGCACAAAAACTGCAATCGACGTGGTCATCTCGACGCATTTTAATGTTGCCAGTGTCTTTGATAATATGTAATGGGAAAGATTCACCATATGCAGTCATTTGTCAATGGCAAAACAAAAAGGGGGAACTTGCTACTCTCTTCTCCTTCTTTGGTGATGCCACTGACAAATGCGAAGGGAAGGTAACAAAAGAGAATGTGTTCAATGTCTTAGAATGGGTATTCTTAAGTGTACAACCAAAAACGAGCATTCAAACGCGAACTGAAGCAGTAGGTGAATTGATACGAAAAGGAAGATCACGAATCATAGAAATCAGTGGTAAAGAACCAGAGGATATTAGCATACCTGTTAACGCTGTAGATTTAGAATGGTGGCTGCGCAATGACGCTGCCATGCAAGAAGCCTTGTTAGGCTACAGTGGGAGAGTGCATTCACAACAGCCACAAGGGAAATTATGGCAAGTTCTAAAAAGAAATCAGTGGCTAGAAAGACCCAAGGTATGGAGAGACCCATTGTCAGATGGTATCACTGTGTATACACATGCGGGCAAACGCTTGCGGCGTGCAGCCTGTGTTTGGCAGGAAAAGGGTCAATGGTGTCAGCATATCATAGAGGGACAACCTCGAGATTCCCTTCAAACATTGGAACTAACCGCAGTAGTTTGGGCCTTGAACAATTGGCTAAGCACTCCCTTGAATGTAGTAACAGATTCATTATATGTGGCTGGAATAGTGCCACGCCTGGAAGACGCTCTACTTAGAGAGACAGCTAATCCTAGGCTGGGGATTTTATTTATTCGGTTGCGATCTATACTTGACCAAAGAACAGCTGCCTGTTGTGTTATCCATATTCGTAGTCATCAGCTAGACCTTGGATTAGGCCAGGGCAATCAACTTGCTGACAGCCTGGTTAGTCCAGTGTGTCATGTGCCTCCTATGGATAAATTTCAACAAGCTAGGCAGAGTCATGAGAATTTTCACCAAAATGCAAAAGGGCTAAAAAGACAATTTAATTTAACAGAAAATGAGGCTCGAGGCATTATCCAAGCCTGCCCGAAATGTGGGAGCCATGGCCCAGGAATAGGGTTAGGAGTGAACCCAAAAGGATTAAAAGCGTTAAGAGTTGTGGCAGATGGATGTCACACATATCCCAGAGTTTGGTCGCTTGAAGTATGTACATGTGACCATTGATACATTTTCAAAAATGATCTGGGCAACCGCATTGCCCGGAGAAAAGGCACATCATGTATGTAAACGCTTGCTTGCTTTGCTGTATTAGGAGTGCCTGAATGCATTAAAACTGATAATGGGCCTGCTTATGTTAGTCAAAAGGTTAGAAAGTTCTTGTTAAGATGGGGAGTTGATCACACGACAGGGATCCCACATTCGCCTACGGGACAAGGATTAGTGGAACGCACTCATCAAGTCTTGAAGGACTATCTAGGTAAACAGAAGGGAGTAGAGACAGATGCTCAGCAAAGGCTACATCGTGTGCTCTTTACGTTGAACTTTCTCTGTCTCATGGGTGATCGAGAGGAACCGCCAGTGATGATTCACCATCAAAACCTTAAGTTCAATAGTACAACAATACTCCCGCAACTCAAAGTGATGTATAGAGATCCAGTCTCTGGAATTTGGTTGGGACCTGTTCCTGTTATATTTAATGGTCGAGGTTATATGTGTGTCTCCACAGATTGCGGTCCAGTGTGGGTGCCTAGTCGAGCTGTAAAACCTGCTCTGACTCGACATGATCCGCCTGACAACCAAGATGTTCAAGATCCTGGCCCTGGGGATATTGATTCCGGCGGTAATGACCCTCCACAAGATTGAACCTAGGGAAAACATGTGGGTCACCTGGGCGAATAAGACAGGACAACAAGCCTTTTGTCTATCGCTTGCCTCTGCTACAGAGCCTTTTCGGACATGCTTGATAGAGAGTGCCTGGTTTTAAGGTAGAAGACTTTAGCAAGTATAGTAAGCAGAACTGTATTAATTCTCAGAGTGTTAGTAATTGTAGTGCCACGCTCCTTAATAGCCTGAATGTTACGCTGCCTTGGGACCCTCAAGAGTTAGAATTGTTAGGATCAATGAGAATTGGAAATGTCTCCCAGAACTGGACTCAAACCTGCATATTTTTTGGAGGACCTGCCTTTACTGACGTAAATTATTATCGATCATTTAATTGGATGGGGTGGACAAACGTCACACCGAAAGCAAACTACTATGACTATAGACATAAAGGTGCATTTTGTGGCACAAATGACACATCAAAACAAGGATTGGGAGCCCTTGGGGTTGGAACAAAAGGGGAACAGCAAATTTGGAACAATGGCACCCCAAAAGCCTTGCTGCCAAACGTGTTTTTGATATGTGGTGACAGGGCATGGCAGGGAATTCCGAAAAATGCGATAGGTGGTCCATGTTATCTTGGCAAATTAACGTTGTTAGCCCCAAATCAAAACTGGTGGAAAAATGTGACCAAGGGAGAAAATGCCGCACGTACAAAACGGGCGGTCACGGGTCTCCCACCAAATTGCAATGATGAAGTTACCTTACTCAATCCCACTGAGAGAGTGTTTTTATCCATGTTTGTACCTGGGGCAGCAGCAGGCAGAGCTTTGAAGGAGATAGGACGGTTAGCTTGTTGGGCTGAAAAACAAGCTAAAGTCACCACTGAGGTAATAGAAACTCTGTTAGGAGATCAAAATAGCTTACGCCACGCAATTTTGCAGAATAGAGCCGCAATTGACTTTTTGCTATTAGCTCAAGGTCATGGTTGCGAGGATTTTGAAGGCATGTGCTGTATGAATTTGTCCGATCACAGCGAATCAATTCATAAACAGTTGCAGTGGTTAAAAGAGCATGCAAACAAAATTCGTCAAAACCATGGGTTTTTAGATGGGTGGCTGACTAACTTGTTTGGGAATATGCCACAATGGTTAGTAGGCTTGCTTATTGAAGGCTTGCGCATTATAATAACTCTTGTGATTATAGGTCTATGCTTATGTTTAGTGCTTAGTTGTATTAAGAGAGCTATGTTAAAAGTAGTAAACCAAGCCTGGATTGCTCAAAAACAAAAAGGGGGAATTGTGGAGGAATGGCTGAGTGAAAAAGGGCATGACTTGATTACAATGAGCAACCCAGTCTTTGATAGGGATGAGAGCCCGGAGGAGGCTGTGAACTGTCCTTGAGAAACAGAAGTATGAAGAAGTAGCTACATGATAAGTAAGTGATAAGCGGTACTGCCTCCAGGAGATAGAGAAACATCTGCTGCGCGTGGACAAGAGGTCTGCACTAATTGTGTGAGCGCTCTGGGCGCGTGAACAGAGACTGTAAGCCAATCGTATAATTGTTGCTAGCGCGTGCTCTGCTTGTCTGTCTTTATATACTCTGTGTGAACTTGAATAAAGGGAGAACGACCATACTCATATTGAGACTCATCGTTACTCCGGGTCCGTCTCCCACTCCGACATGGGGTGACGTGGAAAGCAAGCCCGAGCCGCAGGAGAAAGGTTTCTCTTCAGGCTTTTCTTGTGGGAAAGGGGCAAATTCCCCCTTTTCAGAGTTACTTGATAGGGCGTTTGGGTTCTCTCCCGTCTTGTCTTGGCCCCGTAGCGTTGGAGGGAAGGAGATGGCTCGTTTTTGGGAGGAAAGTGGCTAGATAAGAGCCGCTGGTGCTCTCGGGAGCATCTTCCATGAGAAAGGGGGGGTTTTGGCGGTCCCAGCTCATCTGCAGCCAGGGAGGAGTTTCTCTCTGGAGATCCCGCTCCCAAAGCTCTTGAAAGAGCCTTTTTTTTGTCCATCAGAAGACTTTTGGCCTCATCCAGAAGGAGGTAAAGCCGTTGGAGCGGGGCGGAGCTGGTTAGCGGGGAGGCTTTTAACCCAGTGACGCGCGGAAACAAACCTTACAACTCGCAGAGAGTTATAAAGCAGGTGTGTTTATTGCGGCGCCGGGTGCAAGGGGGATTTCTCCTCCAAACTTGCACACCGGTTTGTGAAACAAGCGTCTATTTATGGTGAAAAGCGTACATATTCATTAAGGTGGGCTGGGTTATTCTAATTAATTCTAAGAAAAGGCGTTACTATTCTAATTATTTCTAAGAACTCATTATCATAAATCTCCTCCCCTTGCCGCATGCGCACTGCCGCCTGGTGGTCGTGGGCCGGGGTCTTCTGGAGGAAGGCTCGCAGTCTTCTTCACCGGGTACCTTCACCTTTGTCCCAGAAAGCTTGGGTTGGCCGGATCCCAAACCGCAGAACTAGTCCCGACCAGATGGACACCTTTCCCAGACAGTTGGGTCCCTCCTTAGCATGCAGGCTGCTCCCGCTATCTTATACACAAGGCCATTTCTTTATCTTGGAATGCTGGGCTCCGAGCTTTGTTCTTTCCCAGGCTGTACTAAATTCACACTAACAACCTTTAACCATTCGTTTTCTGAATCAAGTCCCCCCTTTTCTTTCACCTTTGTAAATTCTTTTACAATTGCCTGTAACACACTCTCCCTCTCCATCTGATTTCTAAAATACTTCCCTGATTCCACCCGTTCACGGAGCTGGTGCTTCTTCCATTGAATGTATTCGTCTTTGGCCCCCCTGGTACAACACATAAGACATCTAATTAATGCACACACTAAAGTTCCTAACGTAAGTATTGCTACTAGAAGGAGAAACAGTCGCTTAAGCCAAGCCAAGTTAGGTAACCACGAGGTTAACTTTTCCCAAAGGTCGGAAAACCCGAATGTGGTGTCATCTTGCGCAGTCAGATGCAAAATCTGAGTTTTAGCTATGAGATTTTGTAAGTCTTTCTCTATTCTTCCGTTTTGGTTTACATATGAGCAACAGCTTTGATTAATCACTGCACATAAGCCTCCCTCTTTCCAAGTTAATAAGTCTAATGCCATTCTATTTTGTCCCACCACATTTGCTAATGACTGGACTTCTTGTTGAAGTGCCCGTATAGCATCGATTGTAGATTTCTCAAGCACTTCTATAGTGGCCGATATGTTTACAATTGCTTTCTCCAATTCACTGACGCCCAGGAAC
The DNA here is from genome assembly GCF_964106895.1 of Numenius arquata. Lineage (NCBI taxonomy): Eukaryota > Metazoa > Chordata > Aves > Charadriiformes > Scolopacidae > Numenius > Numenius arquata. Next base: position 283,110 of record NW_027415062.1, read on the forward strand.
GGTATAAGCCACCTTACAAAGCTATGGGATCTTGTTCCCCTCGTCACTAGAGGGTTTTCTACTCCCCGAATTCTCCTCCAAGGTGTTCTCAACATACCTGAGGGGATTTCAGACTGATTAAACACCGTATCCTGGCTAGTTAGATAGCCTATCGTGCAAGTTCCCTTCCATCCTGCGGGCAGCTGTTTTCTGCTATATCCATCTCCACACAACCACCAATACCCTTGAGGTAACTTACAGGGTCCCATAGTTGCTGTCAAATTTGCACCTAAAAACTTTCCTGCCTGATACCATCCATACTCCCACGAATATCCTTCTCCTTCAGAAACACCACTACTTTTATATGCAACTAGTTGGGTTTTGTCGCAAAAGTCAATATACGTTGCCTTTATCCCTGTTAGATCCCAATTCCCCACATCAACAGTTGTCTTATTAATCCAGAACTTGCTCCATCCCCAGGCTATTGTCTTATTCACCGGCCCCCTGTGTCTATATTCCCCGTGTTCCCAGGTACAATTGTTACTGCTAATTAATACCACAAGCTCTTCTTTCAATAGTTGTAAATCAAATCTGGGTCCTAAGGGGTAGACATTATCATCGTATTCACAATATCCATTCAACTCATTTCCCCCTTTTGCCCCAAATTTGGGCCAGGTTCCGTTGGCATAGTTCCAATTGCTTGCTGCCACCCCATATAGAGGTAATTTCATTTCTCCTTTAGGTAAGGTGGTACATACCCAACAATCTGACAGATTAGTAGCTTTTACCAATGTTTCCAGACTTCGTGTATTTGTATTCATATCCCATGTCCCTCCCCCCGAAATACAAAGTCCCGGCATGTTGACGACTATCAAGGTTACTGATGTCCATCTTTTCGTTGGAGGCGAAGCTTCAGGGGTCCGGTCTGCGTTGATGTCCATTGGGGTTCCAGAGCTCTCTTGACGCGAGTCCAATGGATCCAAGCGGCTTGTTCCTTAATCTTTATGGCTGTGTGAGTGGTCAGCAGTACCTGGAAGGGACCTTCCCACTTTGGCCTCAGTGGTGAATCTGTAAAAGACTTAACATATACATAATCTCCAGGTTCGATCTCATGTACTGGTCCATCCAGCCCACGAGCTCTTGTTCCCAGAACCAGTTTTTCTACCTCTCGGAGCTGTTTTTGTAAATTTATCAGGTAATCTGTCAATATTTCATTCCCCAACTCTGTGGATATCCCATCCTGTACACTATATGGTCTCCCATACAGTATTTCAAAGGGGCTCAATCCTTCTTTGGTTCTGGGTTTTGTTCTTATCCTGAGAAGGGCTAATGGTAATGACTGAGGCCAGGCCAAGTTAGCCTCCTGGCCTAATTTCAGAATCTGCGTTTTGATCAAGTGATTCATCTTTTCTACCTGACCACTCGATCGTGGGTTGTATGGGGTGTGAAGTTGCCAGTCTATACCAAATAATCTGCTTACTTTTGAAACAACCCTTGCAGTGAAATGAGATCCTCGGTCCGAGGAAATTACTGCGGGAACCCCAAATCTCGGTATAATTTCATGCAACAATGCTTTGACCACTTCTCTTGTTTTATTGGTTCGGCAGGGAAATGCCTCTGGCCATCCTGAAAAGGTATCAGTTAGCACCAATAGGTATCGAAACCCCCCTTTTCTTGGAAGTTCTGAAAAATCAATTTGCCATTGTTGTCCCGGATAGTTTCCCTTCCCTATCTGGCCAAATTGGACTCTGGGGCCTGTCCTAGGGTTGTTCTGTAAACATACCTCACGCTGCTGAGTGACTTGTTTGACAGTGGCATATAGATTCCGAGCACATATTAGCCTATTCAGGTATCTGTAAAGTGCCTCTGTTCCCCAATGGGATTTTCTATGTTCTGCCATGACTACAGCCCATAGTAACGAGAAAGGCACTATTATTTTTCCCTGTGGGGTTTTGGCCCATTTCCCTTCAATTTTCCCATTTAAGTCTTTGATCAATTTGTGATCATCCCTAGAATATTTAGGTTCGTCGTCAATTTGTATCTTACCACCTGGGACCAAGGATTGTATTTCTGCATTACCCATTTCTGCTGCCCTTTTGGCTTCTCGGTCCGCCAGTGCGTTGCCCAGTTCCACAGCGGTGTTCCCTTTTTGGTGGGCTTTGCAGTGCATGATAGCCACTTTGGCAGGCAGTAATACTGCATCTAAGAGCTTGAGAATTTCTTCAGCATGTTTGATGTGTTTCCCTTGTGTAGATAAGAGTCCTCTTTCTTTCCAGTCCGCCCCGTGAGCATGCACCACCCCAAAAGCATATTTAGAGTCTGTCCAGATATTTATCCGTTTTCCTTTGGCCAATTCCAGCGCTCGGGTTAGTGCTATTATCTCAGCCTTTTGGGCTGATGTATTTGGGGCCAGGGCCTTGGATTCTATTACCTTCTCTGTGGTGGTTACCGCATAGCCAGCTTTGCGTATCCCCTGTTGAATGAAGCTGCTCCCGTCGGTGAACCAGGAATCCTCTGCATCCTCCAATGGTTCTTCTTTCAGGTCTGGTCGACTGGAGTACACAGCCTCGATTGTTTCCAAGCAGTCATGGGTCACTGATTCTCCTTCGGTTCCGCTGAGGAAAGAGGCTGGATTGACAACATTAGTTACTGTTATTTCTACATCATCTTGCTCTATCAGGATAGCCTGGTACTTAAGAAACCTCTGAGGTGAAAGCCAATGCCCCCCTTTTACTTCCAGTACTGCTGAGACGGTGTGTGATACCATAACTGTGATTTTCTGGCCTAGGGTGAATTTACGGGCCTCTTGGATGTTTATTACCACTGCTGCCACCGCTCGGAGACAGCTAGGCCACCCTTTACTTACTCCATCGAGCTGTTTGGAGAAGTATGCCACCGCCCTTCGATAGGGTCCCAGATTCTGAGCTAGGACTCCTAAGGCCATTCCTTGCTTCTCATAGGAAAACAACCAGAAAGGTTTAGTAGTGTCAGGTAATCCCAGGGCAGGTGCTTCCATTAACCTCTTTTTTAACTGATGGAAGGCTTTGTCTGCTTCCTTATTCCACACAATATTCTTTGAGTTAGATTTTAATAACTCGTATAGAGGCTTTACCAAGAGTCCGTAGTTATATATCCAGAGACGACACCATCCTGTCATTCCTAGGAAGGTCCGAAGTTCCTTAGGCATCTGTGGTCAAGGTGTCTGGCAAATGGCCTCGTATCCCAGATAGCCCAGCAGCAAGTGACCTATCTGTGCCTTCTGTGGGGAAACTTTATAGCCATTAAGTCCAAGAAAATTTAGCAGGCTCACAGTCCATTCTAGGCATGTTTCTCTGGTGTCAGTGGCGAGTAACATATCGTCCACATACTGCAAAACCACTCCTGACCCAAGCGGGCGTTTCCACTGCTCCAAATCTTTAGCTAGCTGATTTCCAAAAAGTGTTGGGCTATTTTTAAAGCCCTGTGGTAGCACAGTCCATGTAAGCTGTGTTTTCCTCCCAGATTCTGGGTTTTCCCATTCGAATGCAAATAAAAGTTGGCTCTCTGGGCTCAAAGGCACGCAGAAAAAGGCATCCTTTAGGTCCAAAACGGTAAACCATGCCAATTCAGGTACCAGTTTAGTTAGAAGAGTGTATGGATTTGCCACTACCGGATGTAAATCCTCAACAATTCTGTTGATAGCTCTGAGGTCCTGCACTATGCGATAGCTACCATCCGGCTTCTTGACAGGTAATATTGGAGTGTTATACTCTGATTCACATTCTTTCAGCAGCCCATACTCGATAAACCGGTCTATAGTTGGTCGGATCCCCTCCCTGTCCTCTATCCTAAGGGGATACTGTTTGACTCTCACCGGTCGTGCTCCTTGTTGAGGCTTTATCACTATTGGGGAAGCATTTTTTTGCTCTCCCCGGCACTCCCGAGGCCCATACCCCCGGATAAATTTGGGCTTTAATCTCCTCAGGCACTCCTGTAGAAATGGGAGTTCCTATTAGGGCCAAACTTAGTATTTCAATTAGTTGATCTTCTCTTATCCGAAGTTCCATTTTCCCTTTTTTGAATTTAATTTCTGCTCCCAATTGTTCTAATAAATCTCGCCCTAGCAGGGGTTTCGGGGAATTTGGCAGATATAAAAATTTATGTATCCCCAATTGTTTTCCCAATTTGAACTTAAGAGGTTTGAGAAAATATGCCTTCTCCCTCTGGCCAGTGGCTCCTGTTACTGTTATAAAATCAGTATCAAGAGGGGTCAGAGCTTGATTTAAAACCGAATACGTTGCTCCTGTATCCACCAAAAATTTTATTTCTTGTTGCTTTTTCCCTAGCCTTAGGGTAACCAGCGGATCCGCTAGGGTAGATTCCCCAGGTCCCCATCAATCTTCTTTAAAATGGGCCTGAATTTTCTCTTTTTGTCTTTTTGGACACTCATTCTTCCAGTGCCCCCTCTGCTTACACCATGCGCATTGATCTCTTTCTAATGGTTTCCTAAAGTTCCCAGTTTTTATTTCCCCCCCGCCATGTATTGCTGCCACCAGTGCCCGTCGGTCCCTTCTCCTATCCTCCTCCTCTCGGTTGTTAAATACTCTCCATGCCTCATCTAACAGAGTCTCTAGATTCCTGCTGTCAGTTGTTCTCAGTTTTTGCAGCTTCCTCCGGATATCATTAGCAGACTGTCCTAAAAAGAGAGACACTAACTGCTGGATTCCTATCTCTGATCCAGGGTCCAAGGGGGTGTAGCGTCTCATTCCATCTCGTAATTTATCCAAAAACTCCGAGGGACTCTCCTTCGGCCCTTGTCTTACAGCATACAGCATCGACCAGTTAATAGCTTTCGGGATAGCCCTCTCCATCCCCCTTATAACCCAATCTCTATAACTTTGTAGTGCTTCTGAGTGAATGCTCCTATTTGGGTCCCAATGAGGGTCCTGCAAGGGGAAGTACTCCTTAATGTCTCTTCCTGAATCTTTCAGGTGGTCCGTGGCTATATCTTGAGCAGCTTTCAAAACCAGTTGTTTCTCGGTTTCTGTCAGGTGATCTAATAATAACTGGACATCACTCCAGTCAGGATTGTGCTGCTTTACCAGAAACTGAAAATGTTTAGTAACCCCTACGGGATCATTCCGATAATTCTTTGCCACGCTTTTCCAGGTTTCTAAATCAAATGAGGAAAAAGGGACTTTTATCAATACAGGTAGTCCTTCCGGACCCACAGCTTCCCTTAAGGGTGCTTGAATCACTATTCGCTCTGTTCCCTTCCGAGTACGGGACGATACCGGGCTGTCAGGTGGGGTTTTGGAATCGGTTTCAGTTTCTCCGTCTCCTTGGGAAGCCTTTACCCCCCCCCAACGGTCTCCTATTGCCTTAACCGGTGGTAAGTAAGTTTCAAGAAAATCGTCTTCTTTAGAATCCCGAATCTTTTCAGGCTTTGTGCATCTCTGCCCTATGCTACAGGCCGAACAACATCTTTTTATATTGGCTTTCATTTCTTCCCTTTTTTCTTTCTCTAAGGCTAATACCATCGGGTCTTGTGGAGGTAACAGCCCGCAGTCCCGTTGGTACTCTGGGTGGTTCCAAAGGGTGAAAAACATGTCCGCATATATGACTTCATCCCACTTTCCTTCCCTTCTAAGGAACAGCATTAATTGTAATATAGTGTTGTAATTAAGAGTCCCGTTAAAGGGCCATTTCTCTTGATCATCTAACTTATAAAGGGGCCACCACTGATTACAGTATTTAATTAAGGTTTTCTTGTTCACGCTGCCACCTGGTGAGCCTCTGATCTCCTTCCAGTGTGCTAAAATACACCCTAGGGGACTCCTTTTCAGTGTCTCACTTCCTTGATTATTGCCCATTTTATGTCCTCCCTACCGCCTTGGTTCAGAGGTGACCCTGATCTCCGTGTGTCACTTGGGTGTTATTCTTGTTTCCCTCCCGGGAAACGGTACAGCTATATCCCTGCCTTTATCTCCAGGGGTAGGCTATGTCTCCACAGATTACTTGTTCCAACTCTCCCGCCCGCTCGATCTTCTCCCACTCAGTCCAGCTACCACACTGTGAACACCAAAAATCGTCCTCCTGATCTACCCAAGCCTCTGTATTACAAGCAAAGCACTTTAAGACAAAAATAGGATCACAAACGTTATCTGAATGTCCAGGACAATGCCACTTAATATTCTCAATATTAGGTTCACACAATGCTTCTTTAATATCTGTCATACGCTTCGTTCGTCTCCAGCCGCTCTCCTCGTGGAGAACACGGAACCGCGGATCGGAACTCCGCACTCGCTCCGCAGCAGTGCCGCGTCTCAATCACTCGTTTCACTCATACAACAATTTCCACCTTATGTCAGACAATAACACGATAGCGGTAATAGCGGTAATAGCGGTACCTTATGACAAATACAACAAGTAGCCAGCAGTATTGCAATTCTACATACTAACACAAAAACCCGAAACCGAGGGATCCCACACCAACCATTAGCCCAAGCTTGAGCATACCCCGGGGCGAGTACACCGACTCTTTACCACGCGTAGGACGTCTCCTCACGACTTACAGGTCCCCCCCTTAAGAAACCCTGAACATACCTGGTCCGCAGGAGATGGTCCTTGTCTGTCCCCGCGGTGATCTGGATGAGTTGGGGAGTCCTTCCGAGAAATCTCAGGGGCGCCCAGAGGAGTCCCGTCCTCAGCAGGTCCCGCAGCCGGACAGAGGGGGTCCCATCTGGGGTGCCAAATTGACGCACGGAAACAAACCTTACAACTCGCAGAGAGTTATAAAGCAGGTCTGTTTATTGCGGCGCCGGGTGCAAGGGGGATTTCTCCTCCAAACTTGCACACCGGTTTGTGAAACAAGCGTCTATTTATGGTGAAAAGCGTACATATTCATTAAGGTGGGCTGGGTTATTCTAATTAATTCTAAGAAAAGGCGTTACTATTGTAATTATTTCTAAGAACTCATTATCATAAGTCTCCTCCCCTTGCCGCATGCGCACTGCCACCTGGTGGTCGTGGGCCGGGGTCTTCTGGAGGAAGGCTCGCAGTCTTCTTCACCGGGTACCTTCACCTTTGTCCCAGAAAGCTTGGGTTGGCCGGATCCCAAACCGCAGAACTAGTCCCGACCAGATGGACGCCTTTCCCAGACAGTTGGGTCCCTCCTTAGCATGCAGGCTGCTCCCGCTATCTTATACACAAGGCCATTTCTTTATCTTGGAATGCTGGGCTCCGAGCTTTTGTTCTTTCCCAGGCTGTATTACATACGCACTAACAACCTGTAACCGTTCGTTTTCTAAATCACAACCCCCTCTATGATGTCACAACCCCAATCTATGACGTCACAACCCAACTCTGTGAAATCACAAACCCCACTAGGACTTCACAACCGCACTCTATGAAAACACAACGCCCTTCTATAACGTCACAATGCTACCTCTATGACATCACAGTCCCACTCTATGACATCACAACCCGACTCGGTGACATCACAACCACACTCTATGACGTCACAACCGCACCATATGACGTCACGACCCTACCTCTATGACATCAGAAACCACTCTGTGACATCACCAACCCCACTATGACATCACGACCACACTCTGTGAAGTCACAACGCCCTTCTATGATGTCACAACCCTACCTCTATGACATCACAACCCTCCCTCTATGACATCACAATCCCACTCTATGACATCACAACCAGACTCTGTGACATCACAAACACCACTATGACATCACAACCGCACTCTATGATGTCACAACCCCCTTTATGACGTCACAACCCCACTCTATGATGTCACAACCCCAATCTATGACGTCACAAACCACTCTATGACATCACAAACCCCACCATGGTGTCACAACCCAACTCTATGAAATCACCACGCCCCTTTATGACGTCACAACCCTACCTCTATGACATCACAATCCCACTCTATGACGTCAGAACCCGACTCAGTGATATTACAAAGCCCACTATGACGTCACAACCACACTCTGTGAAATCACAACGCCCTTCTATGACATCACAACCCTCCCTCTATGACATCACAACCCCCTCTATGACATTGGGCGATGAAACAACCCCCCCCAGCAGCTTTTTTACCTCGCCTTTGGCTTTTTCCACCTCATCCCGGACTCTCTTGACACTTTTCTCCAGCAGGCGAGGTCAGGTGCACCCAAATCGCACTGTCTTCCTCCAGAAGTAACAAGAGTCAACACACTGGGCCACGGTTTGCCTCTGGATCTATGGGGAGAAATCCAGGGATATTAAAGACTCCCTTGTCATTACAAAGGAGGGCAATGGTGTCTTCTCCCGCTGGGTTTTGAGCAGGAAGAAGGGTCCTAAGGACAGGATTCCAACGGGGGATTGAAAATAGGGCTTTCTGGGTTAAAAGCCTCCCCGCTAACCAGCTCCGCCCCGCTCCAACGGCTTTACCTCCTTCTGGATGAGGCGAAAAGTCTTCTGATGGACAAAAAAAAGGCCCTTTCAAGAGCTTTGGGAGCGGGATCTCCAGAGAGAAACTCCTCCCTGGCTGCAGATGAGCTGGGACCGCCAAAACCCCCCCTTTCTCATGGAAGATGCTCCCGATGGGCCCCATCGGGCCCATCGGGCCTCCATTGGGCCCCATCGAGCAGGACAATTTGGGGGTTTCCCCAGAAAAACAATCCAACTGCTGAATGTCACTCTCCACAGCGGTAGGAAGCTGCCACAGCCACGGCCAGCGAGCGACCGCCGCCTCGGAATGTTGTGTGGAACGCGGGAGGCCGGCAATGGCCTGTGACGTCAGCAAAACCAGTGCTTTACTGGGACAGCACTGGGCCTTTGGGGGGGGTTCTGGCCCATATGGGGGACCCTCCACCCAAAAACACGCTGTGGAGAAGGGGCCGAGCGACACCCACCCCCACCCCCAGTTCCCTCCTCCCGTTTTCCCAGGGGTCGCCCTCATTCCCACGGCTCAACGTGGATTTTTGCCTCATCCTCCATCAAAAGAACCCCAAAATCCTGGATGTTCTGCCCAAAAATTCTATGACATCAGAAGCCCCGATGATGTCACAACCCCCTCTATGACGTCACAACCCCACTGTATGACACCATAACCCCCTCTATGACATCAAAACCCCACTCTATGACATCACAAACCACTCTGTGACGTCACAAACCCCACTATGATGTCACAACCACACTCTGTGAAATCACAACGCCCTTCTATGACGTCACAACCCTACCTCTATGACATCACAGTCCCCCTCTATGACATCACAACCCGACTCTATGACATCACAACTGCACTCGATGACGTCACAACCGCAACCTATGACGTCACAACCCCCTCTATGATGTCACAACCCTACCTCTATGACATCGGAAACCACTCTGTGACATCACAAACCCCACTATGACATCACAACCCTACGCTTTGACATCATAACCCCCTCTATGACATCACAACCCCACTCTATGAAATCACAAACCACTCTGTGAAATCACAAAGCCCACTATGGCGTCACAACCCAACTCTGTGACATCACAAACCCCACTGTGATGCCACAAACGCACTCTATGACGTCACAACCCCCTCTATGACATCACAACCACACTCTATGACATCACAAACCACTCTGTGACAACACAAACCCCACTATGATGTCACAACCCAACTCTTTGAAATCACAATGCCTTTCTATGACGTCACACCCTACCTCTATGACATCACAACCCCACTCTATGACATCATAACCCCTCTATGACATCACAATCCCACTCTATGACATCACAACACGACTCTGTGACATCACAAACCTTGCTATGATGTCACAACCACACTCTATGAAATGAAACGCCCTTCTATGACGTCACAACCCTACCTCTATGACATCACAACCCAACTCTGTGACATCATAACCCCCTCTATGACATCACAATCCCACTCTATGACATCACAACCGGACTTTGTGACATCACAAACCCCACTATGATGTCACAACCCAACTCTGTGAAATCACAACGCTCCTCTATGATGTTACAACCCTAACTCTATGACATCACAAACCCCACTATGACATCACAACTCAACACTGTGAAATCACAACGCGACTCTGTGACATCACAACCACCCTCTATGACATCACAACCCCACTCTATGACATCACAAACACTACCTCTATGACATCACAACCCCACTCTATGACATCACAACCCCATCTATGACATTAGAACCTCAATCTATGACATCACAACCCCTCTCTATGACATCATAACCCCTCTATGACATCACAATCCCACTCTATGACGTCACAACACGACTCTGTGACATCACAAACCCCGCTATGATGTCACAACCATACTCTATGAAATGAAACGCCCTTCTATGACGTCACAACCCTACCTCTATGACATCACAATCCCCCTCTATGACATCACAACGCGGTTCTGTGACATCACAACCCCACTCTATGACGTCACAACGCTACTTCTGTGACATTAACAACCCCACTCTATGACATCACAAACCAGTCTGTGACGTCACATCCACCTCTATGATGTCACAACCCTACTCTATGACATCACAACCCCACTCTATGACGTCACATCCACCTCTATGATGTCACAACCCTACTCTATGACATCATAACCCCTCTATGACATCACAATCCCAGTCTATGACGTCACAACCCGACTCTGTGACATCACAAAGCCCACTATGACATCACAACCCGACTCTAGGACGTCACAACCCTACGTCTATGACATCACAACCCCACTCTTTGACATCATAACCCCTCTATGACATCACAATCCCAGTCTATGACGTCACAACCCTACGTCTATGACATCACAACCCCACTCTATGACATCATAACCCCTCTATGACATCACAACCCCACTCTATGACGTCACAACCCTACGTCTATGACATCACAACCCCACTCTATGACATCATAACCCCTCTATGACATCACAATCCCAGTCTATGACGTCACAACCCGACTCTGTGACATCACAAACCCCACTATGATGTCACAACCGCACTCTATGACCTCGCAACCCCCTCTATGACATCATAACCCCCACTATGACGTCACAACCCAACTCTGTGAAATCACAATGCTCCTCTATGACGTCACAACCCTACCTCTATGACATCACAACCCAACTCTGTGACATCATAACCCCCTCTATGACATCACAATCCCACTCTATGACATCACAACCCGACTTTGTGACATCACAAACCCCACTATGACATCACAACTCAACACTGTGAAATCACAACACGACTCTGTGACATCACAACCACCCTCTATGACATCACAAACCCCACTATGACATCACAACCCTACGCTTTGACATCGTAACCCCCTCTATGACATCACAACCCTAACTCTATGACATCACAAACCACTCTGTGACATCACAAACCCCACTATGACATCACAACCCTACGCTTTGACATCATAACCCCCTCTATGACATCACAACCCCACTCTATGACGTCACAACCCGACTCTGTGACATCACAATCCCCGATGACGTCACAGCCCCCTACGACGTCACAACCCTATCTCTATGACCTCACAACCCCAATCTATGACATCAGAAACCCCTCTATGACGCCACAACCGCACTCTATGACATCTCAATCCCCGATGACGTCACAACCCTCCCTCTATGACATCACAACCCCTTCTATGACATCACAATCCCACCCTATGACGTCACAACCTGACTCTGTGACATCACAAACCCCACTATGACGTCACAACCCAACTCTGTGAAATCACAACGTGACTCTGTGACATCACAACCACACTCTATGACATCACAACCCCACTCTATGACGTCACAACACTACCTCTATGAAGTCACAAACCCCACTATGACATCACAAACGCACTCTATGACGTCACAACCGCCTCTAGGACGTCACAACCCCACTCTATGATATCAGAAACCACTCTGTGACATCACAAACCCCATTATGACGTCACAACCCAACTCCGTGAAATCACAACACCCCTCTATGACGTCACAACCCCACTCTATGACATCACAACCCCACTCTATGACATCACAACCCCATCTATGACATCAGAACCTCAATCTATGACATCACAACCCGACTCAGTGACATCACAACCCCACTCTATGACATCACAATCCCACTCTATGACGCAACAACCCGACTCTGTGACATCACAAACCCCACTATGACGTCACAACTGCACTCTATGACCTCGCAACTACCTCTATGAGATCATAACCCCCACTATGACGTCACAACCCAACTCTGTGAAATCACAACGCTCCTCTATGATGTTACAACCCTAACTCTATGACATCACAACCCTACGCTTTGACATCACAACCCCCTCTATGACATCACAACCCCACTCTATGACATCACAAACCACTCTGTGACATCACAAACCCCACTATGGCATCACAACGCCCCTCTATGACGTCACAACCCTACCTCTATGACGTCACAACCCCACTCTATGATGTCACAACCCGACTCTCTGACATCACAAACCCCACTGTGATGCCACAAACACACTCTATGACGTCACAACCCGACTCTGTGACATCACAATCCCCGATGACGTCACAACCCAACTCTATGACATCACAACCCTAACTCTATGACATCACAAACCACTCTGTGACATCACAAACCCCACTATGACATCACAACCCTACGCTTTGACATCATAACCCCCTCTATGACATCACAACCCCACTCTATGACGTCACAACCCGACTCTGTGACATCACAATCCCCGATGACGTCACAGCCCCCTACGACGTCACAACCCTATCTCTATGACCTCACAACCCCAATCTATGACATCAGAAACCCCTCTATGACGCCACAACCCCATCTATGACATCACAATCCCCGATGACGTCACAACCCAACTCTGTGAAATCACAACCCCCTCTATGACGTAACCCCACTCTATGACATCAGAATCCCACTCTATGACGTCACAACCCGACTCTGTGACATCACAAACCCCACTATGACGTCACAACCGCAATCTATGATGTCACAACCCTACTCTATGATGTCACCACCCCACTCTATGACATCACAACCCCAACCTATGATGTCACAACACCCATGACCTCACAAACCCCCACAACCCCACTGTGACATCACAACCCCACTCTGTGACATCACAATGCCACTATGACATCACAACCCCTCTACATCACAACCACACCCTGTGACATCACAAACCAAACCTGTGAAGTCACAACCCCAACCTGTGACGTCATAACCCTCCCTGTATGACATCACAACGCCTATATGACGTCACTACCCTCTCTTTAGGACACCACAACCCCCCTCTATGACGTCACACCCCAAACCTCTAACCTCACAACCCCAACTTGTGACAACACAACACCCTCTATGACATCACAGCCCTCCCTCTAGGACATCACATCCCCCTCTATGACATTGGGCGATGAAACAACCCCCCCCAGCAGCTGTTTTACCTCGCCTTTGGCTTTTTCCACCTCATCCCGGACTCTCTTGACCCTTTTCTCCAGCAGGCGAGGTCAGGTGCACCCAAATCGCACTGTCTTCCTCCAGAAGTAACAAGAGTCAACACACTGGGCCACGGTTTGCCTCTGGATCTATGGGCAGAAATCCAGGGATATTAAAGACTCCCTTGTCATTACAAAGGAGGGCAATGGTGTCTTCTCCTGCTGGGTTTTGAGCAGGAAGAAGGGTCCTAAGGACAGGATTCCAACGGGGGATTGAAAATAGGGCTTTCTGGTGAATCAGAAAATGAATGGTTAAAGGTTGTTAGTGTGAATTTAGTACAGCCTGGGAAAGAACAAAGCTCGGAGCCCAGCATTCCAAGATAAAGAAATGGCCTTGTGTATAAGATAGCGGGAGCAGCCTGCACGCTAAGGAGGGACCCAACTGTCTGGGAAAGGTGTCCATCTGGTCGGGACTAGTTCTGCGGTTTGGGATCCGGCCAACCCAAGCTTTCTGGGACAAAGGTGAAGGTACCCGGTGAAGAAGACTGCGAGCCTTCCTCCAGAAGACCCCGGCCCACGACCACCAGGCGGCAGTGCGCATGCGGCAAGGGGAGGAGACTTATGATAATGAGTTCTTAGAAATAATTACAATAGTAACGCCTTTTCTTAGAATTAATTAGAATAACCCAGCCCACCTTAATGAATATGTACGCTTTTCACCATAAATAGATGCTTGTTTCACAAACCGGTGTGCAAGTTTGGAGGAGAAATCCCCCTTGCACCCGGTGCCGCAATAAACATACCTGCTTTATAACTCTCAGCGAGTTGTAAGGTTTGTTTCCGCGCGTCAATTTGGCACCCCAGATGGGACCCTCTCTGTCCGGCTGCGGGACCTGCTGAGGACGGGACTCCTCTGGGCGCCCCCGAGATTTCTCGGAAGGACTCCCCAACTCATCCAGATCACCGCGGGGACAGACAAGGACCATCTCCTGCGGACCAGGTATGTTCAGGGTTTCTTAAGGGGGGGACCTGTAAGTCGTGAGGAGACGTCCTACGCGTGGTAAAGAGTCGGTGTACTCGCCCCGGGGTATGCTCAAGCTTGGGCTAATGGTTGGTGTGGGATCCCTCGGTTTCGGGTTTTTGTGTTAGTATGTAGAATTGCAATACTGCTGGCTACTTGTTGTATTTGTCATAAGGTACCGCTATTACCGCTATTTCCGCTATCGTGTTATTGTCTGACATAAGGTGGAAATTGTTGTATGAGTGAAATGAGTGATTGAGACGCGGCACTGCTGCGGAGCGAGTGTGGAGTTCCGATCTGCGGTTCCGTGTTCTCCGCGAGGAGAGCGGCCGGAGACGAACGAAGCGTATGACAGACTGTGAACCTAATACTGAGAATATTGCGTGGCATTGTCCTGGACATTCAGATAACGTTTGTGATCCTATTTTTGTCTTAAAGTGCTTTGCTTGTAATACAGAGGCTTGGGTAGATCAGGAGGACGATTTTTGGTGTTCACAGTGTGGTAGCTGGACTGAGTGGGAGAAGATCGAGCGGGCGGGAGAGTTGGAACAAGTAATCTGTGGAGACATAGCCTACCCCTGGAGATAAAGGTAGCGGCAGGGATATAGCTGTACCGTTTCCCGGGAGGGGAACAGGGGTAACACCCAAGTGACACACGGAGATCAGGGTCACCTCTGAACTAAGGGGGTAAGGAGGACATAAAATGGGCAATAATCAAGGAAGTGAGACACTGAAAAGGAGTCCCCTAGGGTGTATTTTAGCACACTGGAAGGAGATCGGAGGCTCACCAGGTGGCAGCGTGAACAAGAAAACCTTAATTAAATACTGTAATCAGTGGTGGCCCCTTTACAAGTTAGATGATCAAGAGAAATGGCCCTTTAACAGGACTCTTAATTACAACACTATATTACAATTAATGCTGTTCCTTAGAAGGGAAGGAAAGTGGGATGAAGTCATATATGCGGACATGTTTTTCACCCTTTGGAACCACCCAGAGTACCAACGGGACTGCGGGCTGTTACCTCCACAAGACCCGATGGTATTAGCCTTAGAGAAAGAAAAAAGGGAAGAAATGAAAGCCAATATAAAAAGATGTTGTTCGGCCTGTAGCATAGGGCAGAGATGCACAAAGCCTGAAAAGATTCGGGATTCTAAAGAAGACGATTTTCTTGAAACTTACTTACCACCGGTTAAGGCAATAGGAGACCGTTGGGGGGGGGGTAAAGGCTTCCCAAGGAGACGGAGAAACTGAAACCGATTCCAAAACCCCACCTGACAGCCCGGTATCGTCCCGTACTCGGAAGGGAACAGAGCGAATAGTGATTCAAGCACCCTTAAGGGAAGCTGTGGGTCCGGAAGGACTACCTGTATTGATAAAAGTCCCTTTTTCCTCATTTGATTTAGAAACCTGGAAAAGCGTGGCAAAGAATTATCGGAATGATCCCGTAGGAGTTACTAAACATTTTCAGTTTCTGGTAAAGCAGCACAATCCTGACTGGAGTGATGTCCAGTTATTATTAGATCACCTGACAGAAACCGAGAAACAACTGGTTTTGAAAGCTGCTCAAGATATAGCCACGGACCACCTGAAAGATTCAGGAAGAGACATTAAAGAGTACTTCCCCTTGCAGGACCCTCATTGGGACCCAAATAGGAGCATTCACTCAGAAGCACTACAAAGTTATAGAGATTGGGTTATAAGGGGGATGGAGAGGGCTATCCCGAAAGCTATTAACTGGTCGATGCTGTATGCTGTAAGACAAGGGCCGAAGGAGAGTCCCTCGGAGTTTTTGGATAAATTACGAGATGCAATGAGACGCTACACCTCCTTGGACCCTGGATCAGAGATAGGAATCCAGCAGTTAGTGTCTCTCTTTATAGGGCAGTCCGCTAGTGATATCCGGAGGAAGCTGCAAAAGCTGAGAACAACTGACAGCAGAAATCTAGAGACTCTGTTAGATGAGGCATGGAGAGTATTTAACAACCGAGAGGATAGATTTTATATCTGCCAAATTCCCCGAAACCCCTGCGAGGGCGAGATTTATTAGAGCAATTGGGAGCAGAAATTAAATTCAAAAAAGGGAAAATGGAACTTCGGATAAGAGAAGATCAACTAATTGAAATACTAAGTTTGGCCCTGATAGGAACTCCCATTTCTACAGGAGTGCCTGAGGAGATTAAAGCCCAAATTTATCCGGGGGTATGGGCCTCGGGAGTGCCGGGGAGAGCAAAAAAATGCTTCCCCAATAGTGATAAAGCCTCAACAAGGAGCACGACCGGTGAGAGTCAAACAGTATCCCCTTAGGATAGAGGACAGGGAGGGGATCCGACCAACTATAGACCGGTTTATCGAGTATGGGCTGCTGAAAGAATGTGAATCAGAGTATAACACTCCAATATTACCTGTCAAGAAGCCGGATGGTAGCTATCGCATAGTGCAGGACCTCAGAGCTATCAACAGAATTGTTGAGGATTTACATCTGGTGGTAGCAAATCCATACACTCTTCTAACTAAACTGGTACCTGAATTGGCATGGTTTACCGTTTTGGACCTAAAGGATGCCTTTTTCTGCGTGCCTTTGAGCCCAGAGAGCCAACTTTTATTTGCATTCGAATGGGAAAACCCAGAATCTGGGAGGAAAACACAGCTTACATGGACTGTGCTACCACAGGGCTTTAAAAATAGCCCAACACTTTTTGGAAATCAGCTAGCTAAAGATTTGGAGCAGTGGAAACGCCCGCTTGGGTCAGGAGTGGTTTTGCAGTATGTGGACGATATGTTACTCGCCACTGACACCAGAGAAACATGCATAAAATGGACTGTGAGCCTGTTAAATTTTCTTGGACTTAATGGCTATAAAGTTTCTCCACAGAAGGCACAGATAGCCCAGCAGCAAGTGACCTATCTGGGATATGAAATAACCGCAGGCCAACGGACACTAGGGAAGGAGAGGAAAGAGGCCATTTGCCAGACACCTTGACCACAGATGCCTAAGGAACTTCGGACCTTTCTAGGAATGACAGGATGGTGTCGTCTCTGGATATATAACTACGGACTCTTGGTAAAGCCTCTATACGAGTTATTAAAATCTGACTCAAAGAATATTGTGTGGAATAAGGAAGCAGACAAAGCCTTCCATCAGTTAAAAAAGAGGTTAATGGAAGCACCTGCCCTGGGATTACCTGACACTACTAAACCTTTCTGGTTGTTTTCCTATGAGAAGCAAGGAATGGCCTTAGGAGTCCTAGCTCAGAATCTGGGACCCTATCGAAGGGCGGTGGCATACTTCTCCAAACAGCTCGACGGAGTAAGTAAAGGGTGGCCTAGCTGTCTCCGAGCGGTGGCAGCAGTGGTAATAAACATCCAAGAGGCCCGTAAATTCACCCTAGGCCAGAAAATCACAGTTATGGTTTCACATACCGTCTCAGCAGTACTGGAAGTAAAAGGGGGGCATTGGCTTTCACCTCAGAGGTTTCTTAAGTACCAGGCTATCCTGATAGAGCAAGATGATGTAGAAATAACAGTAACTAATGTTGTCAATCCAGCCTCTTTCCTCAGCGGAACCGAAGGAGAATCAGTGACCCATGACTGCTTGGAAACAATCGAGGCGGTGTACTCCAGTCGACCAGACCTGAAAGAAGAACCATTGGAGGATGCAGAGGATTCCTGGTTCACCGACGGGAGCAGCTTCATTCAACAGGGAATACGCAAAGCTGGCTATGCGGTAACCACCACAGAGAAGGTAATAGAATCCAAGGCCCTGGCCCCAAATACATCAGCCCAAAAGGCTGAGATAATAGCACTAACCCGAGCGCTGGAATTGGCCAAAGGAAAACGGATAAATATCTGGACAGACTCTAAATATGCTTTTGGGGTGGTGCATGCTCACGGGGCGGTCTGGAGAGAAAGAGGACTCTTATCTACACAAGGGAAACACATCAAACATGCTGAAGAAATTCTCAAGCTCTTAGATGCAGTATTACTGCCTGCCAAAGTGGCTATCATGCACTGCAAAGCCCACCAAAAAGGGAACACCGCTGTGGAACTGGGCAACGCACTGGCGGACCGAGAAGCCAAAAGGGCAGCAGAAATGGGTAATGCAGAAATACAATCCTTGGTCCCAGGTGGTAAAATACAAATTGACAACGAACCTAAATATTCTAGGGACGAACACAAATTGATCAAAGACTTAAATGGGAAAATTGAAGGGAAATGGGCCAAAACCCCACAGGGAAAAATAATAGTGCCTTTCTCGTTACTATGGGCTGTAGTCGTGGCAGAACATAGAAAATCCCATTGGGGAACAGAGGCACTTCACAGATACCTGAATAGGCTAATATGTGCTCGAAATCTATATGCCACTGTCAAACAAGTCACTCAGCAGCGTGAGGTATGTTTACAGAACAACCCTAGGACAGGCCCCAGAGTCCAATTTGGCCAGATAGGGAAGGGAAACTATCCGGGACAACAATGGCAAATTGATTTTTCAGAACTTCCAAGAAAAGGGGGGTTTCAATACCTATTGGTGCTAACTGATACCTTTTCAGGATGGCCAGAGGCATTTCCCTGCCGAACCAATAAAACAAGAGAAGTGGTCAAAGCATTGTTGCAAGAAATTATACCGAGATTTGGGGTTCCCACAGTAATTTCCTCGGACCGAGGATCTCATTTCACTGCAAGGGTTGTTTCAAAAGTAAGCAGATTATTGGGTATAGACTGGCAACTTCACACCCCATACAACCCACGATCGAGTGGTCAGGTAGAAAAGATGAATCACTTGATCAAAACGCAGATTGTGGAACTAGGCCAGGAAGCTAACTTGGCCTGGCCTCAGTCATTACCCTTAGCCCTTCTCAGGATAAGAACAAAACCCAGAACCAAAGAAGGATTGAGCCCCTTTGAAATACTGTATGGGAGACCATATAGTGTACAGGATGGGATATCCACAGAGTTGGGGAATGAAATATTGACAGGTTACCTGATAAATTTACAAAAACAGCTCCGAGAGGTAGAAAAACTGGTTCTGGGAACAAGAGCTCGTGGGCTGGATTGACCAGTACACGAGATCGAACCTGGAGATTATGTATATGTTAAGTCTTTTACAGATTCACCACTGAGGCCAAAGTGGGAAGGTCCCTTCCAGGTACTGCTGACCACTCACACGGCCATAAAGATTAAGGAACAAGCCGCTTGGATCCATTGGACTCGCGTCAAGAGAGCTCCGGAACCCCAATGGACATCAACGCAGACCGGACCCCTGAAGCTTCGCCTCCAACGAAAAGATGGACATCAGTAACCTTGATAGTCGTCAACATGCCGGGACTTTGTATTTCGGGGGGAGGGACATGGGATATGAATACATATACACGAAGTCTGGAAACATTGGTAAAAGCTACTAATCTGTCAGATTGTTGGGTATGTACCACC
The DNA here is from genome assembly GCF_964106895.1 of Numenius arquata. Lineage (NCBI taxonomy): Eukaryota > Metazoa > Chordata > Aves > Charadriiformes > Scolopacidae > Numenius > Numenius arquata. Next base: position 303,033 of record NW_027415062.1, read on the forward strand.
TTACCTAAAGGAGAAATGAAATTACCTCTATATGGGGTGGCAGCAAGCAATTGGAACTATGCCAACGGAACCTGGCCCAAATTTGGGGCAAAAGGGGGAAATGAGTTGAATGGATATTGTGAATACGATGATAATGTCTACCCCTTAGGACCCAGATTTGATTTACAACTATTGAAAGAAGAGCTTGTGGTATTAATTAGCAGTAACAATTGTACCTGGGAACACGGGGAATATAGACACAGGGGGCCGGTGAATAAGACAATAGCCTGGGGATGGAGCAAGTTCTGGATTAATAAGACAACTGTTGATGTGGGGAATTGGGATCTAACAGGGATAAAGGCAACGTATATTGACTTTTGCGACAAAACCCAACTAGTTGCATATAAAAGTAGTGGTGTTTCTGAAGGAGAAGGATATTCGTGGGAGTATGGATGGTATCAGGCAGGAAAGTTTTTAGGTGCGAATTTGACAGCAACTATGGGACCCTGTAAGTTACCTCAAGGGTATTGGTGGTTGTGTGGAGATGGATATAGCAGAAAACAGCTGCCCGCAGGATGGAAGGGAACCTGCACGATAGGCTATCTAACTAGCCAGGATACGGTGTTTAATCAGTCTGAAATCCCCTCAGGTATGTTGAGAACACCTTGGAGGAGAATTCGGGGAGTAGAAAACCCTCTAGTGACGAGGGGAACAAGATTCCATAGCTTTGTAAGGTGGCTTATACCGTTCCTGGGCGTCAGTGAATTGGAGAAAGCAATTGTAAACATATCGGCCACTATAGAAGTGCTTGAGAAATCTACAATCGATGCTATACGGGCACTTCAACAAGAAGTCCAGTCATTAGCAAATGTGGTTGGACAAAATAGAATGGCATTAGACTTATTAACTTGGAAAGAGGGAGGCTTATGTGCAGTGATTAATCAAAGCTGTTGCTCATATGTAAACCAAAACGGAAGAATAGAGAAAGACTTACAAAATCTCATAGCTAAAACTCAGATTTTGCATCTGACTGCGCAAGATGACACCACATTCGGGTTTTCCGACCTTTGGGAAAAGTTAACCTCGTGGTTACCTAACTTGGCTTGGCTTAAGCGACTGTTTCTCCTTCTAGTAGCAATACTTATGTTAGGAACTTTAGTGTGTGCATTAATTAGATGTCTTATGTGTTGTACCAGGGGGGCCAAAGACGAATACATTCAATGGAAGAAGCACCAGCTCCGTGAACGGGTGGAATCAGGGAAGTATTTTAGAAATCAGATGGAGAGGGAGAGTGTGTTACAGGCAATTGTAAAAGAATTTACAAAGGTGAAAGAAAAGGGGGGACTTGATTCAGAAAACGAATGGTTAAAGGTTGTTAGTGTGAATTTAGTACAGCCTGGGAAAGAACAAAGCTCGGAGCCCAGCATTCCAAGATAAAGAAATGGCCTTGTGTATAAGATAGGGGGAGCAGCCTGCACGCTAAGGAGGGACCCAACTGTCTGGGAAAGGTGTCCATCTGGTCGGGACTAGTTTTGCGGTTTGGGATCCGGCCAACCCAAGCTTTCTGGGACAAAGGTGAAGGTACCCGGTGAAGAAGACTGCGAGCCTTCCTCCAGAAGACCCCGGCCCACGACCACCAGGCGGCAGTGCGCATGCGGCAAGGGGAGGAGATTTATGATAATGAGTTCTTAGAAATAATTACAATAGTAACGCCTTTTCTTAGAATTAATTAGAATAACCCAGCCCACCTTAATGAATATGTACGCTTTTCACCATAAATAGACGCTTGTTTCACAAACCGGTGTGCAAGTTTGGAGAAGAAATCCCCCTTGCACCCGGCGCCGCAATAAACACACCTGCTTTATAACTCTCTGCGAGTTGTAAGGTTTGTTTCCGCGCGTCACTGGGTTAAAAGCCTCCCCGCTAACCAGCTCCGCCCCGCTCCCACGGCTTTACCTCCTTCTGGATGAGGCAAAAAGTCTTCTGATGGACAAAAAAAAGGCTCTTTCAAGAGCTTTGGGAGCGGGATCTCCAGAGAGAAACTCCTCCCTGGCTGCAGATGAGCTGGGACCGCCAAAACCCCCCCTTTCTCATGGAAGTTGCTCCCGAGAGCACCATCGGCTCTTATCTAGCCACTTTCCTCCCAAAAACGAGCCATCTCCTTCCCTCCAACGCTACGGGGCCAAGACAAGACGGGAGAGAACCCAAACGCCCTATCAAGTAACTCTGAAAAGGGGGAATTTGCCCCTTTCCCACAAGAAAAGCCTGAAGAGAAACCTTTCTCCTGCGGCTCGGGCTTGCTTTCCATGTCACCCCAGGGCTTCCAAACCAGGGAGGCTCCTTCCTCCTCCTCTTCCAAGAGGGATCTGTCCCGCAGGGCAGGCAGCTCCGCCTGCAACTGCTCCCCGACATTGATGCGGCTGAAAGGGGGAGGAAGAGGAGGGGGAGGAAGGCACGTCGGGAATGGATACGGCGCAACAAACGCTTCAAAAGAGGGAAAACGTGGTGAGGTGGGGCAAAACCGGTCCCTATTGCCCAGCAAAACATCACTCAGTCTTCCGCCACCAACTTCCACCGCCCCTTCCCACCCCCAGCGTTACCCTTCGGCCACTGGAGGCTTTTTGGGCCCCATCGGGCAGGACAATTTGGGGGTTTCCCCAAAAAACCAATCCAACTGCTGAATGTCACTCTCCACAGCGGTAGGAAGCTGCCACAGCCACGGCCAGCGAGCGACCACCGCCTCGGAATGTTGTGTGGAACGCGGGAGGCCGGCAACGGCCTGTGACGTCAGCAAAACCAGTGCTTTACTGGCACAGCACTGGGCCTTTGGGGGGGTTTCTGGCCCATATGGGGGACCCTCCACCCAAAAACACGCTGTGGAGAAGGGGCCGAGCGACACCCACCCCCATCCCCAGTTCCCTCCTCCCGTTTTCCCAGGGGTCGCCCTCATTCCCACGGCTCAACGTGGATTTTTGCCTCATCCTCCATCAAAAGAACCCCAAAAGCCTGGATGTTCTGCCCACAAAATCTGACAAAACCACGCTGGGGATAAAAATCTTTCCGCCAACACCCTCCTTTAGCCTTCCTTGCCCTCCTCCTCCTCACACACCACTCCATCCCCCACAAAATTTCCCCCTTCTCAGGGAAATCATGGCTCTGGAGAGGGACCCTCCGGCTACCACTTCACCCCTGCGGCTGCCCCGGGGCAGAAGGCGGGCATTGAGCCAGTTGGGGCTTTTCTAGAAGCAAAAGGAGCAAAGCGAAACCCCGGGGGCCCTTTCCATCCCCCAATCACCTAGTCCATGGGCTGCAGTCATCATGCTCTAGTGCAGTTCACTCTCTTCACAAGTTGGAAGCCCACGAGAAGCACAGTTAGGACGCCACATTTTAAGAAAGCAAACTTCCAGCTCTTCAAGGAGTTAGGAAATAGGACCCCGGGGGAAACTGCCCTTAGGGACAAGGCAGCAGAACAAAGGAAAAAGGGATTTTTAAGTCCTTCCTCTAGAAATCCATTAGACCCAGCTTCATACAAACGACACCGGTCTGGATGCTGGTGGTTAAAGAAGATGGATCGGTGGGGGTTAAATTAGGAGAATTAATTGGGCGATCACTTCAAATGAGGTCAAATTAAAACTGGAGGCATTTTGCTGGCTGTGAGGGACTGGAGTGGGCAAGCCTCGGGCCACAAAACTCAATGGAACTTGAGTTTGTCCTGGGCAAAAAGGGGAAACCTGAGGGCTTTGCACAAGGAGGGGCCGCTCTGAACCTCACGGCTCCGGGGAAGGTCTCCCCGACTCCAAAAAGACAGAACGTTGGGGGTTGAAAGTCAAATAAAACCACCAAGAGGCACCTGGGCAAGGGCAATCCTCCAGCTGCCCTTCCCTTCTGCCCCTTCCCCCCCCCACCCCCCCCCTCCCAGGGTGCTTTTCTGAACCCAAAGGAGGCATTTGGGGAAGAAAAAGGGAGGGCTGACCTTCCGCACTCACCTCAGGGCAAGTCCCAGCACAGGGAGGTCCCGGCATCCCCGGAGGAGACGCAGGCGCTGTGGGGCTGCGGGTGGTGACGCCCCGGCGGGGGCTTGTCTTTGGGGGTCGCACGTGGCCTCTTCTTCTGGTGGCAGACGGCCTGTAAACCAGGGACAAAATAACTTGAAATGGCTCAAAAAGGCAGAAAAATAAGATTTTTTGGCCATGGATTTCACACGGTTTATCAGCCCAGGTAAAGTCTAAACAGCCAAAAAACCTCTAGATTTCCTCTAGAAAATTTCTTCTAGAAATCCATTAGACCCAGCTTCATAGAAACATATGACATAACAACCCCAGTCTATGACATCACAATCCCCGATGACGTCACAACCGCCTCTTTGACGTCACATCCCCACTCTAAGACATCACAACCCGACTCTGTGACATCAGAACCCCGTCTATGATCTCACAACCCCACTCTATGACGTCATAACCCCCGCTATGACATAACAACCCCACTCTATAATATCACAACCCCCTCTATGACGTCACAACCCTGTCTATGATCTCACAAACCCACTCCATGACGTCACAACCCCACTCTATGACGTCAGTACCCTCCCTCTATGACGTCACAACTCCACTCTATGACGTCACAACCCCACTCTATGACGTTACAAACATCTCTGTGACATCTCAACCCCACTCTATGACATCATAACCACCTCTATGACATCACACCACTCTATGACACCATAACCCTCTCTATGACATCAAAACCCCACTATATGACATCACAACGCTCCTCTATGACGTCACAAACCCCCTCTATGACATCACAACCCTCCCTCTATGACATCACAACGCCCCTCTATGATGACACAACCCTACCTCTATGACATCACAATCCCAGATGACGTCACAACCCCCTCTAAGACGTCACAACCCCACTCTATGACATTATAATCCCAGTCTATGATATCACAATCCCACTCTATGACATCACAACCCAACTCTGTGAAATCACAATGCTCCTCTACGACGTCACAACCCTACCTCTATGACATGACAACGTCCATCTATGACATCACAACCCCACTCTATGACATCAATAACCCCCTCTACGACGTCACAGCCCTACCTCTATGACATCACTATCCCCGATGACGTCACAACCCCTCTATGACATCACAACCCCATTCTATGACGTCACAACCACACTCTATGACGTCAAAACATCCATGACCTCACAACCCTCAATGACATCACAACCCCACTCTATGACACCACAACCCCACTCTATGACGTCACACCCCAAACCTCTAACCTCACAACCCCAACCTATGACATCACAACCCTTCCTCTATGACATCACATCCCCCTCTGTGACATTGGGCGACGAAACCCCTCGTTTCCTCATTTTGGGCAAACCCCCCCCAAAAGCATCTCGGGCTTTTGAGGGACAATTTCCATCTCCTGCTGCCTCCAGCCACAGTTTCTGGGCACAAACAAGGGCAGGGGGGGGGTTTCTGCCATCAGCCAAGTCAAAGACATCCAAACTTTGCTGGTCCATGGGGGCTGCCCAGCCAAGGAGATGTCCCTTAATTATATCCACTGGCAACTTCTATTATCATCAGAAGGTTGATCAGACTTGGTCCATGGATCCCAGCTCCAGCGTCACCACCCCAACGGGCTCCAGTCTGTGAGACTCGCACAGGCTCAGCTGAGAAAATGATGGCTCCAAAGGAAATGTAGCTCCAGGAGACAGAGCTCCACGGCCTGAGCGCAGCACTAACCAGAAGCTTTACTGACTCAACCGCTGCTTTTCTACCCAAACGCTGCTCATCTCCAGGGAGAGAAAGCTGCTTTAGCCACTTCTCCTCCAAAGCCCTCACAGGGCTAAAGCCACACAGTCAGGAGCACCCCTCTGCACAGAGACACAGCCAGCACAAAGGCAATCCTTTGGGAAATCCATCGGGACACCCATTCCAGCAGAAAAGAGAATCCTTACCAGGCTGGTGGCAAAACTCCCCGCGTCTCTGGGCCAGGGGGACGTCACCAACGCGTCCGCACCTCTGAGGGTTGGGGTCCACCACAAGGCTGGTTTCCATTCTGTCACATCCTCGGAGCTAAAACTGTCGGCAGGAGATGCCTCATCCGGGGACTCGGAACCACCCGGGCACCTGGCCTGCAGAACACAAGTACCTCTCAAGAGACCTTGATGTCCTGCATTAACACACCAGCCCGCTCTTGAGATCACACAACCACACAATGGTCACAGTTGGAAGGCACCTTAAAGCCCCTCCAGTCCCACCCCCTGCCCTGGGCAGGGACACCTCCCACCACACCAGGCTGCTCCAAGACCCCTCCAACCTGGCCTGGAACCCCTCCAGGGATGGGGCAGCCACAGCTTCTCGGGGAAACCTGGGCCAGGCCCTCACCATCCCCCCCAGCAAACCATTTCCTCCCCACATCTCATCTCAATCTCCCCTCTTCCAGTGGAAAACCCTTCCCCCTCCTCCCACGGCTCCCCTCCCTCATCCAGAGTCCCTCCCCAGCTTTCCTGGAGCCCCACCTGTTTAGGGACTGGAAGGGGCAGAAAGGTCTCCCCGGAGCCTTCCCTTCTCCAGCCTGAACCCCCCCAACTCTCTCAGCCTGTCCTGACAGCAGAGGGGCTCCAGCCCTCCCAGCATCTCCGTGGCCTCCTCTGGCCCACACTCCACATTGTTGGCTCCTGTGGAGCTTCTCACCCACCAACACCCCCAAGCCCTTCTCCTCAGGGCTGCTCTCCAGCCATTCTCCACCCAGCCTGGATTTGTACCCGGCATTGCTCTGACCCAGGGGCAGCACCTTGCACTTGGCCTGGTGGGACTTCAGGGGGGTCACAGGAGCCACCTCCATCCTGCCCATGTCCCTCTGGCTCTGGGCAGAGGGTGGAGAAGCAGGACAACTGGCACACTCATCACACAGGACTGCGGGAGAGCTGATCCCACCTCGCTGAGGAGCTGCTGGGACCGTCCCAGAGGCAAAAGGAGCTCAGTCTCTCCTGCATCTTCAGGGATAACGTTCCTCAAAGCCCAGGAAGAAACAGGGCCTGACCAGCACGGGGGAAAGGAGACCCCACGGGGCAGGGGACGGGGGGACAACGACAGGACAAACACAGTCATTCCTCGGAACAGAGCGCCTTCCTCAGCACTCTTGCTCAGAAACATGGTTTCTGGAGGAACTGGGTGTTTCACGGAAGGTTTTTACCCTCTTCCGCCACCAGCACCTCCCGGTGGGACTCTCTCGGTGACAGGAGGTCGAGGTGACAGGGACAGTCCAGCGCAGGGAGCGCTTTGGAGCCCTGAGCTCTGTGCAAAACCCCAAAACTCGCTTTTTGAAGGTTGTTGGCCCTGCTGTGAGGGAAAGTTTGAAAATAGTTTTTAAAAATGAAGCCACAAGAAATAGAACGAAAGACGTCGAGTGAAGGAAACGTCTCCTGGCGACGTTAAGCTGCAAACGGCGTTGGTGGTTTCATCCTCCTGGCTTGGTTTCCTCTTGGCAACTTCATCCTCAAAACCACCTTTTCTTCCTCAAAACCACCTTTCTCCCTCTCCCCAGGGCCAGGCTCAAAAGGAGCACCCAAGGGCCGCAGTACCCAAGGGCCGGAGATTGCTCCCACACCCAAGGGGACAGGTTTTCACAGCACAGGGGGGTGACACTGCTTTGGGGGTGATCACAGCACGGGGGGGGGGGGGACTGCTTTGGGGGTGATCACAGAAGAGGGGGCGGGGGGGCATCGGTGACTCCCGTTTTCCCCCCATCCAGGTTCTTTGCGTGGAATCCATCTGCGTCGACCCTGCCATCATTGAAGGGAACATCAAGGTGAGACCCTGGGGGGGCAGAAGCGACACCGAGGGGAGAACCTTGAAGTGGGGGGGTCCCCCAAAAATCGTGCCCACCCCCCAAAAAAAATCGGTGCAGACAACCTCGCCCAGCAAGTGAAGCTCAACTCGCATCGAGGGGGACACGGGGGTCTCCCTCGGGGACAGCAGGGGGGGCAGGACATGTCTGTGAGGTGGGACCAAGCAGGGACAGGCTGGGGGCGGGGGGTACAAGGAGGAGGGTGGGAGGGGCAAGCACAGGGGCAGGGCTGAGGCCACACCCACCTGGCAGGTCAGGAAGGGGTGGGGCTAAGGGAAAGGGGGTGGGGCTAAGGAGACCACACCCACCAGGGTCACCCCAGGGAAGGGCAGGGCTAGGGGGAAGGGGGTGGGGCTCTGGGAGGCCATGCCCACAGACTCAGGGAGGAGGTGGAGCTAAAGGACAAGGCCACGCCCACCAGTGGGAGTCACCCCTACAAGGGTGGGGGTAGGAAAAGGGGGTGGGGCCAAGGGAGGCCACACCCACCACTCACACAAGGGAGGGGCTGGGCTATGGGCAGGGGCGGAGCCACAGGGAAGGGGTGGGGCCAAGGGAGGTCACACCCATAGGGAACACCCTGGGGGGCGGTGCTAAGGGAACAAGCCACACCCCCAAGGGCTACTACAGGCAGGGACAGAGGGGCGTGGCTAAGGGAGAAGGGGTGGAGCTGAAGGGAAGGGGCGTGGCTAAGGGAGGAAGCCACACCCCCAGGTGAGACAGAGACACAAAGGGGTGGAGCCAGGGGAAACAAGCCACGCCCACAGGGCCTCCTGCAAGAGGCAGGGCTAAGGCAGTGAGCCCCGCCCACAAGAGCTGGAAGGCCACACCCACAAAGGGGTGGGGCTAAATGAGAAGACCACACCCACAAAGGGGTGGGGCTAACAGGGCCAAGACACAGCCCCAGCAGCCCCCATCATTTCAAGGGAGGGCGTGGCCAGGGGTTGCCCCACCCCATGGCACTGCCCACCCTGTCTGACCCCAAAAAAGGGGACAACCTTCCCAAAAAGGGGACTGTCCCCTCCCCGGGTGTGCCCCCCAAAACAGGGACACCACCCCCAAAAAGGGGGCTGCCCCCCCCCAAACGCTGTTGCCTCCCGGGGAACCAGGGTACGAGGGGGAGGCAGTGAACACCCACCGCGAGCGGCCACAGGTAAGGGAGGAGCCCCCCAAAACACCCCCAAAAGAGGGGACAGATCTCATTAAAACCCCCTGAAATTGGCGGGGTGGTAGATTTTGGGGAACCTCCCCCAGAACCCCATTTTGCCCCGTAGAACATTGACATCAGCCGCCCCCCTTGCCAAAGCCCTGGTCACTGTCCCCAAGCGTTATTGGGGGTGGGGAGCATTAATTTTGGGGGCTTCCAGGGGGGTCCATCAGGGTGATGGGGGGGATCTCCAGGTACCTACGAGGGGGATGAGAAGGGGGGGTGTGTGAGGTGGTGACCCCCTCCCCTCCAGCACCTTTTGGGGGGTACCTGCACCCCCTCGGCCCATGACAGACCCCTCCATTCACTTGGTTTGGGTGTGTGGGGGTGTGTGTGGGGGGGGGAGGTGTGTTTGTCAGTGGTTTTCAGCTGTTTTTTCTCTGCAGTGCAGTATAAACGGCCCGGACGGGGCGGGTGCTGCTCTGTGCGCACCAGGGACTGGGAAGGGGGGGGCACCACAAAAACACCCATTTTCCCAACCCCCCCCACCCCAAAAACCACCAATTCTCTCACCCCCCACCCCAAAACACACTTCCTCACCCAAAAAGACCCCTCTCCCAACTCCTCCATCCCCCAAAAAACCCTCTCCCACCCCAAACTCCCCTCTCTCCCAACCCAGACAGCCCCAAAACCCCCCACATTCTCCCACCCCCACCAAAAAACCCTCTCCCAAACTCCCCACCCCCAAAGAACACCCCTCCTCCCAACCCTGCACCCCCAAATCCCCTCCCATCACAAACTCCCCTTACCAGCTTAAAAAAACCAAACCCAAACCCCCACTCTCCCAAACCCTTCTCCCAAACCCCCCCAAACCCACCCTCAACACCCCCCATCCCAAAAGACCCTCTCCCACCCCAAACCCCAACTCACTTCTGCCTCACAAGCTCTTCCATCACCAGCTTCTTGATAGCCCCAAAAACCTCCTGTCACTCCCTGGAAGGGAAGGGCTCTGGTGGTGCCTTGTGAGGGGCGGGGTCAGCACAAGTGCTTTAAATCCCTTCTTTTGGTAAAACTGGCTATTTGGGGTGGTTTGGGGGAGTTTTTATCTTGTTTTTAACGGTTCAAGCCAAGCGGCGCGGCCATTTTGTGGCCCTGAGGGGAAAGGGGGCAGGGGCGCCTTTCCCGCCTTTTTCACCACCTGAGGGGAGCCCTCGCAGGAGAGAGGGGGCGGGGCGAGTGCAGCCGCTGGCCCAATGGGCGGCTTGAAGAGGGGGTGGTGGGCGGGATGAGAGCAGTGAGCGGGCCAATGGGCAGCGGTGTTTTCCAGGGTGGGCGGTGCTGGCACGAGCGCATGGGCAGAAGGGGAGGGGTCATATTTTGGGAGGCAGGCAGACCCTGTTAGAGCTTCCCCCTCCCTATTCAGGGGGGTGATACCCCTCTGCCGTCCCCCCTCAGGCCCCAGGGACACCCAGATGGCCAAGCTGGGGCTCCTCATGGTCATCCTCAGCTTCATCTTCATGAAGGGCAACTCACCCAAAGATGGTGAGGCCTCCCGCCCGAGACCCCCTTCCCCCCCCATATCCCATTTCCCATTGGTGGCCCTCTCCCCCACATTGACACCCCCTTTTCCAGGTGCTGTCTGGAAATTTCTTTGCCGGCTCTGGCTGCAGCCAGGGTAGAACATAATGGGGGATGGGGCTTGTTAGTGCTGCCCCTTGTTAACCCTATTGACCCCCGGGAATGACAGGAGGTTTTTGGGGCTATCAAGAAGCTGGTGACAGAAGAGGGAAGAGCTTCTGCGTCAGAAGTGAGTTGGGGTTTGGGGTGGGAGAGGGTCTTTTGGGATGGGGGGTGTTGAGGGTGGTTTTGGGGGTGTTAGGGAGAGGGGGTTTGGGAGAGGGTGGGTTAGGGGTTGGGTTTTTTGGAGCTGGTAAGGGGAGTTTGTGATGGGAGGAGATTTTTGGGGTGCAGGGTTGGGAGAGGGGTGTTTTTTAAGGGTATGGGGTCTGGAAGAGGGATTTTTGGGGTTGGAGGGTGGGAGAATGGGTGGTTTTAGAGGGGGTGGGAGAAGGAATGATTTTAGGGTGTGAGAGGGTGCGTTTTTTGGGGTCCCCCTCCTTTCCAATCCACGGTGTGCACAGAGAAGCGCCAGCCCCGACCGAGCCGTTTATACTGCACTGTAGAGAAAAAATACCTAAAAAACACTGGCACCCCCTCCTCCCACCCCAGTGACTGGAGGGGTCTGTCACGGGGCCAGGGAGCGCAGGCACCCCCCAAAAAGTGCTGGAGGGGAGGGGGTGAGGGCTGCTGGAGCCCCTCTGCTGTGAGGACAGAGAGTTGGGGGGGTTCAGGCTGGAGAAGGGAAGGCTCCGGGGAGACCTTTCTGCCCCTTCCAGTCCCTAAAGGGGGGGGCTCCAGGAAAGCTGGGGAGGGACTCTGGATGAGGGAGGGGAGCCGTGGGAGGAGGGGGAAGGGTTTGCCACTGGAAGAGGGGAGATTGAGATGAGATGTGGGGAGGAAATGGTTTGCTGGGGGGGTGGTGAGAGCCTGGCCCAGGTTTCCCCGAGAAGCTGTGGCTGCCCCATCCCTGGAGGGGTTCCAGGCCAGGTTGGAGGGGTCTTGGAGCAGCCTGGTGTGGTGGGAGGTGTCCCTGCCCAGGGCAGGGGGTGGGACTGGAGGGGCTTTAAGGTGCCTTCCAACTGTGACCATTGTGTGGTTGTGTGATCTCAAGAGCGTGCTGGTGTGTTAATGCAGGACATCAAGGTCTCTTGAGAGGTACTTGTGTTCTGCAGGTCAGGTGCCCGGGTGGTTCCGAGTCCCCGGATGAGGCATCTCCTGCCGACAGTTTTAGCTCCGAGGATGTGACAGAATGGAAACCAGCCTTGTGGTGGACCCCAACCCTCAGAGGTGCGGACGCGTTGGTGACGTCCCCCTGGCCCAGAGACGCGGGGAGTTTTGCCACCAGCCTGGTAAGGATTCTCTTTTCTGCTGGAATGGGTGTCCCGATGGATTTCCCAAAGGATTGCCTTTGTGCTGGCTGTGTCTCTGTGCAGAGGGGTGCTCCTGACTGTGTGGCTTTAGCCCTGTGAGGGCTTTGGAGGAGAAGTGGCTAAAGCAGCTTTCTCTCCCTGGAGATGAGCAGCGTTTGGGTAGAAAAGCAGCGGTTGAGTCAGTAAAGCTTCTGGTTAGTGCTGCGCTCAGGCCGTGGAGCTCTGTCTCCTGGAGCTACATTTCCTTTGGAGCCATCATTTTCTCAGCTGAGCCTGTGCGAGTCTCACAGACTGGAGCCCGTTGGGGTGGTGATGCTGGAGCTGGGGTCGATGGACCAAGTCTGATCAACGTTCTGATGATCATAGAAGTTTCCAATGGATATAATTAAGGGACATCTCCTTGGCTGGGCAGCCCCCGTGGACCAGCCAAGGAGAGCTCCCCGAGGTGGCTTTGGGGCGCCTTTGGATGGGATTGTGCCATCTCTGTGTGGTCTGACCGACCGGCTGACACAGACCCGTCCTTTCCGTACACAGCTGGACGTGTCTCCAAGGGTTGGTGATCCGCCAGCAGGTACAGGCAGTTGGTCACGGGTTTGCGTGTGCGAGTGGGTCCGAGCAGTGGTGTGAGCAGTGCCATCAGGCTGTCACTGTCCCATGCCATTCCCGAGGGCAGGCACCTTTGTTTTGTTGAGACTTTGGCAAAGATTGCAGGGGCCGTGGGAGGAATTGATTGGAAATACGTCCCCCGTTAATCACCTGGAGCTGCAGGAAAAGAAAAGGGGAGGTGGGAAGTGTCAAGGGGGATGGGAAAGCTGGGGAAATCCTTGGGCTTTGAGGAGGAGATTTGAAGGATTTCAAGACGATTTGGGAAATGACTTTTATTCCTTTGAGCTCTCTCTCTGGCCACACAAAAGCTGGCAGGGGCTTTCTTCTCCCCAGCTCCTGTTCTCGGGAGAACTGGAAAAGAATCCAGCCGGCTGCCATTAAATGGAGCAACTCCACCCGTTTGGAGCCATTTTCTGCCAGAGAATTCCTAAATTCAAACATTGTCCCCCTTCCTGGGGGATCAATGACCGCGGTGGAAACCCGGGCGTTGACAGGGTTGAAGCTCCTCCTAAAGCCACCACCTGTTTTTTATGGTACGAGTTTGGGGTTCAAAATTGAATCCAATCATTAAAAAGAGGTGGTGGTTGGACCCAAAGCATGGGCATGTCCGGGACGCAGCTGCCCACTCATCCCAGTTTCCCTACTGGGCTCGGCTTCTGCTGACTGGTTTTACCACCTGGCATTCCTGGGAGCCGAGGATTTGAGCCCCCAGGCCCCGGCTCTCCTTTTGCCTCCTAAAAAAGCTGAAAACAGATGAAGGAGGGGATTTTTCCCTGGGGATTGGGGGAGGAGGGATGGAAATGGCCCCCGGGGTTTCGCTTTGCTCCTTTTGCTTCTAGAAAAGCCCCAAATGGCTCAATCCCCGGCTTCTGGCCCGGGGCAGCCGCAGGGGTGAAGTGGTAGCCGGAGGGTCCATCTCCAGAGCCATGATTTCCCTGAGAAGAGGGAAATTTTGTGGGGGATGTAGTGGTATGTGACAAGGAGGAGGGCAAGGAAGGTTAAAGGACGGTCTGTAGAATGAGTTTTATGCCCAGTGTGGTGTTGTTAGATTTTTTGGGCAGAACATCCAGGATTTTTGTTTTTTTTGATGGAGGATGAGGCAAAAATCCACGTTGAGCCATTGGAATGAGGACTAATGTTGGGAAAACGGGAGGAGGGAACCGGGGTTGGGGATGAGTGTCACTTGGCCCCTTCTCCACAGCGTGTTTTTGGGTGGAGGGTACCCCATTTTGGCCAGAAATGCCCAAAAATGCCAAGTGCTGTCCCAGTAAAGCACTGGTTTTGCTGACGTCACAGGCCGTTGCCGGCCTCCCGCGTTCCACACAGCTCGCTGGCTGTGGGAGCTTCCTACCGCTGTGGAGAGTGACATTCAGCAGTTGGATTAGTTTTTTGGGGAAACCCCCAAATTGTCCTGCCCGATGGGGCCCAAAAAGCCTCCAGTGGCCGAAGGGTAACGCTGGGGGTGGGAAGGGGCGGTGGAAGTTGGTGGCGAAAGACTGAGTGATGTTTTGCTGGGAAATAGGGACCGGTTTTGCCCCACCTCACCACGTTTTCCCTCTTTTGAAGCGTTTGTTGCACCGTATCCGTTCCTGACGTGCCTTCCTCCCCCTCCTCTTCCTCCCCCTTTCAGCCGCATCAATGTCGGGGACCAGTTTCAGGCGGAGCTGCCTGCCCTGCGGGACAGATCCTGCTTGGGACAGGAGGAAGAAGAGCGAGCCTCCCTTGTCTGGAAGCCGTGGGGTGACATTGAATCCAACCCCGAGACGCAGGAGAAAGGTTTGTCTTAAACCTTTTCTTTGGGGAATCGGGAAAATTCCACCTTTTCACAGTTACTTGATAGGGCGTTTGGGTTCTCTCCCGTCTTGTCTTGGCCCCGTAGCGTTGGAGGGAAGGAGATGGCTAATTTTTGGGAGGAAAGTGGCTAAATAAGAACCGATGGTGCTCTCGGGAGCATCTTCCATGAGAAAGGGGGGGGGGTTTGCAGTCCCACCTCATCTGCAGCCAGGGAGGAGTTTCTCTCTGGAGATCCCACTCCAAAAGCTGCTCTTCCTGTGGCAATAGTTGGAATATGGGATATTTTTCTGGGCGTTTTGTGGTTTCCGTTCTGTTTTCTGCCCTTCCTCCATTTCCCATCCATCTCCTGTGGCATCTTTTCTCCTTTTTGGAGGAAAACCTGACTCGTTGGTGTTTTTTCTTGCCTTTGTAGTTTCAAAGCTGCTGAAGATGGCCTCTTCCAGCGGCAGAACCGGGGCAGGGCTGAACGCGGAGCTGGCTCTGCATTGCCTGCACGAGGCTCGGGGCAACGTTGCGGTAGGGAGCAGCGCTTCCCCCTGAAGAACCCGCTTTGTGACTGGTTTGAGCTGGGAGTTGCTCTGAGTTGGCTCTTCCAGGGGCCGGAATCTCTTTGCTCAAGGCGCTGGGTGCTGCCTGTGGCGGCGTTAAGGTCTGGTGGGGTGACAGAGCCCATCCCGGTGCATCCATTGGAGCTTGTTTGGATTCTGGGACAGTCGGGAGAATGGAATTTCTCTTTTTTCTTTTTTTTGCCCTTTTTCCTCCTCTGCCAGAGGAATTGAAGCCCTTTTTTCCCATTAAATCTGGCAGGAAGCTCTGGAAATGCTGCGCTCTGGGCCCCCCCGGAGACCTGAATGCCACCCCTTGGCTGATTACCATTACGCAGGTAAATGGGAGGAGAACAGATCCCTTGGCTTTGGGATTTATCCTTTAAAATGTGAGTTTTGGGTGGGGAAAACAGTAGTTTTAATCCATTTGTGGGGCTTTTTGAGGCAGGGAAATGCCTCTTCTAATAATTTGCCTGTGGCTGTTTATCCCAAGGCTCGGACACTTGGACCCCAGTGGAACAGCAGCTCTTTAAAGAGGCTTTTTACATGCATAAGAAGAATTTTCGCCTCATCCAGAAGGAGGTAAAGCCGTTGGACCGGAGCGGAGCTCGTTAGCGGGGACGCTTTTAACCCAGAAAGCCCTATTTTCAATCCCACGTTGGAATCCTGTTCTTAGGACCCTTCTTCCTGCTAAAAACCTACCGGGACAAGGCATCGTTTGCCCTCATTTGTAATGACAAGGGAGTATTTAATATCCCTGGATTTCTCCCCTTAGATCCAGACTAAGACCGTGGCCCAGTGTGTTGAGTATTACTATACATGGAAGAAGAAGATCCGTTTTGGCAGCACTCGGCCTCGCCTGATGGAGAAAAGGGCCAAGAGAGGCCGGGACGAGGCGGGAAAAGGCGAAGGCGAGGTAAAAAAACTGCTGGGGGGGTTTGTTCCCTTGACAAATCCATCTGCTCAAACGTTCCTTGCCAGGAAACAGGGATTTGATTCATGAAATATATCACAGAATCACAGAATCACAGAGGTTGGAAGGGACCTTTTAAGATCATCTAGTCCAACCAATGAAAAAAAAAAAAAACAAAAACAAAAACCACAACACAAAAAAACAAAAACAAAACCACCACACACGCAACCCACACACACCACCACACCACCCAACACTAATCCATATTCCCAAGCACTATGTCAACTCCTCTCTTGAATACCTCCAGGGATGGTGCCTCAACCACCTCCCTGGGCAGCCCATTCCAATGCCTGACAACCCTTTCAGTAAAGAAATATTTCCTAATATCTAACCTGAACTTCCCCTGGCGTAACTTGAGGCCATTGCCTCTTGTCCTATCATCTGTAACTTGGGAGAAGAGACCGACCCCCGCCTCTCTACAGCCTCCTTTCAGGTACTTGTAGAGAGCAATAAGGTCTCCCCTCAGCCTCCTCTTCCCCAGGCTGAACAGCCCCAGCTCCCTCAGCCTCTCTTCGTAAGACTTGTGCTCCAGACCCCTCACCAGCTTTGTTGCCCTTCTCTGGACCTGCTCCAGCACCTCAATGTCTTTCCTGTGGTAGGGGGCCCAAAACTGGACGCAGTACTCGAGGTGGGGTCTCACCAGTGCCGAGTACAGGGGGACGATCACCTCTCGGGTCCTACTCACTACACTGTTCTTGATACAGGCCAGGATGCTGTTGGCCTTTTTGGCCACCTGGGCACACTGCTGGCTCATGTTCAGCCTGCTGTCGACCAACACCCCCAGGTCCTTTTCTGCCAGGCAGCTCTCCAGCCATTCTTCCCCAAGCCTGTAGCGCTGCCTGGGGTTGCTGTGACCCAAGTGCAGGACCCGGCACTTGGCCTTGTTGAACCTCATCCCGTTGGTCTCAGCCCATCGATCCAGCCTGTCTAGATCCCTCTGCAAAGCCTCTCTACCCTCCAGCAGATCAACACTGCCACCCAGCTTGGTGTCATCTGCAAATTTGCTGAGGGTGCTTTCGATCCCCTCGTCCAGATCATTGATAAAGATGTTGAAGAGAACCGGCCCCAGTACCGAGCCCTGTGGGACACCACTCGTGACCGGTCGCCAACTGGACTTCATTCCATTCACCACCACTCTCTGGGCCCGGCCCTCCAGCCAGTTTTTAACCCAGCGGAGAGTATACCCATCTAAGCCATGAGCATCCAGTTTCTCCAGCAGGATACTGTGGGACACTGTATCAAAGGCCTTGCTAAAGTCTAGGTAGATAACATCCACAGCCTTTCCTTCATCCACCAAGCGAGTCACTTTGTCATAGAAGGAGATCAGGTTTGTCAAGCAGGACCTGCCCCTCATGAACCCGTGCTGGCTGGGCCTGATCACCTGGGTGTCCTTCATGTGTTGCATAATGGCACTCAGGATGATCTGTTCCATCACCTTCCCAGGCACCGAGGTCAGACTGACAGGCCTGTAGTTCCCTGGATCATCCTTCCGACCCTTCTTGTGGATGGGCGTCACATTTGCTAGGCGCCAGTCGGCTGGGACCTCCCCAGTTTGCCACGACTGTTGGTAGATGATGGAAAGTGGCTCTGCAAGCACTTCTGCCAGCTCCCTCAGAACCCTCGGGTGAATCCCATCTGGGCCCATAGACTTGTTTATGTCGAGGTTATGGAGCAAGTCCCTCACCATCTCCCTTAGAATTACGGGGGCTTCGTCCTGCTCCCTGCCCCTAACTGCTAGCTCAGGGGTCTGGGTACTCGGGGGACACCCTACTGCACTGCTAAAGACCGAGGCAAAGAAGGCATTCAGTACCTCAGCCTTCTCCTCATCCTTTGTCACTATGTTACCTTCCATATCCAGGAGAGAGTGGAGGTTCTCCCGAGTCCTCCTCTTGCTATTAATATATTTATAGAAATTCTTTTTATTGTTTTTAACATCCAGGGCCAGGTTCAGTTCTAGCTGAGCTTTGGCCTTTCTAATCTTTTCCCTGCATAACTTTACTACACGTTTGTAATCTTCCTGAGTCGCCTGTCCTTTTTTCCAAAGGACATAAACTTTCCTTTTTTCCCTGAGCTGTGACCTTAACTCTTTGTTCAGCCAGGCCGGTCTCTTCCCTCGACAGCTCGCTTTCCTGCGCACAGGGACAGCCTGCTCCTGTGCTTTTAGGACTTCTTCCTTGAAAAGTGTCCAGCCTTCCTGGACTCCTTTGCCCTTCAGGGCTGCCTCCCAAGGGACTCTGTCAAGCAGACTTTTGAAAAGACCAAAGTCTGCCCTCCGGAAGTCCATGATGGCAGTCCTGCTGGTTCCCCTTCTTGCTTCCCTGAGAATCAGAAACTCTATCATTTCGTGATCACTGTACCCCAGACGGCCTCCAACTGTTACATCCCCCACAAGTTCCTCTCTGTTTGCAAACAGCAGATCAAGTAGCGCTCCTTCCCTAGTTGGCTCACTCACCAGCTGTGTCAGGAAGTTATCCCCAACACACTCCAGGAATCTCCTAGACTGTTCCCTCTCAGCTGTATGGAGTGCCCAGCTGATATCTGGTAGGTTGAAGTCACCCACCAGGACAAGTGCAAGTGATCTCGAGACACCTGCTAGCTGCTTATAGAACATTTCATCAACCTCTGCATCCTGGTTGGGTGGTCTGTAATAGACTCCCACCACAATATCAGCCTTGCTGGTCCTCCCCTTGATTCGTACCCACAGGCACTCAACTCTACTATTACCCTCATTTATCTCCACACATTCATATTCCTCCCTAACATACAGGGCCACTCCTCCTCCTCTCCTTCCTTGCCTGTCCCTTCTGAAGAGCTTGTAGCCATCCATCGCAGCACTCCAGTCATTCGATTCATCCCACCACGTTTCCGTGATGGCAACTACATCATACCTTTCATGCCGTACAATGGCTTCCAGCTCCTCCTGTTTGTTGCCCATACTACGTGCATTTGTGTAAATGCACTTTAGCTGGGCTAGTTTTCTTGCCATTTTTATGGGGGGGTGAGGCCCAACACCTCCCTGACCATGCTCAGACCCTTCTGTGGTATCCAGCCTATCACTGTCCCTCATGTCATTACCACATGGTAATATATATTTTTAATTATCTGGGGGGGAAACAGGGTTGCTGTGTGGCTTCAGCGTGTTGGAATTCCACTTTTTCAACCCCATTTGTAGATTTTCATGGAGGTCAATTTCTTAAGAGAAAGATCTGGGGGTCCTGGTAGACAGCAGAATAACAATGAGCAAGCAGTGTGCTCTTGTGGCCAGGAAGGCCAACGGAATCCTGGGCTGCCTAGGGAAGAGTGTGGCCAGTAGGTCGAGGGAAGTCATTGTCCCCCTCTACTCTGCACTGGTGAGGCCACAACTGGAATACTGCATCCAGTTCTAGGCTCCCCAGTTCAAGAGGGGCAGGGAACTACTGGAAAGAGTCCAGCGAAGGGCAACGAGGATGATTCAAGGATTGGAGCATCTCCCTTATGAGGAAAGGCTGAGAGAGCTGGGACTCTTTAGCCTGGTGTCCCGGTTTGAAGTAAAACCGAACCAATTTTCTGTTCTGTAACTTTACATCCTAGCTAGGCCTCCTCTAACTCTCTGAAATTAACGGCATATTGTGGAGAAAACTGCTCATTCTCAGAGTGATAAGACCAATGTTTGTGCTCCATGCCAAGGAATGGTATGCAGGGAGGCCCTTGCTTATACTTATTGCTATAACAACCAAGGTCAGCCAGTTTCGTTATTTGCCCCCTTAGAGGGTCGGAAACGGAAAAAACGTAGAGGGGTCACATCGGTGGGGAGGAGCGGACAGGACAGGTGACCCAAACCTGACCAACTGGGGTATTCCATCCCATCTGCCCCATGCTCAGTATAAAAGCTGAGGGATCAAAGGGTCAGCCCTTTTCCTGCGATGGCCGACGTCCAGAGAGGACTCTGTCTGTTCATCTGCCTTTGATCCCGATCCGTGTGTTCCTGACTCCAGAGCTGGAATCCAGTTCCCATTCGTCACTGAGTCCAGTCTGGGACCTCCCCAGTGTCTGCCGGTGATGTGACTGTCATCCTGGGAGCTTGATACGGTTTTGTATATATTGTATCTATTTCATTATTTTCTTCTTTATTTTTATTTTAATATTAATTTTTCATTAAAGTAGTTTAGTTCATTCTAAACTTCTGAATCTCCTTATCTCTTTCTCCTCCTCTCTCCTCTTTTAGGGGGGGAATGGGGGGGGGGGGAAGGGCCATCTGCCGGTCCGGTTTTGGTAAATTCAGCCAAAACCACGACAGATTTATTGGCGCCCAACGTGGGGCTCGACGACTGTGGTCTGTTAAGATTGCCTGAATAGTTTGAATTCCAGTTTGCTCAGGGAGAACCGACAGCTTTCACCATGTTGTACCTACAGGATATGGTATATGATATTTTTAGAGACCTTTTTATGAAGTTGATTGATTTAGTGGTGCTTAACTGGGTGGACATATTGACTTGTTGTATTGAGGTAGGTTTATATTTGTTCTGTGTTTGGATGCGGTGGTATAGGCGTGCTATGTTGGTGTGGGCTGGTGCTCAGGTGTATAATCTGAGATTTGCATTTGGTAGGGTATCTTCATGTTTCGGGCATCGCATAATAGATTCTGCCGCTAATTACACTTTTGATTTTGCCTGGGGAAAGTTTACTTTGCCTGTTCATGATTATTTAAAAATGTTACCAATTGAACTAGGGGATGAAAAACCTACGGGCTGGACAGAGAAAGATTGTTATGATTGTCTCTGTCACGTGGGCCTGATTTTGATACTTATGACACTGAATGTGGTGCAGGCGTTAGATCTTATTAGACTTGAGGAGTATCAGAATGAGCATCGTGTGATAGGCAACCTCGCTACTCAAACAACAGAGACACAAACAGTTGCTCCCCCAGCCCCAGCGACAATCGCAGCAGGGACGCAAACAGTTACTTCCCCAGCCCCGGTGACAGCCACAGCAGGGACACAAACCGTTGCCCCTCCAGCCCCAGCGAGAGTCACAGCAGGGACACAAACAGTTGCCCCTCCAGCCCCAGCGAGAGTCACAGCAGGGACGCAAACCGTTGCTCCCCCAGCCCCGGTGACAGTCACAGCAGGAACACAAACAGTTGCCCCCCCAGCCCCAGCGACAGTCACAGCAGGGACGCAGACAATTGCTGCCCCAGCGAGAGTCTCAGTGCAGACACAAACAGAACCAGCCCCGGCCCCGGCCCAAGCCAAGCCAGCGGCACCGGCCAAGGCCACGCCGACACCGGCGCCAACGGCATCGGCTGCTCCCCCACAGCCACCGGCACAAGCCAAGGCTCCGGCCCCGGCGAAAGCCACGCCCCAGCCCGTCCCGGCCCCGGTCACTCCGCAGCCGGCGGTAAAAGTGGCTCCGCCGCCCGCACCCCCCACATCTCCGTCGCCAGCCCCTCCCCCACCCGCAGCTGCACCGGCTGCTCCGGCCCCGACAGCCAGCGCTGTCACTGCTCCAGCTCCCAAACCGAGCACTGCCGCTCCCCCAGCGCCAGCAGAACCGGCACAAGTTGCTCCGGTGACCAGGAAGCAGAAAAAGAGGTTGGCTCCGTCCCCTGCCCCTTACGACAAGGACATGCCCAAGCTAGAGAGCTCGGGAGAGGGTTCCTCTGATGAAGATGCAGGACAGGGTCCGTCTGGTGTAGATAAAGGAAAGCACCCTCTTACAACACAGTCAACAGTTCCTTCTCAGGTAGATAGGGGAGAGGGTCCTTCTCAGCCAGCCTCGATACAGGATGATGCCTCAGATGTAGATGTAATTATTAACTCTTTGTTTTTAAAGGATTTGCGAAATCTAAGGAAGGATTTTACTCGTCATGATGGGGAGCCACTTCTCTCTTGGTTGCTCCGATGCTGGGACAGTGGAGCTAATTCCATAGACTTAGATGGTAGAGAAGCCAGCCAGCTGGGAAATCTGGCCAAAGAGGGAGGTATTGATAAAGCGATTGGGAATAAGGCAGAGGTTCTCAGTCTCTGGAGGCGACTGTTATCAGCTGTAAAGAGCAGATATCCCTTTAAGGATGATATCCAAAGCCGTCCAAGGCAATGGACCAGCATGGAGAAAGGTATTAAATACCTGAGAGAACTGGCTATTCGAGAAGTGATTTATGGTGATTGGCAAGTGACTATAAATCCTGATGAAATGCCATGTCAACGACCTTTGTTGAAAAAGTTTGTGCAGAGTGCACCATCAGTGTATTCCCACACTTTGTCAACAATGGTCTGGGGAGCATCTGATACTGATACACCAACTGTAAATGAGGTTGCTGATAGGGTGCGACAGTATGAAGATAGTCTCTCTCGTCCCATCGGTGTTGCAGCAATAGAAAACCTGACTAAGAAAGTGGCTGAACAAACTGAGAAGATGGCTGAACAGAATAAGACACAGAATGAGACAATAGAGAAAATGACCAAGGCAATAGTTGAGCAAAACGAGACAATTTTTCACAAACTGCTTGAAAAACTTGCTGAGATTGGGAGAGAATCTTACTCTTCTCCAGCTCAGACTCAAGTTGCAGCTCAGGCTCAAGCTCCTGCTCAGATCCAAGTTGCAGCTCAGACTGAGGTGCCTGCTCAGACCCAAGCTGCTTAACTGCAGCCAGAGTTGCAGCCATTAAGAAAAAACGCCCTCCTATGAGACCAACCAAAGGGAAACAGGACTCGCTTCGAGGTTTCCTGTGGCTTTGCCTCTGCAATAATGGAGAGGACATGAGGAGATGGGATAAAAAACCTACTTCAGCCCTACAGTCACGAGTGCTTGAGTTGCAAGGTAAAGCAAACAGAAGAAAGGATGGTTACATGAATATGGCTGCTCCAGTTCAGAATATGCACTGCCCCTGTCCAGACAGGAACTCACCTTGCAATTGGAGATGCTGTCCTCAGCATTAGGGTTGCCCTGCCTCCAGCCAGGAGGAGGAGAGGGATAACCGAGTTTATTGGACTGTGTGGATTCGATGGCCTGGCACATTAGAGCCACGAAAGTATAGAGCCCTGGTGGACACTGGTGCACAGTGTACCCTAATGCCATCGAATCATAAAGGGACAGAATCAGTCACTATTGCAGGAGTGACAGGAGGATCTCAAGAACTGACTGTACTGGAAGCCGAAGTGAGCTTGAATAAGAATAAATGGGAAAAGCATCCTATTGTAACTGGCCCAGATGCTCCGTGCATCCTTGGCATAGACTACCTCAAGAGAGGGTATTTCAAAGACCCGAAAGGGTATCGGTGGGCTTTTGGTATAGCAGCTGTAGAGACTGAGGGTGTTACACAGCTGTCTACCTTACCTGGCCTTTCAGATGACCCTTCTGTGGTAGGATTGCTGAAGGTTGAAGAACAGCAGGTACCACTTGCTACTTCCATGGTGCATCGACGACAGTATCGCACTAACCGTGATTCTTTGATTCCCATTCAGAACCTGATTCGTCGGCTGGAGACTCAAGGAGTGATCAGCAAGACTCGCTCACCCTTTAACAGCCCGATATGGCCAGTGCGCAAGTCTGATGGTGACTGGCGTCTAACAGTAGACTATCGTGGCCTGAATGAAGTCACACCACCACTGAGTGCTGCTGTGCCAGACATGCTAGAACTGCAATATGAACTAGAGTCGAAGGCAGCCAAGTGGTATGCTACAATTGACATTGCTAATGCCTTTTTCTCTATTCCTTTAGCAGCAGAGTGCAGGCCACAGTTCGCTTTCACCTGGAGGGGTGTCCAGTACACCTGGAATCGACTGCCCCAGGGGTGGAAACACAGCCCTACTATTTGCCATGGACTGATCCAGACTGTACTGGAGAAGGGTGGAGCTCCAGAACACCTGCAATACATTGATGACATCATTGTATGGGGTAATACAGCAAAAGAAGTTTTCAAGAAAGGTAAGAAAGTAATTGAGATTCTTCTGAAAGCAGGTTTTGCTGTGAAAAGAGGTAAGGTCAAGGGACCTGCACGAAACATCCAATTCTTGGGAATTAAATGGCAAGATGGTCGTCGCCAGATCCCAATGGAGGTGATTAACAAAATAACAGCTATACCCCCCCCTCAGTCCTAGGCTCCCCAGTTCAAGAGGGGCAGGGAACTACTGGAAAGAGTCCAGCGAAGGGCAACGAGGATGATTCAAGGATTGGAGCATCTCCCTTATGAGGAAAGGCTGAGAGAGCTGGGACTCTTTAGCCTGGAGAAGAGAAGGCTGAGGGGAGACCTTATCAATGCTTAATAGTATCTGAAGGGTGGGTTGAAGGAGGAGGGAGCCAGACTCTTTTCAGTGGTTGCCAGTGAGAGGACGAGGGGCAATGGGCACAAGCTGGAACACAGGAGGTTCCACTCAAATATGAGAAGAAACTTCTTCACGGTGAGGGTGCCAGAGCCCTGGAACAGGCTGCCCAGGGAGGGTGTGGAGTCCCCTTCTTTGGAGATTTTCAAGACCCGCCTGGATGCAGCCCTGAGTAACATGCTCTGACATGCTCTGAGCAATCCTGCTTCAGCAGGGGAGTGGGACTAGATGATCTTTATGGTCCCTTCCAACTCTAAAAATTCAGTGAAATTCAGTGAAAATGCTTTTCTGCTTGGGATGGTAGAAATAATATGGTTATTCATCCAAGTTTTGGCTTTGCACCCTGTTTTCCCAGCGGATTTTTGACGTTTTGAGACATTTCAAGCTATTTTTTGCCCGGTTTTCAGGCCGTTGGTAATCCAAAGAAGAAACCCCGTGGTGTTCCCAAAGAAAAGCCCACGCCGGGGCGTCACCACCTTCAGCCCCACAGTGCCTGCAGCTCCTCCGGGGATCCCGGGACCTCCCTGCGCTGGGACTTGCCCTGAGGTGAGTGTGGAAGGTCAGCCCTCCCTTTTTCTTCCCAAAAAGCCTACTTTGGGCTCAAAAAAACACCCGGGGGGGGGAGGGGGCAGAGGGGAGGGCAGCTGGAGGATTGCCCTTGCCCAGGTGCCACTTGATTTGACTTTCAACCCCCAACATTCTGTCTTTTTGGAGTCGGGGAGACCTTCCCCGGAGCCGTGAGGTTCAGAGCGGCCCCTCCTTGTGCAAAACCCTCAGGTTTCCCCTTTTTATGGTACGAGTTTGGGGTTCAAAATTGAATCCAATCATTAAAAAGAGGTGGTGGTTGGACCCAAAGCATGGGCATGTCCGGGACGCAGCTGCCCACTCATCCCAGTTTCCCTACTGGGCTCGGCTTCTGCTGACTGGTTTTACCACCTGGCATTCCTGGGAGCCGAGGATTTGAGCCCCCAGGCCCCGGCTCTCCTTTTGCCTCCTAAAAAAGCTGAAAACAGATGAAGGAGGGGATTTTTCCCTGGGGATTGGGGGAGGAGGGATGGAAATGGCCCCCGGGGTTTCGCTTTGCTCCTTTTGCTTCTAGAAAAGCCTCAAATGGCTCAATCCCCGGCTTCTGGCCCGGGGCAGCCGCAGGGGTGAAGTGGTAGCCGGAGGGTCCATCTCCAGAGCGATGATTTCCCTGAGAAGAGGGAAATTTTGTGGGGGATGTAGTGGTGTGTGACGAGGAGGAGGGCAAGGAAGATTAAAGGACGGTCTGTAGAATGAGTTTTATGCCCAGTGTGGTGTTGTTAGATTTTTTGGGCAGAACATCCAGGATTTTTGTTTTTTTTGATGGAGGATGAGGCAAAAATCCACGTTGAGCCATTGGAATGAGGACTAATGTTGGGAAAACGGGAGGAGGGAACCGGGGTTGGGGATGAGTGTCACTTGGCCCCTTCTCCACAGCGTGTTTTTGGGTGGAGGGTACCCCATTTTGGCCAGAAATGCCCAAAAATGCCAAGTGCTGTCCCAGTAAAGCACTGGTTTTGCTGACGTCACAGGCCGTTGCCGGCCTCCCGCGTTCCACACAACATTCCGACGCGGTGGTCGCTTGCTGGCCGTGGCTGTGGCAGCTTCCTACTGCTGTGGAGAGTGATACTCACCAGTTGGACTGTTTTTTTGGGGAAACCCCCAAATTGTCCTGCCCAATGGGGCCGAAAAAGCCTCCAGTGGCCGAAGGGTAACGCTGGGGGTGGGAAGGGGCGGTGGAAGTTGGTGGTGGAAGACTGAGTGATGTTTTGGTGGGAAACAGGGACCGGTTTTGCCCCAACTCATCACGTTTTCCCTCTTTTGAAGCGTTTGTTGCGCCGTATCCGTTCCTGACGTGCCTTCCTCCCCCTCCTCTTCCTCCTTTCAGCCGCATCAATGTCGGGGACCAGTTTCAGGCGGAGCTCCCTGCCCTGCGGGACAGATCCTGCTTGGGACAGGAGGAAGAAGAGCGAGCCTCCCTTGTCTGGAAGCCGTGGGGTGACATTGAATCCAACCCCGAGACGCAGGAGAAAGGTTTGTCTTAAACCTTTTCTTTGGGGAATCGGGAAAATTCCACCTTTTCACAGTTACTTGATAGGGCGTTTGGGTTCTCTCCCGTCTTGTCTTGGCCCCGTAGCGTTCGAGGGAAGGAGATGGCTCGTTTTTGGGAGGAAAGTGGCTAAATAAGAACC
Organism: Numenius arquata; assembly: GCF_964106895.1. Lineage (NCBI taxonomy): Eukaryota > Metazoa > Chordata > Aves > Charadriiformes > Scolopacidae > Numenius > Numenius arquata. Next base: position 329,451 of record NW_027415062.1, read on the forward strand.
GATGGTGCTCTCGGGAGCATCTTCCATGAGAAAGGGGGGGGGGTTTTGCGGTCCCAGCTCATCTGCAGCCAGGGAGGAGTTTCTCTCTGGAGATCCCGCTCCAAAAGCTGCTCTTCCTGTGGCAATAGTTGGAATATGGGATATTTTTCTGGGCGTTTTGTGGTTTCCGTTCTGTTTTCTGCCCTTCCTCCATTTCCCATCCATCTCCTGTGGCATCTTTTCTCCTTTTTGGAGGAAAACCTGACTCGTTGGTGTTTTTTCTTGCCTTTGTAGTTTCAAAGCTGCTGAAGATGGCCTCTTCCAGCGGCAGAACCGGGGCAGGGCTGAACGCGGAGCTGGCTCTGCATTGCCTGCACGAGGCTCGGGGCAACGTTGCGGTAGGGAGCAGCGCTTCCCCCTGAAGAACCCGCTTTGTGACTGGTTTGAGCTGGGAGTTGCTCTGAGTTGGCTCTTCCAGGGGCCGGAATCTCTTTGCTCAAGGCGCCGGGTGCTGCCTGTGGCGGCGTTAAGGTCTGGTGGGGTGACAGAGCCCGTCCCGGTGCATCCATTGGAGCTTGTTTGGATTCTGGGACAGTCGGGAGAATGGAATTTCTCTTTTTCCTTTTTTTGCCCTTTTTCCTCCTCTGCCAGAGGATTTGAAGTCCTTTTCTCCCATTAAATCTGGCAGGAAGCTCTGGAAATGCTGCGCTCTGGGCCCCCCCGGAGACCCGAATCCCACCCCTTGGCTGATTACCATTACGCAGGTAAATGGGAGGAGAACAGATCCCTTTGCTATTGGAATTATTCTTTAAAAGGTGGGGTTTGGGTGGGGAAAACAGTAGTTTTAATCCATTTGTGGGGCTTTTTGAGGCAGGGAAATGCGTCTTCTAATAATTTGCCTGTGGCTGTTTATCCCAAGGCTCAGACACCTGGACCCGGCTGGAACAGCAGTTATTTAAAGAGGCGTTTTATGTTCACAAGAAGAATTTTCGCCTCATCCAGAAGGAGGTAAAGCCGTTGGAGCGGGGCGGAGCTGGTTAGCGGGGACGCTTTTAACCCAGAAAGCCCTATTTTCAATCCCCCGTTGGAATCCTGTCCTTAGGACCCTTCTTCCTTCTAAAAACCCAGCGGGACAAGACATCGTTTGCCCTCATTTGTAATGACAAGGGAGTATTTAATATCCCTGGATTTCTCCCCATAGATCCAGACGAAAACCGTGGCCCAGTGTGTCGAATATTACTACAGCCAGAAGAAGAAGATGCGCTTCGGCTGCACCCGACCTCGCCTCATGCAGAAAAGGTCCAAGAGAGTCCGGGATGAGGAGGAAAAAGCCGAAGGCGAGGTAAAAAAACTGCTGGGGGGGGTTGTTCCCTTGACGAATCCATCTGCTCAAACGTTACTTGCCAGGAAACAGGGATTTGGTTTGTGTAAATACATCTTTTTTTAACTTATGGGTTGGAAATGGGGTGGCCATGTGGCTTCAGTGCGTGGGAATTGCACCTTTTCAGCCCCTTTGATAGATTTTGTGGAGGAAAGTGCTTTTCCGCTTGGGACAGTAGAAATAATACAGTTTTTCTTGCAAGTTGTGGCTTTGCACCCTGTTTTCCCATTGGTTTTTTGGCTGTTTAGTGCTCAGACTTTACCTGGGCTGATAAGCCGCGTTAAATCATCACAAAAAATCTTATTTTTTTGCCTTTTTGAGACATTTCAAGGTATTTTGTCCCTGGTTTGCAGGCCATTTGCCACCAGAAGAAGAGGCCACGTGTGACGCCCAAAGAAAAGCCCACGCCGGGGCGTCACCACCTTCAGCCCCACAGCGCCTGTGGCTCCTCCGGGGATCCCGGGACCTCCCTGCTCTGGAACTTGCCCTGAGGTGAGTGCGGAAGGTCAGCCCTCCCTTTTTCTTCCCAAAAAGCCTACTTTGGGCTCAAAAAAACACCCGGAGGGGAGGAGGGGGGCAGAGGGGAGGGCAGCTGGAGGATTGCCCTTGCCCAGGTACCTCTTGGAGGTTTTCTTTTACTTGCAACCCAAAAAATCTGTCTTTTTGGAGTTGGGGAGACCTTCCCTGGAGCCGTGAGGTTCAGAGCGGCCCCTCCTTGTGCAAAAGCCTCAGGTTTCCCCTTTTTGCCCAGGACAAACTCAAGTTCCATTGAGTTTTGTGGCCCGAGGCTTGCCCACTCCAGTCCCTCACAGCCAGCAAAATGCCTCCAGTTTTAATTTCACCTCATTTGCAGTGATCAACCAATTATTGTCACATTTTAACCGGCAACAATTCATCTTCTTTAACCACTGACATCCAGAACGGTGTCGTTTTGCGGCCAAACAAACCAGGAATTCACACAAGTAGGAAATGACGAAGCTCGGTCTAATGAATTTCTAGAGAAAGGATGTAAAAACCCCTTTTTTTCTCTCATTTCCAGAGTATTTGAGAAGATCCCGACGAGAAACACCCCAATGAGGCTCCATCCCCCCCAGGCTGTTTGAAAGGCCCCGGGCACCGACACCGACCCACCGGTGGGGCCATTTTTCCCTGCATGGCGGGCCTGTGCTGGTGACTGGGAGCGCTCCCTGCCCTCCCTGCCAACAACAGCCCATCCCAGCAGGGAGAGCTCCATGTGCCCCTTGTCCCCCCCAGACCTCCAAGGCCCCCGGCCCTCCCTCCCATCGTTGCCACCCCTCAGCACTGGCAGCTCCCTGTCGTCCCTGCACCCCCCAGAAAGGCAGCCCCCCCAGCCCCAGAGCCACCAACTGTCCCGTGATGACAGCCTGTCTCTCCTGTCCCTTCGGGAGCCCCTGGACTCCTGGCCCCCCCTGCCCCCCCCTGAGCCATGGCCAGGGCCAGGCGTGCTCTCCCAAGGAAGACAGAGCAGAGGTGCCAGGCTGGATGGGAGGGAGAGGAGCCGGCAGGGACAGGGACAAGGCTGCGGAGGGACATGGCCTGCTTTGGGCCGGGGACACGGATGCTTCTCCTGGAGGGAGGGCAAGAAGAGAGACAAAGGAGAGCGACTGGGAGATGGAGACGAGCTCCTGCACCCTCCTCGGACACGCTCCAAAAAGAAAGGCTTTTCCCTCTCTTAATGAGGAATAGTCAACCCGCCAGCCCTGACAAGGGCACCGTGTTCCACCAAGTCAAGCTCAGTGTGTGCCAGGAGGTGCCGTGGTCTCTGCTGGCCACGTGAGGGTCACGGGCACCGTGTCCAGTGCTGCCAAGTCGGTCATCCAAGTCCTCATGGAGAATCAAGGTAGTTCCTCCTCGCAATCCAGAGGTGGCAGCTCCACCAAGGGCGGATGTACCTTGTCCGTGTTGCTGTAAACACCAGGCAGAACCTGCTGCCCTCAATAAATGGTTGAGCAAAGCAATTGTGCATCCAAACTTGTGCTGTGTTGCCCTAAGACAGGAGGGGAAGAAGCCCCAAGTAGGATGGAAGATGGTTCTTTTGTCTCCTGATCCCCTTTTTTGTCAGCTCGGAGGACTCCCTGTTGAGTGGTGAGGAAGGGGAGTGTGGTTTGAAGGTCCCGTGGGTGGGTTGAGCTGTGTCTGGGGCTTGGGATCTTGCTTGGATGCCAGGTCGGGTGGAAAGCTGCTCCCCTGAAGGTGCTTCTTGGTGTGAATTCCAGCTTGGGTTTAGTTTTGATGTTTGTCCAGCTGGGGGTCCTGGTGTAGGGGGCAGAGACCTTCCTGTTCTCCATCCTCTTCTCCAGCCCCTTGAACCCCATTTTCTAGGTGGAGGTTGGGTTCAGAACATGGAACCTGGCCCTACATCTGTCAGACCATCCCTGCGTTTCCCTTCCTGATGTTCCTGTAGAGATTGTGCCTGTCTGTGGGTCATCTCTCTCCTGACCCAACCCACCTCTGCGCTCTCCATCCATCTGCCCGCCCATCCCTCCATCCAGAGGGGACGCATTTTGCTGATAAAACCTGGTGTAGCTGGAGCACCTCCAGCCGAGCACTGGGAGCACTGGGACAGATCTCTTCCTTTTGCTCTGCTTTCCTTCCCATGTGGCGAAGGAGAAAACAGCTCTGGTGGCCTTCACGTGCCACGTTATCTGGTGAGAGGTTGGTGGTCACCATGAGCTGTGTCACGCCGGTGTCTGGGCCTGATGTTTCCTGCCAGTGAACAGATTTTTTGGGGGAACTTTATTTTTTTTTAATATTTTTATTTTTGGTTTGCGTTTGGACGTGTCAGCAGCAGCCAAAGCAGGAGACAAGAAGGAATGTGGTGGGGCAGCAGAGGTGGATGGGGCCTCCCTGGGGCTGTGGTTTGGTGGTGAGGGCAGGATGAGGTCTGCTGGGCTTTGTGGGGAAGAAGGGTGTGAGGGAGCTCTGAAATGCAAATCAAAGCCTTTTTGGTGACTGGCTGAGGAGTTAGAGGCAGCTGAGAGGTGGGAACGGGCAAAGCCATGCAGAGATGTCTCCATCAGCCCTCTCCAACACCTCCCATCCCCTCGGCCTCCCTCCCTGCAGACAGGGAGTGGGTGACACCAGCCCCAAACCCACCTTTCCCTTTTCCCTTCACCCCTTAGTCCTTCTCAAAGGTCTGGTGGATCAGATGGGGCCTTTGGTGGACCTTCCTGATGAGAAGGCCCTCCAGATGTATCCTCTCCCATGCTTGGGTGCTGCTGGCAGCAGGTCCCGGTGCTGGACGTGCCTTTGGGAAAGGTCTTGTTGGGCTCCAACCGTATGAGGCGAGGTCTCCAGCCAAGACTTGGGAGGGACTCCGGCTCCTACCTCCATGTGGTGGAGGATTAAGCACCTACGAGGCCCTCAGATACCCACGCAAAGGGCCGACAATCAGAGGCAAACCAGATTTTGATTAATGGACCTTTTTAATTAATTTATGATCAATAAACACCACGATGATGTTGACAGCTGGAGCCAACTCTTCTCCTGCAAGTGGCTCGGGCAGCGGGTTTTGGCCAAGGGCTGTGTCTCTGAGGCTGCAGATGAAGCAATTGGGTGCCCAGGGCTCTGGAGAGGTGCTTGTGGAGGTTGGAGATGCAGTGCAGGTGGCTTTGAGCCAAGGGATGCCATCTTGGGCCAAGTTCCCCCAGCCAGGGCCTGCGGGAACTGGCAGTTCAGCGTGGTCCTTGCCAGGGATTGCCCAGAGCATTTCTCTGGTCTCACCACAGGGAGGGAGCAACAAGCTTGTGGGGGAAGCCCAGGGGATCTCCAGAGTTCTAAGGAGCCTTTGCCTGCTCCAAACCAGCCTGGGAGCTCCACTGCATTTGCTTGATTAAACCAAGCGTGGAGCTCCACTGGCAGGAGCTCAGAGAGGTGGCGAGCGTGGAGCTGAGGCTTGTAGAACCCCCGTCTGCCCCAGGAGCAGTGGGAGACGGCTCTTCAGTCCAGTCTCCTCTGAGCTTCCATGGGTGGAGAGGGGTCTCCGTGGTCCCGTGCGCATCCTCCCCTGCTCCAGACCCTCCCAGACCCGTGTATCCTCCCCGGTTGCTGCACAATCACTGGGCTCAGTCCCTGCGCTCCGTCCCCAGGGGGGCTGGATTCACCTGGTTGGGATCCCTCATTCCCTGGTGGGTCTTTAAACCCCCTCTGTGGGGCAGGCGTGGGGATGATGTCCTCCAGGGAGAAGCACCTTTGCCTCTGAAGCCAAAGGAGTGCGCCCGCCAGAAGATCCTCAGAGAGAGACCTCTGTCTGCCCTTTCTCTCCTCTCCTGCACGTTTCTATTGTGGGCCGCTCGCTTTTGGTTTCCTTTTCAAATCTCCAGTTGTATTTCCTGCTCTGGGACGTTTCTCTTCTCTGGTACCCAAGGGTAGAACGTGACTTGGGGGGGGCTGAGGCTTGATGTTGGGGAGAACGTGGAGGGACCAGAGCTTCTCCAGCGCTCTGCATCTTCTCTAGCCGTGAGGAAGCTTTGGAAAATCGGGGAGAACATGAAGCTGACAAGCTTTGAAGAGCAGAAAACAGCTCCAGTTAATCCCAGAGCCCAGACAGCCTGGGAAATTCCCAGTGTTGAAGGGAAAATGCAACCACCAATGAGGCAGAGGCCTTTTGCAGATGCTTTTCCCCAGCTGCACCCAAGCTGGTTCAAGAGAGGGTGTTTGAGGGGAGCAGAGCCGCCCCCTCAAACGCTGCATTATGAAGGGAGGGCTTGTTTCCTACCACAAGGCTTTTTTTTTCTAAGCCCGTCAAAGCCCTGAAGAAAGGCCAGGGCTTGTCTGTCTTCTCGAAATAGCCTCGGGGTGGGGTTTGCTGGTGAGTCCCGCACCTCCAGCATCTCAGGGCTTGGGGGGGTTTAGCAATGCGACTTGCAAGCCCCTGTGCTCTGGTGGTGCTTGGAGGGGGGTGTCCCTCCTTCAGGGTTTGGGGGATGGCTGCAGCCTGGGGCTGAGCTGGGAAGGTGGGACCTGGTGGGGTGCAGGCACCCGAACTGCGCTTTGTTCTCCTCTGGCTCCATCCCTCTCTCCAGAGGATGCTGTTGACCCCATCAACCCTTGCCCTGCCTGGCAGGGGGGTGCGTGGTTTGGCTGGAGTGCCCTCCCCGTCAGGGATGCGGCATTTGTGAATGGGGATGAAGCTCCTTTGGGACAATTTGGGAGGAGGTCGGATCTCCCATCCCGACCTAATGGGGGTGCTGGCACTGCAGAGCCTCCCAGGCTGTGCTGAAAAGGCCTTCCTAAGGAGGGGGGAAAGCTGCAGCCTGTCTCCTTCCTCAGGCAGTGGGGAACACAGCCGGCTGGGCTCATGGCCATGGGAAGAGCTGGTCCAGTTGCCAGCCCTCCAGCCCCCTGCCCTCCCCCACCAATTTTTGGCCCCGCGCTTGGAGATTTGCAGCCGCTGCTGCTGCTGGTTTCAGTTCTGCTCCAAGGCCAGCTCAAGCCCAGCAAAGCCTGGGGGGGACACGGGTCTTTGTGAAGGAGGGGTTGGGTTGATGTTGGGGAGCGGGAGGGAAATGTCCTTTCTCAAGAGAAGAGCCCCTGCTGCGCGCACAGAGGAGTGCTCTGGCCAAGCGGTCGCGGGGTCGACTTGTGAGGCTGCAGAGCGAGCAGGAGGCGAATACCTCGCTGCTGAGAGAGCTGAGGGGGGAAAGGGAGGGCTTTTTTTAGAGCCAGGTCAGCCGAGGCCCAGCAGCTGCAGCGAGGA